>NC_064807.1:37194805-37505644 GCF_023721935.1 Panthera uncia
GTTTTATTGTTAACCAAACAAAGCATGAGATCAAAGTTGAGAAGGAAATGTCTCTCCTCATGCTGATTGAAGTCCAATTTTCAAGGCTGTTAAGTTCAGAGATCTACCTATAGTTCGTTTGCTGAGATTTTAATCATAAATAGCTACTATTGACTTTTGATTGGTATGAAATTAACTGTGTTTCCAGGTTTTCTCTTAATTTCATAAAATGTAAAACTTATTAAAATGATACTAAACATGCAAACTGTATAATAGGACCTGAAGTGGAAAATATAAGTTCCCTGCATCCCTTTTCCCAATTCTCACTCCCTAGAAATAACTGCTATGAATAGTATTCCGTGTGTCCTAAAATTTTTCTGAACATATGCAAGCATACGTGTAGTTTTTTGTTTTTTGTTTTTACCTTTAGCTATAATTATAGGTACCTATTTGGAAAGATATACGTATGTATAATTTTAAAATTGAGACTCTTTGGAGCTCATGTTGCAGCTAGATTTCTAGATATAGCAAATACTCTGGTTTATATCATATATGACGTATATTTGACGTGTGTATATATAACATATGATGTGCGCATGTTCATATACACACTTTGCTTCAAAGCACAATTTACATTGTGGCCACTTTGGATAAATTACTGTCAAGGACAGAAGTTAGAAAGAGTCACTCTATTTGTATACAAAGATTGCAGTTGATGAGATAAAGAAACAGAGTCAATAATCTCTAGAAGTAGAATAGAGCATCATAAAACCCTAGGGTGGGAAGAAACATCCGAGTTCATCTAGACCAATTCCATACTATCACCCTAACCAGTCGTCATGCATTCTTTGCTTGAACGACCTCAGGGATGAGAACTTCATTGGCTCCCAAGGCCGACCATTCCATTTCCAGACACTTCCGTCCATTTATATTTGTTACTCGGCCCTTCCGGTTGCTCATCAAAAGCAACCTCTATGATCATTCACCACAGGGAGGAATTTTCCAGCGTGTGAGCCTCCAGCTGTGGATTTATAATTTAAGATGAAAGCATTTTCAGGTACGAAGTGCAACAAAAGGTCAGTGAGTTTCTCATAGGTTTGTGTGTATGTGGCTAAAATAAAGGACTTTCTTGCCTTTGTTGCAAAATGAGAAGAGAACAGCAGTGCAGCGCATTGCTGAGGATGGAGAGAAATGGGTGCCGTCCTGTACTGCTGCTGGGAGGGTGCACTGAAGAAACCGTGAGAGGTAACCTTGACGCTGTACTAAAAGAAAAAGCAGAAAAGAGAATCTCCTTGACATAGCAGTTCTGATGCCAGTGATACTTAGGAGAAATATAGAAATTTACCCCGAGGAAACAATAATGGATTTGTTCAAAAATTTAGTTTATATATTTGGTATTCTGTGTGACTGAAAAAACTGGAGTAATCTGAATGATAAATGACAGTAGGTTATTTATGTGTGTGTGATAGAACCTTATGTAGCTATTAAAACTGTGTTGCAGAATTGTTTATGGAAGAGAGAAAGTGGTTATGGATATATTCATGTATAGAGTAAAAGGCTGAAATGAAATACCATCCAGTGTTAACCATGGTATCATAAAATGGTGGGTTTATGGGTGTCTGTTTTTGTTTCTCTGTTGAGTTCTTTTGTTTTAAATATATTTTTTTAACGTTTATTTATTTTTTAGACAGAGAGAGACAGAGCATGAACGGGGGAGGGTCAGAGAGAGGGAGACACAGAATCCGAAACAGGCTCCAGGCTCTGAGCTGTCAGCACAGAGCCCGACGTGGGGCTCGAACTCACGGACCGCGAGATCATGACCTGAGCCGAAGTCGGCCGCTTAACCGACTGAGCCACCCAGGCGCCCCGAGTTCTTTTGTTTTATCCAGTTTCTCCGCACCAAGTATATATTGTATTTTGATAAGAAAAAAATTATAGGTAGATAGAGTTTTTAAAAAAATAAAAATCAAAGAGTATGGGCTCTAGAATAAGGTAGAGCTGATTCAAGGAATCACGGCTCTTCCTTTAACCAGTGCTATGGTTTTAAGCACCTAGTGAGTTTAATATTATGTAAAGTAGCTGGGATTCTGCCTGCCAAATAGTAGGCACATATTAAGCATTGATTTTTTTTTTTTTTTTTTTTGGTCCTTCCATTTGATGAATGACTTAACTCTTTTGACGCTTATAGGAAAGGATGAGACTAGAATTTTTCCTGCTATTCACCTTTCTCTTTCTTCCTTTTCTTCCATTTCATAGAAGAAGGGACATGGCAATATATAAAATAACTTCTTGTCTTGCATGTACCACATCTGAGTTGCTAAATTTGGCATTAGGCGTCCCTGCACAGAAATGATACCTGAAATGATTAGTGCCCAAGGGAGAACTGGCCACTTCAAACTCTGGAACATCCCCTCTGTAGAGCAACGTAAATTAACAACCAACTGCCTCCTCAGGATTTTAGTCGTAGTGGCTGTTTCAAATCATGGACAAGTCCACATTAAGAAGGTAATGGAATTGACAGCTACTCTCAGAGATACTTGCAAAGCATTCCACAGTCTCTCCATATGAGCTAATGGGAACGTTATGCCTCTTGCCAGAAATAGGTGGGTAGAATATATTAGCCCTCAGATAGATGTTCACATAGAGAGGAAATTAGTTCTTGCCCAGGATGCAGAAAAGGATTAGAAATAATTGATTATAGACAGAAACCTTTTTAGGATTTCCCAAGAACCACAGGCGAGAATCTGAAACCATACTCTAGACTTCTTCCATTTTTAAATCTGATGACAAAATTGTCAGGAAATAATATACAAGGAGCCACCAAGTAGAACTTAATTTAATCACATGGATCAGTGATTTTGGTCACACTATAACACTTAATGATTTAATGGTAGACTAAATATCGTGCATTGACAAAAATCTTCCCATAGCGAAAGCACGTTATTATTTAAAATATGTTTATGAAAATAGGGGGACCTGGGTGGCTCAGTCGGTTAAGCATCCGACTTCGGCTCAGGTGATGAACTCACGCTTTGTGAGTTCAAGCTCTGCGTTAGAGCCCAGAGCCTGCTTTAGATTCTGTGTCTCCCTCTCTCTCTGTCCCTCCTCCCGCTTTCACTCCGCCTTTCTCTCTCTCTCTCTCTCTCTCTCTCTCTCTCCCTCTCAAAAATAAATATTTAAAAAATGTTAAATATGTTTATAAAAATAAAGTATATTTATAAGTCTCTGGGGCTAAAGATTTCCACAGAGTGAAAGTCTTGACACAATTCTGTATACGTGACTTCATTTGTCATTTTCCTAAAATTAGGCTGTATATTCCAGCTTTGTTAATAATATTGCTCATTATCTTTTTACCTCCTCACTATAATTATGTGAGCAGAGCTGTGACTAACCAATCCTTGTATTCCTTAATGGCCAGCCAAGTATTTAGGGACCCCCATTTGTTAAATGTGTGAATTAAAGGACACTTTAGGCCTGCTTCTAATTTTTGTGTTTGGAACACATTAGCAACATTTCCTTTTTGGATTGGAACATAGAACCTCAATCCGTCCTCTGTATCCCACCAGCCAAACCCAGTCACAAGGAATGTAGGCCCTTGGTTAAAAAAAGAATAAAATAACTTTTCTCCAATCTGTTATTGTGATGAAAGAAAAGAAAAGGAAAGGAAAGGAAAGGAAAGGAAAGGAAAGAAAGAAAGAAAGAAAGAAAGAAAGAAAGAAAGAAAGAAAGAAAAGGAGAAAGAAAAGGAGAAAGAAAGAAAGAAAGAAAGAAAGGGAGAAAGAAAGAAAGAAAGAGAGAAAGAAAGAAAAGGAGAAAGAAAGAAAAGGAGAAAGAAAGAAGGAGGGAGAAAGAAGGAGGAGAGAAGGAGGAAGGGGGGGAAGAGGGGAAGAGAGAAAGAGAGACCGAGAGGGAGAGAGTGAGAGGGAGAAAGAAAAGAAAGGAGAGAGAAAGAAAGGGAGAGAGAAAAAGAACGTTTCTGCCTGCTTAGAGGTGGTACAGCAAAATTTCCTCTTGGTTGCAGGACCTGCTCTATCCTTAGATATTGTCAGTCTCAGGAAACATTATTCCCAGGAGTAGTAGCTGAACCTAAAACTGAAAAGAGTTGTTTTTCTTCTCTGATAAGTAAACAAAGAATGTACACACCTTAGATTTTTGTCATCCTCTTTTCCTGCTTAGAGTGAGCTTTTGAAGTTTCGGAGTGAAAAGAAAGAACTTTAAAGAAAAGGAAAACATTCTAGTAACATTATAGTCTAGTATTCCATGCGTAGTATATTAACATATGGTCTGGTTTCTGTGGCGTTGGTTGAAAATAATGATCATTTAATTTGGCAGCCTAAATTCGTACATGGGTAGCATTAATCACGAGGGCATGAAGTCTCTGACTATGCCTGACACAGCCCTCGGTATAGACTTGAAAACTGATGAGTACAGTGTGACTCGTGTCTGAGGTGTTTGCGATACTTGTCTAGATGGGTATACATGTCCACGTGGGTAAGCTGCATGAACAGGATGACGAAGACTAGGCTTCTTGAGTGCTTTTCTAAGATTCTAGAATTGAAAGGAATTTCAAGGAATCAACCCATTTTTCTGTTTTTAATTTGGAACTACAATCAAAAGATAAAAAATGGCTACCAAATATTCGTGTACTGCCTCTAAAGCAGCAATTGGATGGGTTTCCTTCCGTTTTTGTTTTTTTTTTTTTTGTCCCTGTGTGAACTTTTAACATCCTCTCCCCAAAAATATTAGTTTGACTACCTTCTTGCTATAATGGGCTTTTCCTACTTTTAATCTTGGTCTTTCTTATTTATATCTCCCACAGGAGGAATTCCAAATATGGGGCAGGCATTTATTTTTGAACTTTGAATTTTATTTATTTATTTTTAAGTGTTTATTTATTTTTGAGAGAGAGAGAGAGAGAGAGAGAGAGAGAGAGAGAGAGAGAGCACAAGTGGGGGAGGGGCAGAGAGGGAAGGAGACACAGAATCCAAAGCAGGCTATAGGCTTTGAGCTGTCAGCACGGAGCTGGACACGGGGCTCAAGCCCACGAACTGTGAGATCATGACCTGAGCAGAAGTTGGACACTTAACCAACTGAGCCACCCAGGCACCCCCAAAACTTTATAATTTAAAATAATTGTAGACTTTGCATAAAAGCTACAAAAATCACTATATACCCCTCACCCAGATCCCCCCATATCTTAATTTTTTGTGAGATGGTGATGAATGGTATCAGTGTCCTCTCACGTACTCTCTTCCTCCCTTTCCTTCTTCCCTTCCCCTCCCTTCTCTCTCTCTCTCTCTACACACACATATTCTTAAACGTCCTTACCTTAAAAGTTGCAGACATGATATTATTTTACTTCTAAATACTTCAGTGACCATTTCTCAAAATCAAGATCAGTTAGCAAGACCTAAGTGGTATCCTTCCTCCCTCCTGAGTACATTGCGGTCATAGTTAATGACTTACATTACTGCTGAGTTCAGACAAGTCCTAAGAATTTTTTTCAACAGAGCCCTGTAAGTGGCCACTCAGCATCAATCAGAAAGCTGCCTGAGGCTAGCATTCAGTTAAATAATAGAATTGGGTCTACCTGAAGGGTAGTAGGGGCAATTAGAAGAGCATGCCCTCAATTTCTCACTTTCTTATTGACTTAATGCTAGAAATTCTGCCCTCACAAAATCATCTGTCAGCCAGAGCTCCTGATTCAGATGAAGATATCAAATAATAAGTGGAAGATTTTGGACTCTACATGGTATGCAGTAAATACGTTTTCAATATTGAATACAGTAAAAACACTATTACCTTCTACAACTTAAACTGTATGGAAGTAAGGATTTGAGAGCCAGTTTTTTTGTTTTGTTTTTTTTTTTTTTTTTTTTTTTTAAAGTAAGGAAAAAGAAGGAAAAGGACACAGGAAAAGGAAAATAATATTTGGGCATTTTGGTCTAATAAGATATTTCTCCTGTGAGTCATTACCTTGCACTCTACACCATTGTTTACAAAGCATTTGCTATACCGTCCTCAGTCCTGGAGCTATGAAGCTACAATAATAACACAATGAATATAGCATTTGCTATATATGGTTCAATACAGTGTTTGTAGTAATGTTTGCTAGAATATAGTATTTACCCAATACATATGACTATTATACTAGCCTTCTGCCTCATATTCTAGTTACTTGGTCAAAGAAGTAATGAATCAAGCGATACTATTACCATGACCCATATGAAATTTAGTTTTAAAAACTCAGACAAACTCTTTTTGGAGATTATATTTAACAGTAAAATCCATATGTTGAGTTAACTCTTGAAAATACCCACTTGTTTTCCTTTAATCTGGCTATATTCAGGGTTTGCCAGGAAATGGCCCAGACAACCCCAGTGAAACGAAATAGAATTTTAACTTTGGTATTCTGCCTCTTAGCTTTGAGTTTATTACTTCATTTTTAAAATTTATTTTTGTGTTTTCTTTGTAATGTAGTCCTGGTTCCAATTATTCCTTACTTGGAAGTTTAAAAAATTAGTTTGGAAATGCCAGAATAAATACGTGAGAAGAAAGTCAGGGTAACTAAGAGATTAATGATCCTCTCTATATTTGTGTTTTTGTCAGGGGTGGGGGGGAAATGAACCAGTGTGTGACAAGGTTTATTTTGGTAGACATTGGGCTCGTGATGATGAATTCAGATTACATGCTGTTTTCATAGGGAACAAATTTAAGGACTTAGAAACGGATGTTGAATTTCCCCCACTCTGTCTGAATCCCCTCCTTCCAATCACCATCCATTAATAGCCTAGGAAATTATATAAATTACCACTGTGTCTACCAACATACATCCTGCTAGAAGGTTAATCTAGTGCCATGGAGAAATAAAATCTAGATTCTGCACACAGTGTGCTCAATATAAAAATGAAACTGTTTCCTTAGATATCAGTTTGGGTATGATTTCTTTGGGTTGTCAGTTAATCAAATTGATTTTTATCAGCATACGTATTTGATGTCCAGGGACTTAATCTGTACTTTGGAGGAGAGTTAGACTGATGAACATCCTGTATGTCCTGCTAAGCAGTTTTCGGACTTGTTTGGTTACGCAATGACCGTACTTTTTAATTGCCCTCCTCCAACCATGTTATAATTAACATTTATAAGTGGGATTTAAAGAGATTAATTTCATGGAAGATGGGAAACTTAGTGAAGCAACTGACTACTTCTACTCTGTTGAATTTGAAATCTTACATGGATTCCTATATGATAAGATCAGGAATTTTGAGAAGATCTTAATGATTGTCATGTAGTCTACTGATCCATACTGTGACCTTAATGTTTACTTATTTCTGAGACAGAGCATGAGTGGGGGAGGGGCAGAGAGAGAGGGGGGACACAGAATCCGAAGCAGGCTCCAGGCTTGAGCTGTCAGCACAGAGCCCAACGTGGGGCTCGAACTCACAGACTGCGAGATCATGACCTGAGCTGAAGCCGGATGCTCAACCGACTGAGCCACCCAGGCACCCCCATACTGTGACTTTAAAGAGCAGTTTCAACAACACAGTGAAAAAGCTTCTTCCAACAATGTTCCCTCCAGTCATGATACAAAGCAATCGTTTTAGTGAACCATATCTTTACTTGGCACGAAACATATGGAAAACCAACATGCTCCAAAGGGCAGTGCCCGCACACAATGGAACTGCCCAAACATTTTGACTTAATTAATAAATAAAATAAGCTCAGAATATGGTGATTAGAAGTCAGTAAATAAATAATAAGGCTGAGCTCATAAATGGATACTGCTTTCTATGTTGGAGCCTTTTAAATAATCACAGCATAGCTATCTTATCTTACTGGCATTCACAAGCAAGTGGGTTGAAACGATTATCATTAGAGTCTATATACTGTTTTATTCAAAACCTTAACCATCAATTGGGCTCCTAGGAGCACTATCAAATGCTCACATTGCTGAGTTGGAAGTGGAGATACAGAGACCAAGTGATTCATAGTAGATAAAGACAAGGCCAGATTTCCCACTTTCCAAACTGGTTGTCCAGAGTGCCGTGGAACAGCCACTATAAATAGAGGAAATGCATTTCCAGCTAAACTTTAATTCCAAAAGCCCAGACATGATTACTGGGAATGTTCAGCAACTTCATAACATTAAGTGTTAGGTTGTTCTTGTTTGCTTTCAGTCTTAAGACAAATTGATTCTATTTGGATTTCACCCAAAATTCTTTAAGGAGAAAAACACTTTTACTTTTTTTTTTTTTTTTTTTTTTTTTACATTGACTTGATTTTGTGCAGTAGGATCAAATAACTTGAAAAACTTATTCTCTACATGAAAATAACCCAATGCCTTTCTGTAAGCAGAATTTGGTGCTGCTCAAGTGTTCTAACTCTTTTGAGAACAAATAAAATAAGTACAAGCTAAGAATGTCACACTGATTCACACACTTGAAAATGAGTCCAACAAGAATCTACTTGCCATCTCTTGACCACACACATGCAATTAATTTTGCCCCGGTCAAAAATCTTTGTTGCTCGAATTAAACAATGATGATGAATAAATATAAGTACTTCCAAATCTTCACTCCTTGTTGGGCCTTAGAGACAGATGGAAACTCTCAGCTACATATCATTTTGACTATGTAACTATCCACCCTGGACGTGTTCGCCATCTCTGCTTCTAGAAATGTTTCTTTCATAGGAATCAAGTAAAAATGACACATAATTTTAAGACTCTTCTATATCCCATTCCTGTGTAAGCTCCAGAAAAAATGCACATGATGTTGAAGACGTGGATTTCAGGTTATTGACCAATTAATCAGGTAAACGAGGCACAAGGTTACTACTAAAACAGCAATATTTCGTCTCCATGGTACTGAGAGTTCTGGCTTAATCCCAAAGATCCATAACCTTAAAAAAATTAATTTCTGTAAGAAACAAATTATATTACAACCACTTAATACTGTGCCTAGGAACGGGCCATTTACATCCTGATGTGCGAACCCAGCCCCATCTCAGTTCCTCAGATGTGCCTTGTATCTATTACTGGCTTTTGACATTCATACATGGTATTCTTTTTGCCTGTATCTTTCTTCCTCTCCCACCCCTGGGTGACATACCCATTTAGCTCTAACTTTCTACCCTTCTGTCCCACTGATGGCATAGTATTTTGTTTTCATTTTTTATTTTTTTTTACGTTGATATCCCTCACTAGACTATATGTTCTTTCATAGGTAGAACCGTGTCCAGATATTTCCTCTCTAGAATTTAGCAGAGTGTAAGAGCTCAGGATTCAAAGAATACATTAACAAAGCTACTTAGGAAGTGACCTCCAAAGGCATGATTAGAGAGGGGTTAGCAACAGGTAAAGGTAATAGCTTGAGCAAATTTGGGGCTACTGTACTGAAAATTCATGGATACTGTGAATGAATAACTCTAATAAAGTTAATGAAAAGAAGATAGAAAAGGTAAAATGATCCCAGTTAATGGGAATACTAGGCTGAGAAATTTGAGTATGGTTTCATGGGCCATAGGACCAATTATAGTTATTATTTTAAGAAATAAAAGCTGCTATATTTTTGTATACTTACGATCGTTTTTTGTTCTGTTTTGTTTTTGTTTTTCTAACAATCCTCTTCATGACAACTAAATAGTTTCCATGTGTTTTATATTATGGGCTCCTTAAAGTATGTTGTACTTTTGAAATACTCATAAACAAGAAAGCTCACTGAAAGTTCACTGATTGCCTAGGAATGAAAGTCTGCAATAAAATAAAAAATGATAAAAATATTTTTGGAACAAAGAAAGAGGGATTATACTTGCACAGGATATGCATATTTCAAAAATGTTTGTTTTCATCCTATCACATATAGTTCCATATTTACACAGATTTTATTGATTACAAAATATGCCCTCAATAAATTTAAGTAGGCTTTATTAGTATGGTGACATTTTCTAAATAAAATAATTAAATGTTTTAATCATCCAAATGACATTTATCCATGATTAGTTATTTATATAATTCTGTTTATGACTGAATTATTTTGTAATTAAAGATTTTTCTGATTAAAATGCAATGTGTACTCTTAAATGATAGTACTCTTGAATGAAAGTACATAAAATATAAGGAAGGGAGACAAAAATATGATTACGTTACTCTGAGGCTGTTATTATAACACTTTAGTCTTATTTTATTGAAGTATTTTTCTTCTGTAATTTTTCCTTTGCATTGTTGAGGCTAGAATATATACCTTATATCTTACTTTTTGTGGTATTTTTTGCTTGACATTGTATCATAAACCTTTTCCTGTATGATTTTCCTAAACGTAATTTGTATTGTATGAGAAATAGTCCCTTTTATGCACATTCCCCTAGTACTGGATAGCTTGTTTCTTATACTTTTGTTGTGATGTTATAATATTTCAGGTTATTTCCTTAATAATTTCTAAGTTGGGGGAATACATGTCTTTCCTTTTGCAACATGATTTTCCAACCCTTGAAATCTTTTTCTTTTGTCAGACTAAGTATTTGGGTAGATTCATTAGTTTTTTTAAACATTGATTTATGTTTTGAGAGAGAGAGAGAGAGAGAGCAAGTCGGGGAGGAGCAGAGAGAGAGAGGGAGAGAGAAGTCCCAAGCAGGTTTCATGCTTTTCGGTGCCGAGCCCCAGGCGGGGCTCGAACCCACAAACTGTGAGATCATGACCTGAGCCGAAACCAAGAGTCCATGCTTAACTGACTGAGCCACCCAGGTGCCCCTAGTTTGTTTTCTTTAAAGGGGTGCATGACTGCTGTGTTTTTGAGTTCTTGCGGAGGGGAAAGGAAGCACGTGGGCTTCAAGGCCAGAGAGATCGAAGTGTGAATCCTAGCTCTATCATTTCCTAATCATGTAACCTTGGCAAGTTACAGATCCTCTCTGCATTGCAATTTGAAGATAATAGTATTTACCATTTAGAATTTTTATGAAGATTAGGTGCAAAAAAACACCTATAGGGTACTTCTCATGGTATCTGGAACTAGTGCTTTATCAAAGGCCAGCTCTGGTCATTTATGCTATGGTTGGTATTCTTTGCTGTCACCGTGGAAGTTAACAAGTCAATGGGTTTAAATTTCTATGTGGGGTTACAAACACGGTAAGAAAAAAAAGCAAAACAGCACATGCATGGCCAACAACAAAAACCCACACTGCCTTGAAACGGCACTGCTACCAGGGCTCTGCCCATTTCTGCTTTCAACCGGAAGGCTTTACTGACGGGTACTATGCTTATTTTCCAGAATTCCATATACCACCTCTACCTGTTCTTTACCCTACCTCCTGAGCAGTGAATTCTGGTCATTGCAAAACCAGCTTAAAAAGTTGCCATTGCTACTACTGAAGAGTGGCAATGGGAATCACACCCTGATTAATTTATAAAAGTAGCACATACGGAGGGCTCCAAGGGACCCACGCCAAGTTTCAGCTGATTGCAAAAATTCCATTTCTCAAGGAGGAGATAGACAGTGGGGAAGGAAAACAGGCTTTCCGCCCCCCCCCCCCACTACTTTTAGAGGAGCCTACATACAACATAGATTATATTTTTTAAGCTGCATTCACCAGGATTTTAGTTAGTAGAGAATAATCTCAAATTCTAATGATAGTTTAAGTGAGTTTAAGCTTTTATTGTGGTGACCTTGTCTTTTTTTTTCCTGTATTACAATTTAAGATAAGGTTTTGAGTTTTATGTTAATTTCAGGAAATTTTTAGGGATTTTAGTTGAGTAAGAACTATATATTTTCCTTAATAGATGTCAAATCGATCCAAACACAGTCTTATTGAGAAAACTCACACTCAAAGGAAAATATGACTTGACATCATCTTTCCTACTTATGTGGCAAACAGCTATATCCACTAAAATCCATCTGTTTAGTGTAACCTGCATGAATACACTTTTTTTTCTATCAGAGTTTGTGAATTGTATTTATGAAACCAACTCCAAATGGATAAAAGAATATCAGACTTTTATCATAAGCATCATTATTACTATTTCTAATTTACGATGAAAATCATGCATAATTACAAAATTTGTAAATGATTCACAGATGACATTTTTAGTGTAATGTTAGGATAAGGTGTCATGTGAGCAAAAATAGGAAAAAACCTGGTATGATTATGAAACTGGGTGTCGGGACATATCCTGATGAATTCATCATGTACCATCTGCTCCAATAATTCTTGCCACCAGCAGCCATATTTTGCCGGTGGGTATTGTAGGTTCCTACTGTATTTGCTTGACTCTTTCTATTATGGAATTTTCTACATGATTTTTATAGACAGTACAAGGACCTGAAACTTACTAGCAAATTGCAAGTCCGGTAATTTAATAGGCACTTAAAAACTATCAGAAAATTAGGACCTAATTAGGTCTATATTGTTTTGACTGTTTCGTTCTCCAACCTTTTTACCTTATGTGATAAGAATTGAGAAGAGTGAATCATCCTATTCCCAGTAGCTCTTTTTAAGTGTTGTGACCCATCTGTTGCCATATGCCAGGCATCTGCTTTTATCACCCTCATTTGGGTCTTTCAATGCTGGAAGTGATGAATTAACTTTGAGTTTATGCTAATTTTTATTACAAGAGAACAGCTTATTTGCAAACCATTTAATCTGGCGGCACTGATTTTCAGATGTAAGCAAATGCAAGAAGATAAAAATAGAAATCAGCAATGTATATTTATTCCCAGCTACCTTTTTTGAATAGGTGTATAACTTTTAGGTAATTGGATACCCCTAAAGCTCCATTTCTTTAACAGGAAAATATGAGGAGAGATCCTTGATTATAAAACATGTATTGCATTTACATCAAAGTAAATACGACATCAAATATAATAGGTTAGAATTGCTCATGGAAGTTTATTGCTTATTCAGGTCAGTGCCTGTTTAATCCAAGTTACAGAATTCTTTCTTTCTTTTTTTCTTTCTTTCTTTTTTTTTTTTAAAGATGATTCATTTTTATCCGGAGCTCAACTATCATCAGAGGGCGGTAAGGTAATATTAAAGGCTAAGACCACACTTATCAGATCATAATGTAATATTCTCAGTCCTTTAGTGTTGTGGAAATACCAGTGAACTGAAATCAGACAATCAAGCTGCCAATCCTGTGTCTTCCAGTAAGTAGTGATAAATCTGGGGCAAAATTCATCAACCTGAGTATCTGATAGAATGGTCACCTGACTCGATTATTAACTATGGTATCTTTAGCACTAACGATCCGAGATGCTTATGCCTGTCTTTAGAGTATATACTTTTGGATTGCATGGAATTCATCATATATGAATTCATCAGTCTAGTTTTTCATGTATACATTTAATTCTGAATGCAACACACACTAGATATTTAGACTAAAATAACATTGTCTTTAACAGATGAAAATAAAAATGACTTAACTAATGTGTATTGTGCAGGTTTGCTAAGCAGAATTCAACATATAAATATTTTTGAACAACCAGATTTGTTAGAAACCAGTTCATTCAGTATCATTGACCTGCTTATGTACATTGAATTTCAGAATCATTGGATGTGACAGGCATTTTTTTTTTAGTTTAGATTATTTATTTATTTATTTATTTTTACTTTATATTTTTGTTGTTGAGAAATCATTGACGTACACCACTGTATAAGCTTAAGGGGTATGATATGATGATTTGATTCGCATATATTGTGAAATGATTACCACAGTAGGTTCAGCTAATATCCATCTTCTGATAGGGATATAATAAAAAAAAAGAGGCAAGAAAAAAGGATAAATACTTTCTTCTTGTAATAACTCTTAGGATTTATGCTGACAACTTCCTATATATTATACACCAGTGTTCACTATGGTCATCAGCTTATAAACTATACCTCTAGTGATTGGAAGTTTGTACCACCTTTTGACCACCTTCCTCCAGCTCTCCCTCCTACCACTCCCAACTCTGGTAACCATAACGCTGATCCCTTTTTCTGTGAGTTTGGGAGTTTTATTTATTTGTTTGTTTAAGGCTCCACAACAAAGGAAGATAATACAGTATTCATATTTCTCTGATTTATTTCACTTGGCATAATACCTTCAAGGTCCATCCATGGTGTTGCAAATGGCACGATTTCCTTGTTTTTTTGTTTTTTGTTTTTTTGTTTTTTTGTTTTTTGTGGCTGAATAATGTTCTATTTTATATGCATATACTACAACCTCTTAATCCATTCATCCATCAGTGGACACATAGGTTGTTTCCAAGTCTTGACTATTGTATATAATGCTGCCATGAACGGAAGGTAAGGTATCGTTGAGTTAGTATATTTGTTATTTTTGGATATGTTTACAAAATTGGAGTTGCTGGATCATATGGTAGTTCTACTTTTAATTTTTCAAGGATCCTCTATGCTATTTTCCATAGTGGCTGTATTAATTTGCATTCCCACCAATAATGCACAAGGATTTGGGGCGCCTGAGTGTGTGACTCAGTCAGTTAAGGGTCTGACTTCTGCTCAGGTTATGATCTCACAGTTTGTGAGTTCGAGCCCTACGTCAGGCTCTGTGCTGACAGCTCCGAGCCTGGAGCCTGCTTTGGATTCTGTGTCTCCCTCTCTCTCTGCCCCACCCGTTTGCGCTCTGTCTCTCTCTGTTTCTCAAAAAAGGAATAAATCTTATTTATTTTTTTTAAATGCACAAAGGTTCCCTTTTCTCCATATCCAAGCCAACATTTGTCACATCTTGACTTTTTGATAATGGCCATTCTAACAGGTGTGAAGTGATATCTCATTGTGGTTTTAATTTTCCTTTCTGTAATGACTAGTGATGTTTATCATCTTTTCATGTACCTGTTGCACTTTCATATATCATTTTTGGAAAAATGCCTATTCAGATCCTTTGTCCATTTTTTAAATTGTGTCATTTTATTTCCTAATGAGTTGCATGAGTACTTTCTATTTTTGGTATATTAACACCTTATCAGATAATACAGTTGGCAAATATTTTTTCCCGTTCTGTAGCATCGATGGCTTGTTTTGCTGTGCAGAAGCTTTTCAGTTTCAGGTTGCCCCACTGTCTGTTTTTTATTTTATTGCTTGTGCTTTAGGTGTCATAGCCAAGAAATCATTACCAAGACCCATGTCAAGGAGCTTTGTTCCTTTGTTTTCTTCTAGGAGTTTCATGGTTTCAAGTCTTACATTTAAGTTTTTAATCCATTTCAAGTTAATTTCCATGAGTGGTTTAAGAGATATAGGTCCAGTTTCATTCTTTTACATGTGAATATCCAATTTTCCCAGAACCATTTACTGAAGAGGCTGTCTTTCCTCCATGAGTATTCTTGGCTCCCTTGTCAAATATTTGTTGACTCTATATGCTTGGATTTATTTCTGGGCCCTCAGTTTTGTCCCATTGATCTATTTGTCTGTTTTTATGCTAGTGCTACACTATTTGATTACTACAGTTTTATTATATAGTTTGAAATCAGGAAATGTGATACCTCCTGCTTTGTTCTGCTTTCTTGGGATTTCTTTGGCACTTTGGGGTCTTTTGTGGTTCCATACAAATTTTAGTAGTGGTTTTTCTATTTCTATAAAAAAATGATCTTGAAATCTTGATAAGGATTGCAATGAATCTATAGATGGCTTTTGGTAATACTGGTATTTTAACTATTAATTCTTTTGTTCCATAAACACAGGATATCTTTCCTGTGTTTATTTGTTTCTTCTTTGATTTCTTTTGCCCGTGTCTTATAGTTTTCAGTGTAGTGATTGTTCACCTCCTTTATTAAATATATTCTTAAGTATTTTATTATTTTAATGCTATTGTAAATGGGATCAATTTCTGTTTTTTCAGAAAATTTGTTGTTAGTGTATTGAAATGCTACTGATTTTTTTATGTTAATTTTGTATCCTACAATTTTCTGAATTCATTGACTAGATTTAACAGCTTTTTAGTTGAGTCTTTAGGATTTTCTATATTTAAAATTATGGATATTTTAACACTAGTAAAGCTTGCAATCCAGAAACACACAATGTCTTTCCACTTATTTGTTTTTTCTTCAATTTTTTCAACATTTTGTAGTTTTCAGTATACAAGTCTTTTACCTCCTTGTTTAAGTGTATTCCTAATAAGTATTTTATTCTTCTTGATTCTATTATAAATGAAGTTGTTTTCTTAATTTCCTTTCAGATTGTTCATTGTTTCCGTATAAAAATGCAACTGAATTTTGCATGCTGACTTAATATTCTTCCACTTTGCTGAATTTATTTAGTAGTTCTAACAGGGTTTTATTTTTGTAGAATTTTTATGGTTTTCAACTTGTAACATTATATCATCTGTGAACAGAGATACTTCTTCTTTTCCAATTTGGATGCCTTTTATTATTATTATTATTTAATTTCTCGGGCTAGAACCTTCAGTGTCCTGCTGAATAGAAATGGTGATACAGAGGACGTCTTCACCTTGTTCTTAATCTGGATGGGAAAGCTTTCAGCTTTTTACTGCTGAGTATGAAGTTAGGTGTGGGTTTTTCATTGATAGCCTTTATTACAGTGAAGTAATTTTCTTCTGTTCCTAGTTTGTTGAGTGTTTTTATCATGAAAGGGTGTTGAATTTTGTCAAATGCTTTTTCTACATCAATTGAGATGATAATGGGGTTTTTGACCTTCACTCTGTTAATTTGGTGTATTTGATGAGTTTTCCTATGTTGAACCATCCTTGAATTCTGGGAATATTTCCTGCCTGGTCATGTGTATAATCCTTTCAAATGTATTTTTGAATTATATCTGGTAGTATTTAGTTGAGGGTTTTTGCATCAGTAATCAGTTATTGGTTTATAGTTTTAATTTCCTATAGTATCTTTGATTTTGGTATTCGGGTAATGCTGCCTCATAAAGTGACTTTGGAAGTGTTCCCTCCTCGTCAATTTTTTGGAAGAGTTTGAGAAGGATTGGTGTTAATTCTTTTTTAAATGTTTGGTATAATTCTTCAGTGAAGCCATTTAATCCTGGGCTCTTATGTTTGGGGGAGGTTTTGGGTTGCTTATTCAATTTTCCTACTAGTTACACGGGACGAAAAAGTTTTCCTAACCCCTACAGGATCCCCAGCTATGTCTGAAAATTATATTGACAAAAACATATTAACAGAAGTAAAGCATACAAATTTATTTAATGTAAGCTTTGCATGACATGGGAGCCTACATAAACAAATGGGAAAAGCTGCAGAAATGACTAACCCTGAGTATTTTTATGTTAGGTTTGGTGCAGGGTGGACAGTCATGGAGAAATATGACAGATCAAAGAGTATGCCTAACTGTAACTCTGGGGAATCTTAACAAGGCCTGTTTGTTCAGATTCTTCTCAGCATCCACTTGTCTTTGGAGAAAAGAATGCTTTCCTCTGGGCATAGGGAGAGCACCTCTCCCATGAAACTTTTATGACCTGTTTCAAGAGAAGAATGAAAGAAAGTGATCAGAGTGACCTTCCTGCTTCTGCTGTTTTCTCAAACTCTTTCAGTTTAAAAAGTTCAATGCACCGGGGCGCCTGGGTAGCTCAGTCAGTTGAGCATCCGACTTGGGGTCGGGTCATGCTCTCGCAGCTTGTGAATTCGAGCCCTGCATCAGGCTCTGTGCTGACAGCTCAGAGCCTGGAGCCTGTTTCAGATTCTGTGTCTCCCTCTCTCTCTCTCTGCCCCACCCCCACTTGCACTCTGTCTCTCTCTCTCTCTCTGTCTCTCTCTCTCTGTCTCTCTCTCTCTCTCAAAAATAAATAAACATAATTTTTTTTTTTTTTTTTTAAGTTCAATGTACCAGGGCACCTGAGTGGCTCAGTCAGTTAAACTTCCAACTCTTGATTTCGGCTCAGGTCATGAACTCACAGTTCATGAGTTTAAGCCCTGCTTGGGATTCTCTCTCTCCCCTTCTCTGCCCCGTCCCACTCACTCACTATATCTCTGTCTCAAAATAAATAACGTTAAAAAAAAAATCAATACAGCAAGGTACCATTTTGGGGGGCACTCTTTCCTAAATGCCATCATAGGTCTGTTCACATTTTTTATTTCTTTATGATCCAGACTTGGTAGGTTTTGTGTTTCTAGAAATATACCCATTTCATCTAGGTTATCCAATTTGTTGGCATATAATTATTCACAGTAATCTCAGAATCCTTTTTATTTTAGTGGCATCAGTTATAATGTCTCCTCTTTAATTTCTGATTTTTGTTATTTCAGGGTTTTTTTTCTTTTTTTCTTAGTCTAGCTAAGGGTTTGTCATTTTTTTATCTTTTCAAAAAAAAAAAAACAACTGTTAGTCTCATTGATTATTTTCTATCCTCTATTTCATTTATTTCTGTTCTAATATTTTTTCAGATCTCTTCTTTCTGTTAATTTTGATTTGTTTTTCTGTTTCTCGTTCCTTGATGTGTGAAGTTAGGTTGTTTGTTTGAAAATTTTTTTTTTCCTTTTCTGATGTAGGTGTTTTACTACTCTAAACTTTAGGGGTAAACTAAATTTTATTGAGTGCCATTGGGCCAGGATTCATGCCATGAGTGTACTTTATCTCATATAGTTCTTCCAATCATACTAACCTACTAATTGAATAGAAAATAAACACTATTTTATGGATTAGAAAATTGACATAGAGAAAATACTAAGTTACATGTCCAATTGATCAAAATAAGGAGCTAATTAGGGGAAGAATTACACTTTATCCTTTGTCTTTCAAGATCAAACCCATGTTCCTTCTAGGGTACCAGTCTGCCTGGGAAACAATTTTCCTACAGTGTTTCCTTTGGACCTTCACAAGGATATAGCAAGGAAACACTCAAATGCCCAAAGGAAAAAAACATACAAAATAAAGCAAAATCTATTGTTCATTAGCTGGTTTTAGAGAAAGCACTTAGGTAAAATCTTTCCGTAAGTGATATAATCAGCGTGTGAGCAACACTCTGTTAAGATCATCTGAATGGCTGATTCTTTGTAGTTTTTACAATGGAAAAGAAATAATGTCTGCATAGTGTCCTTCTTGACAAGATAAAACAGAAACTGGTACCTCTTATTTTAATTTAGACAAGGCGTAAAATTAATTGTGAAACTTAAGGTGTAAAAGCAACGGAAAATACTTACCATTTTTACATAATGATGATAATAAAATTCCTATCCTTGGTGCAAAAATATTCTCCCAACAAGTTGCACAAGCTGAGATGTGACGTCCTAATTATAATAATCGCATTGTAGTTCCACATTGCACCTTGCCTTTAATAATATCTTTCATTCAAGAACATCTAATCATTCCGTAGGCTATAACTAGTTGAGTTATATATACTACTCAACTACTAGTTGAGTATATATATATATATATATATATATATATATACTACGTCTCCCTGAAGTAACATCAGGATATTATTTTAAAGGTGGTTAAGTATATTAATGATGGCTAAAGCTGTTTAAAAAAATTTGCTGGGGTGCCTGGGATGGCTCTGTCAGTTGAGTGTCCGACTTAAGTGTAGGTCGTGATCTTGCCATTGACATGTTCGAGCCCCACGTCAGGCTCTGTGCTGACAGCTCAGAGCCTGGAGCCTGCTTGGGATTCTGTGAATCCCTCTCTCTGCCCCTCCCCCACTCATGCTCTGTCTCTCTCTGTCTCAAAAATAAAATAAACATTAAAAAAATTAAAAGAGGGGCGCCTGGGTGGCTCAGTCGGTTGGGCGTCCGACTTCGGCTCAGGTCATGATCTCACGGTCCGTGAGTTCGAGCCCCGCGTCGGGCTCTGTGCTGACAGCTCAGAGCCTGGAGCCTGTTTCAGATCCTGTGTCTCCCTCTCTCTGTGATCCTCCCCTGCTCATGCTCTGTCTCCCTCTGTCTCAAAAATAAATAAATGTTAAAAAAAATTAAAAAAAAAATTAAAAGAAACCTTGCTTCTAATGTAGTAAATTAGGAATTACTGGAAGTATTTCTTAGAAATCTGTATCCTTGTTCCTTTGAATGGAGCACCAGGCTATTTTTTTTTTTTCCTAAAAGGAAACATGAGATTCTCAAATCATCTATCATTTTAAGAAATTTTTACCATATTAACTTCATTAAAATGCTATAAGGATATAATTTAAAAAGGAAATCCTGCTATAAAAACATTTTTAAATGGACTCATTGAAAACTAAATGTGTTCAGTAATTAAGTTAGGAACAATTAATGTTATTGCATTGGAAAGGCATGTAACAAATTTCCTTTGTGCCTAATTAAAAAAAAAAAGGAGAATAAACATAGACTTCAGAAAAACTTAAGTATGTCCTCAGATAGGGCGAACAAATCAAAACTCAAGAGGAAAAGCATATTTGTCACGAGAATTTTAAGAACAATAAGACTGGGTTTATGGGTGGAAATGAGAGATCAGAATAAGAATTTGGAGTCAAGACCTCTGGGCCTTTCTATGTCATATACTTGAAAAGCACATACTTGAAGCAGTTCACCCCCATTTTTGCAAAGCAAAGTAGCCTTGCTTCACATATACAAATGAACTCTGTTTTGAATTCTTGGCCCTATTCCACCTAAAACTGACTGTATCACTTTGGATTCAAGAGAATGAAATAGGCGTTACTTACAGTTTAGAAAATCAATCCATTCCAGAAAGAGCTGTGCATAAAGGTAGCTGGTGTCAGAAAAGCTCTAGTCCGTATCTAACGTCATCCACAGCCAAGTTATTTTTTCTTTGATATCCTTTTCTGTTGCAATTAGTAAAATTTTGCCCACACTAAAGAACAGGCCTAAGATTCTAATGAAACCCTTTGAAGGTGTTTGGAAGGCAGCTCAAAGTCAGTAACCGACAGCACAGCGGTGAGGGAAGTCCCATCAAGAGCTTCTGTTTCAGACAGTCCGGTAAGCTTTTCTATGGAATCAACTGTCACCGCCTTTCCAGACTTATCCTTGCTCAACATTCCAGGCATGATATCCAACAAATGACCTCTCCACATTCACCTCCCACTGTATTCGAGACCCTCAGACCTTCTGATTGGCTTGCCACATCCGGAGCGTGAAATGAACTTTTACATCTCTAGAGCTTTCTTTCTTTTCCCCCATTGCAGGCTCAAATGATAATGTACAGTCATCATACATACACTGTTAATGTGCTATTAATCAGATTTGGGGGCTAGAAGGAATTTTAAAGATAGCTTCCAATATTCTCATCCAACAGGAAAATGGAAACACGGGAAGGTGAGGTGACTTGTTACAAGTCACAGGTTAGGTTATTAACAGAACCAAGCTGTCGGTATCCTTGCCGTTCTCACTAACCCTACACCATCAATGGGTAGTTGGGTCAGAGGGTATCATAGATGTAAATAAATAGCAAATCAGCCATCACCTCTGTTTTAAATTTTTTTGTATATAAACATGACAAATTACATACATCACATTCAAAGGAGAACAAACTCTCACATTTCCAGGTGAAATCATCTACATAATTAGCATAAAATTCTAGGAGAAAACTATATTGGAAAAATGAACATGGTATTTCAGGCAACATTTCAACATTCATTTCATTTAAAATAAATGAAATAGTTTTTCAGAGTGATATCCTGCAAAGGGACAGTTTGCATCCTCTAGTTTCCAAAAGACTAAAGTTAGAAGCACATGCATTTAGTTACTAGTAATCTGCTGTGCCAGAGATATCATTAAACTAATTGTGGGAAATAAAATGGAAACAGCTCTGTAAGATCATGAGCACTGAATCATCACAATACTTGGTATATGCTGAATCAAAGAGAGTCGGAGAGATAAATTCATTGGAAATTAAAGAGGAAATCCATTCCTTCCTCATGCAATTCACCTCATGCAATTCACTCATGCAATTCACACTCAAAAGACAAAAATCGTTTAGTCTAATTTGAAGAAGTAAAGTCAGGGTATGAGTGTTCTCTCATGCAATACAGGCAACTTTTCCCCTAATAAATGGGAGATAAGAAGTGATTAGGTAAAAGTAAAAAGGAGTTGAAGACCTAAGGATGCATGTTTAACAGAAACTTTTGTCACAGGAAAGTCACATTAGTAAGTCCCTTTGCATCATCGGCATTATCTATACTATTCCAGGCCGGTCTGCATTTATGCCAGTTCTAATAAGATTTCTCCCTGTGGCTCTGTTATTTGATTCTTTCCAAGTACATTTTTCAGGAAAAAAGTCAAAAACATGACTCATACAAATATAAAACAAGCACAAGGCAAAGGTTGATTTAACTCTTTAATGAAGAGAGAACCATCAAGATGGAAACAGTGGAGAAAGGAAGAAACAGAGGAGCGGAAAATAGTCCATGAGGAAAGGTGTGCTGAGTTAAATTCACCAGGAAGTATCTTTTTTGTTTTAATAGCTGTAAGATGGGGACCCCAACAACCCACTGCCCAAATCCAGCTTGCCTGTTTCTGTAGAAATTTTATTGGAACACAGGCATACCTGCTCACTTACAATGGCTGCTGTCCAACAACCTTCATGTAAGGGTTGCCCAGGGGCCCCTGCAGACTCCCAAGTATAACTTTGGTATAAAAGACATCTTAAATTTTTTCCCTTGAATTTACATTTGTATTTTAGGAAGGCCAAACTAAAAAGGTTAAAGTTTTATTAGAATAGATTAAGCTGTTTCATTAAAACATTATCATATGTGCCTAGAGACAATAAACGATTATTGCTTGGAGTAAGAAGAATACAATACAATTTTGATAAGTAAATTGCTCCCCCCCCCCCCACCTGCCATCCTTTTTTGGATCAAGGGCATGGCAAAGTCAAGACAGAGCACAGATATTTTTCAGGTTAGATATGGAATCTCTACTATCCGGACAGATTACACAGAAAAATAACTTTATTATTTCTTGGTAATGCTCCCATACTAATTTTTCATTCTAACAGAAGAAAATGAAAACAAGTTCTAGATTTGAATGAATATATTTAGCAGTAATTTATTCACGAGCTCTTTTAAAAATGTATCTCCTAATAAGTCCATTCAAAACTGAGCAAAGTTTCCCAAAAATTTTTACACCTTTTACTACTTTTCAGAATCATTCTTTGTGAATGACACAATTCAAGGGCAATAAAGGGGGTATTTTTTTGTTTGTTTACATCAGTTTTCTATATTGAGGTAAGTCCTATCCTTCACTACTTTCTGTCACATTCTGGAACAAATGATGTTGACAACAAAAATACTCCTCTCTTTGATAAAACCGTATTTTAGGTACAGTTCTTTGTCATGATTATTCCTGGTCTGGTCTCAACCATACATATAGGCCAAAATTTTTAATTAAAGTTACTAGTCTTTCAGAGGAAAACTGGAGAGTGATCATTTCCTGTCCCTATGCTGGCCGACCAGCAAAGCTTACACAATTGCATTATAAAATCTCCGCAGCGAAAAACATACTTTTCACCTTTGTAGATGACAAAATTCATGTTCATTAAAATGACCCAAAAATATAGCCACATTATTACTGTTAAAGTAAAAAGCAAAGATATCCATGACAACTGGTAAACTGTGTCACTATTCTGTCTTCTTTAGAAATTGTACAGATCTCAAGATTTTTATTAGTTTGATTTAATGTTAGTCTAAGTTCTAAAATTAATAAATATCTTGCAGATTGTGTTCAAGCTGTCACAGAAGGATCATAATTACAGTTGGATTAAAAATATTGAGAATTTTAATTCAGTGTAGAAAGTATTGTATATTTTCTTAATCTTAAACAATATAAGGAAGAAACTTTAGCTTCTCTTATCAGTAAACCAATACAACAGATTTAGGAAGTTAACATTAACCTAGTCTCTCTCATTAGAAGATAATTGAAATCTTTAAAAATAAAATTAGGGGCGCCTGGGTGGCTCAGTCGGTTCAGAAGCCAACTTCAGGTCATGATCTCGCGGTTCGTGGGTTTGGGCCCTGCATCCAGCTCTCTGCTGATCGCTCAGAGCCTGGAGCCTGCTTCAGATTCTGTGTCTCCCTCTCTCTCTGCCTTTTCCCTGCTCACGCTTTGTCTCTGTCTCTCAAAACATAAAATAAATATTAAAAAAATAAAATGAAATAAAATGAAACTACAGTTGACCTTGAACAACACAGGTTTGAGTTGCACAGGTCCACTTAACATGCGGATTTTGGGGCGCCTGGGTGGCTCAGTCAGTTAAGCCTCTGACTTCAGCTCAGGTCACAATGTCACCCTTTGTAGGTTTGAGCCCCACGTGGGCTATCTGTTGTCAGTGGAGAGCCCACTTCAGATCCTCTGTCCTCCCCCCACCTGTACCAGTAGGACACTAAAACCATAATCTTTGAATTTTTTTTTTAACTGGAGAGAATTCATTTTCATGTCCTCCAGCCCCTCTCCTGCTCATGTTGTCTCTGAAATTAAACATTTTTTTGATATGAGAATTTTGTACAGTGCCACACTATAAATATATTGTCTTCCTTATGATTTTCTTAATAACATTTTCTTTTCTCTAGCTGATTTTATTGCAAGGTTACAGTATATGATACATATACAAAATATGTGTTGATTATTTATGTTATCAATAAGGCTTCTGCTTGATCGGAGGCCATGAGAAGTCAGAATTTATACGTGAATTTTCAACTGTGCAGCATTCTGCACCCCAAACCCCCGCACTGTTCAGGGGTCACATATATATGTTTATTCTCAATACTGACAAAAGCAAGGAAAAGATATTTAGTTATTTATAGCCTAAAATTTCCAAACCAGTGGATAGCTAAAGATTCACTTGGATTCTGCCATAAACATGCTTCTGAGTTAGCATTATCCATGAGGAATGTTTTGATTTTTTATTTTTCTCTTTCCCTGAAAAAGGTCAGGACATTCAGTGTATTGGAGTTCAGTTTCTTCATTTCCCTGAAATTCTGGGAATATTTATTAGCCTCTATATTTAGAAAAGTCTCCTTTTTCTTAAGGGACTTTATAACTTATCAATAGACTCTATAAATAGGAAAATATTTCATTTTCTTATCAATGAACCGTAAAAGGTTTTTCCCAGTTTAACGCACAGATTCCAACAGGACATGAAATTTCAATTCTGCCACCTCAGGCACTTTTTAGAAAACACAGAACACACGTTCTCAAAGGGTTATCTTTCTATTCAGTGGAAATGCAATACCTTCTACGTGGATTTGAGCACACCAGTAGATGAATGGTATAGACCAGCTAACCATATTCTGTGTTGTCTCTCAGTCTCATCCAACAGAGAATAGATTCACATCTTCCTAATAGAGATCACTTAGTGATCCCATCATGATACCAGATTGCCAAATATTGTCACCCCAAATGGGGAAGAATTAATAGATTATGTGACCTTGACTAACCTAGTGGTTCAGTACCCATGGATCCCTGGAGTTGACTGTTTGCATACGTTTTATACATGAGGATTCAGTATTCAATTGTGGAAATGGACACGACTTAAACAATGAGTAAACAAAACATGTAACTATTGGCCAAGAATCTGGAACAACAACAAAGGAAAAACAAACAAACAAACAGAACAAAAGGTACCAAATCAGAAAAAGAAAACAGAGTCAGGAAAGATAAAGTTCTAATGGTCTTTGTGACTAACTCCAGAAGCCACTTCCTGGGCAACTTGGTTTACCTAGCTGTAGCAGGTGAGCCACTGGAAATCTCAAGGGAAAGCTCCAAATCCATCAAAGTATAATTTTCATGAAATTTTTAAACATTACTGTCATATAAACATGGAGCACATGTTGAGGATTTATTTAGTTCATTTAATGAGAGAACCAGCAAGATGATATCAACTGGTTCAAAAGAAATATAGAAATGGTCTCTCTATTTTCTCAGAAAATATATAAAATAATTTTCTTCAGTTAGAGGCAAAATTGTTCAATGTGCAGTAGGACAATAAAACTATAATCTTTGAACTTTTTTTCAACTGGAGACGATTCATTTTCATGTTCTCCAGACACGAATCTACAAATTAGCTAATAACTTTATAACTCTGGGCCAAAGTAGTAGTAAATAGCAGGTCACACAAAGATATACTCCTCTAGATGATTAAATAATGATTTGGCCATGAGTTAACATATCTTTGAGGAGACATTAAAACCATTTATGTATCTTCAAGTTTTTGGACTCTTTCCTTGGCTATCTCCAGTCTACCAATAAATTCATCAAAGTCATTTTTTACCTATATTACAGTTTTGTTGATTTACACCATTTTCCTTCTTCAAATTTTCATCTCTGTGCTTACATCACCCATCTGTTCTTGCATGTTGTCCACTGTTTTTCAGTAGATCCATTATCATATTAATCATAGTTATTTTAAGTCCCTAGTCTGGTAATCCCCAAATCTGTATAATATCTGAGTCAGGTCCTGATACTTTCTTTGTCTCTTCAGACTTTGGTTTTGCTTTTTAGCACACCTTGTAATTCTTTGTTGAAAGCTGGATATGATGTAAAGGAACAGGAATAGATAGGCCTGAAGTGTGAGGTTTTGTATTTGTCTGATTAGGAGTAAGACTGTTTATTGTTTGCTGTAGAGTAGGTGTCAGAGATTAAAATTGCCTCTAGTGTCTTTGTTTTTGTCTATTCCGTTATCTTTGGGTTCTCCTGGAGACTCTGAAATAGAGTCTGAGGCTTGGGATACTTTTAGCCGAAATCCCCTGTTGGTACCCAGGAGCCTTGTTGACCTGGTGGTAGGTTGTAGGGAAGGAGAACCCTTGTGTAGTGAATGATTAGGTCTCAGAATTAGTGAGCCTGAATTGGATGTTTCCCTTCCCCCGTGTTGGGTAAGCTCTGGCAACAGCCCAGTAAGTTAGGCTCTGGTAAAATAGTTTCCCTTGAGGACAGACAATGTTAAGGAGAACAGAGGGCTCTGAGAATATTTCAGAATGATAACTTGTCCCCTCCCCCTGCCAGAAGCATAGGGGATAGTGAGAACCTGGTGGGGCTCCTGGAGGTGACACTCATGAACATGTGGGGGTCTCCCTGAAATTGGGCCTCTTGGAGTTTTTAACTCTCAATCTAGTCTACCCTGAACCTCCAGCAATTCTTCAGTTAGAGTTTAAAGTGTTTCTACTGATACCAGCTCTACCTGGAGACTTCTGCTTCTGGCCTTATGCTCTTAGAAACCAATGCCTTTCTGTATCTACTTGGTTATCTCCCAGGGGCAGTGGTTTGCCCTGTGACCTCAGTTCTCTGATGAATTTAAGAAGAGTTGTTGACTTCCAGTTCGTTAAACTCTGTTTTGTTGGTGGTGGTGGTTTTTGTTTTTGTTTTTTGTTTTTGTTTTTGTTTTTGTTTTTGAGAGAGAGAGAGAGCATACATGCACAGAGGCACACATGCACAAGACAGGGAGGGGGCAGTTAGAGAGAGAGAGAGAGAGAGAGAGAGAGAGAGAGAGTATCCCAAGAAGGCTCTATGCTCAGTGAGCAGCCCTAGGGGGGACTCAATCCCACAACCCTAGGATCATGACCTGAGCTGAAATCAAGAGTTGGAGGCTCAACCGACTAAGCCACCCAGGAGCCCCATCACTCCTGTCTTCACAATAAAAACAAAGCTGAGGTGGTTCAGTTGGTTGAGCATCCCACTCTTGATTTAGGCTCAGGTCATGACCCCAAAGCCTTGGGCTTCCTGCTGAGCATGGAGCCTACTTGGGATTCTATCTCTGTCTCTGTCTCTGTCTCTCTCTCTCTCTGCTCCTCCTTCCCTGCTTGCTCTCTTTCTCTCTCTCTCTCAAATTGAAAAAAAATTAAAAAAGAAAGATAGGAGTGATAATTTCCATGCACTTTACATGTCAGACTGGAATCCAATGAGAGTAACAGTCAGATTTATTACTTATTTGTTGTAATAATGACATTAAATTTATTAGATAAATTACTATGTAAGACCATGGCACATAGAAAGCATTCAATAAATGACAGATGTTTTTAGTAATATTCTTAAAGCTAATGAAACAAGACAAAATACATCACTAGACATGATAGTCAATGCTTTATCAGCAAATGTTGCAATGTGGCAGGTGTTTGTCTTTGGCCACTCTTCAGGGTGTGAGATCACTGCTCTAACTAATATCATCTGGAAAGTCCCACCCAAAGTTTCCCAAATGAAAATGGTCAGTGTTTAGACATCATATACAAAACAAAATTGATCTTCAGCATCATGAAGTGAAGCATTTCAAATATTACCAAATTATCAACATTGGGTAAACATGAATGATTGTAACAAAATGCCAGGCCTCAGTTATGTTTCCTGTGCAAAAGGACCGTTCTATAAAAGGCCCTTCATAAAGAAAATGGGTTAACGTGTGAAAAACAAATCTGGCTTATGGAAGGCACTAAATAAATGCAACTTTTATCCCTATCTTAATCTCATTCCCCCTTTTCTCTAGTGAGGCCAGACTGAAGGGGATTAAATGGGGAATTATGAAAAGCAAGCTTACAATTTGATAGATTCCTCAGTATTGAAAATTCAGTGATGTCAGCTTCATTAATCTCTTACTATACTCTAAACTCTTAAAATTATATCTGAATGTTATTGTCTAAGTTTAGTTGATTATCTTATCATTGTATACCCTACTTTCTATGGCCCTTAAAGTATATGGCGTATAGGGGTTCTCACATGGCTCAGTTGGTTAAGCATCCAGCTCTTGATTTCAACTTGAGTCATGTTCTCATGGTTTGTGAGTTCAAGTCCCACATCAGGCTCTGTGCTGACAGTGCAGAGCCTGCTTGGGATTT
Source organism: Panthera uncia (assembly GCF_023721935.1). Lineage (NCBI taxonomy): Eukaryota > Metazoa > Chordata > Mammalia > Carnivora > Felidae > Panthera > Panthera uncia. The sequence continues at coordinate 37,223,465 of NC_064807.1, forward strand.
TCTCTCTCTCTCCCCTTCTCTCTCTCTGCCCCTCCCCATTCACATCTCTTTCTCTCCCCATGAGTCAAGGAGGGACACAGAATCTGAAGCAGGCTCCAGGCTCCAAGCGGTCAGCACAGAGCCCAACACGGAGCTCAAACTCACAGACCACGAGATCATGACCTGAGCTGAAGTTGGATGCTTTACCAACTAAGCCACCCAGGTTCCCCTAGAGAATATATTTATAAGTGACCTTCATTGAAAGCATCCTGTGTCAGATACCAGAGGAATCGTCTGTTGTTTCTCCTTTAGGGTAATAAATTACCATTTCTTATGGGGAAAATGGTGATCCTGTGGGAGATGCATATGGCCCCCTCTTGAAGAGCTTAACTTCCTTGAACATTTTCTGTCTCCATCAATAAAGATTTAACTACTCTATTTGTTAACTTTTATCCAAACTATGCAACAGTGAATCAGCAGAGTAGCATTCCATGGGCACTGCGGTCCAGCATCCATCACCCAACATTATCCACAAGTAGAAAAATCTCTAGGCTCTTGCTACTCAACGTGTCATATACAAAGCACTGGTTATCAGTTGTTCATGCCGAGTAACAAATACCTCCAAACTTAGCAATGTAAACAACAGACATGTTCTATGTCATGGCTTCTGTGAGTCAGAAGCCTGAGCACAGATTAACTGAGTGTCTCTGGCTCAGGGTCTGTTCACAAGTCTTCAGTCAACATGTTGGCTAGGGCTGCAGTCATCTCCAGGCTCAACTCGGGAGGCTCTGCTTCCAGCCTCACTCATATAGCCAGTAGCAGTTGGCGGGCCTAGGCCTTGCTAACTGCTGTCCAGTGCTATCAGTTCCTTATCATGTAGATCTCACAGTAGGACAGTTCATTGCCTGGCGGATGGTTTGCCTCGGAGCAAGCAACAGAGTATACCTGAGATGGAAACCGGTCTCTTTGTAACCTTTTCTCAGGAGAGACATCCCATCATTTTCACTATAATCTGTTCCTTAGAAACAAGGTAATAGGCCCAGTCCACACTCCAGGGCAGGGAACTAATGGGAGTGTGGATACCAGAAGGGGGTTACCGGGAGTCGTCTGAGAAGCCCCCAAGGATTTCCTGGCATCGACCTGGGATGTGTTAGAAATGCATGATCGTGGGACTAGTGAACAGGATCTGAATTTTAACAAGACTCTCGGGTGACCCATATGCATGTAAAGGTTGAAAAGCACTCCTCTAGGGAGCAAGGCACATGCCCTTTATTCTGTCACAGAGGCTTGCTTCTCAGCTTAATGTGACTTACCAGTTGATGTTACTTTCCAAGGAGTGCAAAGTCAGTTTTCCTCACGACTCAGTTCTCCCCTGCCCACAAAAAGAAAAAAAAAAAAAAAAAAGGGAAGGTTATGGAAATACTACTGTGCTGAAGACAGATTAGAAAGAGAATCCGGGGGCGCCTGGGTGGCTCAGTCGGTAAACGCCCAACTTCAGCTCAGGTCATGATCTCACGGTTCGTGAGTTTGATCCCTGCATCAGGTTCTGTGCTAACAGCTCGGAGCCTGGAGCCTGCTTGGGATTTTGTGCCTCCCTCTCTCTCTGCTCCTCCCCCATTCACCTCTGTCACTCTCTCTCAAAAATAAATAAACATTAAAAGAAAGAGAATCGGGAGACTGGGGAAGAAGTGGGGCATGAGGATTATGTCGAACAGATTGAATACCAGCATCAAGAAGTCTAGGGGCGCCTGGGTGGCTCATTTTGTTGAGTGTCCGACTTTGGCTCTGGTCACGATCTCACAGCACGTGGGTTGGAGCCCTGCATCAGGCTCTGTGCTGACAACAGCTCGGAGCCTGGAGCCTACTTCAGATCCTGTGTTTCCCTCTCTCTGACCCTCCCCCATTCATGCTCTGTCTCTCTCCGTCTCAAAAATAAATAAACATTAAAAAAAATTTTTTTAAAAAGAAGTCTACAGTACTGTTTCCTCAAAACCTCTTAAGTGCATTGCTAAATAACTCTGCATTAAAAATGCTCTTTATAATGGTGGCCCATTACTAATTGATTCAGCTCAGTTCTACATGGTTCTTTTTGTCAAGATAGGGAAGTGTGCAGCATATTTTGGAAATATATCCATTAAAATTATAATATAAAATGCAAATGCTTACATTATTTTTAGATATCTCTAGTCCCTTTCCAAGTATATTTCATGTCTCAATAATGCTTAAATAATAATCTATATTCAATATTTGAAATCTTTCCATAGAAAACACTAATAACTTTGGGATAAATATTTAAATTTTCCTCAAATTATATTTAGTGGAAAGGATAAAATTACATTAAGTTTTTAATCCTGAACAGAAAAATAAAAGCCCTTAGGGGAGAAATGAAAGTCTCTAATTCTCTAATCTACTTATCATAATAAAATGCACTGGGTTAGGCAAAGCCTTTACTTTTCCTGTAACTTTAATTCAATAGCAAAAAAACAATATGAATCACTGAATTTTACTTTTTTTTTAATTTTTTAAATTTTATTTTTTAGAGACAGACAGAACACAAGGGGGGTGGGGGAGGGGCAGAGAGTGAGAGGGAGACACAGAATCCAAAACAGGCTCCAAGCTCTGAGCTGTCAGCACAGAGCCAGACATGGGGCTCGAACTCACAGAACATGAGATCGTGACCTGAGCAGAAGTCAAACGCTCAACCAATTGAGCCAGGCTGGCACCCCTGAATTTTACTTTCGAAATCAATGTTGCACTGTATGTTAACTAAAATTTAATTTAAAAAATAAAATAAAATAAAATAAAATAAAAGTGGGCAGAGGAATATAGCCAGTTTTCCAAAGAAGATATACAGATGGTCAACAGGTATATGAAAAGGTGCTCAATACCACTAATCATCAGAGAAATACAAATCAAAAGCATAATGAGATATTACTTTACACCTGGTAAGATGGCTGTTATCAAAAAGAAAATAAATATTAAGTGTTGACAAAGATGTAGAGAAAAAGGAACCCTGTGCACTGTTGGTAGGAATGTAAATTGTTGAAGCCACTATGGAAAACAATATGGAGGTGTCTTAAAAAATTAAAAATTATGTTGCTTCTGGGTATATATCTGAAGGAGACAAAATCACTATCTCTAAAAGATATCTACACTCCTTATTTTCAGTACAGCATTAGTCACAATAGCCAAGTCATGGAAGCAACCAGGTGCCCATCACTGGATGAATGGATAAAGAAAATGTGAGAAAATGTGATACACACATGCACACACACACACACACACACACATAGGAATATTACTCAGCCATAAAGAGAAGGAAATTCTGCCATTCATGACAACGTGGATGGACTCAGGACATTACACTGAGTGAAAAAGAGAAAGACAAATAGTGTTTGATCTCACTTGTATGTAGAATCTAAACAAACTGAACTCATAGAGTCGGAGAACAGCTTGGTGGTAGCCAGAGGTGGATGACAAACTTCCAGTTACAAGATAAATACATTCTGGGGATGTCATGTACCGCATGGTGACCAAAGTTAACAATACTGCATCGTGTATCTGGAAGTTGCTAAGAGAGTAGATCTTAAAAATTCTTAACAATACTGCATCGTATATCTGGAAGTTGCTAAGAGAGTAGATGTTAAAAATTCTTATCATAAGAAAAATAAAAATAATTGTTAGGTATGCAAGGTGACGAAAGATAATTTATTGTGGTAGTTATTTCACAGTATGTACATACACCAAATCATCATCATCATCACCTAAAGCTGACACAATGTTATATGTCAGTTGTATCTCAAAAAACCTTAAATTATGCAACGAAGCCTACAAACTAAGACGCCATGTGAAAAACAAAGGTTATAAATGTTCAAAACCATCACTTTTAAATGTTTCACTATTAATAATTTTCTTGAGGTTATTTAAAATATTTACTGTACCCACAGGGAGAAAATATTACCTAATGCTGGGCTACTGAGCACCTTTTCTCAGCTTCGTGTTTAGTGGCGTCACATTGGGAGCTTGCAATTAGCCATGGTTGGAGTATTGACAGCACAGAAATTAGAAAACGCTGTCAATCAGAACTTGATTTTTATTTTGTTGACTGCCTTTAAGACAGTGATGGAGACAATGTTAATATGGCAGATTAAATTTAGAAGCGTGTCATGTCCTTAGTTATTACATTTTTGACAGCATATAAAGTTGGGAGATATTAAAAAACTCTTGTCCAAGTCACTAAAGATCACTAATAAACCTGTAAAGTTCTGACTAGTGCTGAACCACGTAACTAGGCTGAAGCAGAAACAGGCTTCCCTTTAATGAATATAATTTGTGCCAGGGTGAGAAATTGTTTAAAAGTGGATCACATAGGGGCGTCTGGGCGGCTCAGTCAGCTAAGCATCCAACTCTTGATTTTGACTCACGTCATGATCTCACGGTTCATGAGTTCAAGCCCCACATCGGGCTCCACACTGACAGTGCAGAGCCTGCTTGGGATTCTCTCCCTTTCCCTCTTGCTGCCCTCTCCCTGCCTATAAACAACAAACAAACAAACAAACAAACAAACCAAACTTTAGATCACATAGATTAATGACAAAACGATTGAAAAAAGAGTGATTGGTGTCAACTCCTTGTTAAATTATGATTGAACTGTAACGATAGGTTGCTGTACATATAAGAATTCAGCAAAAAATGTACAGAAGGCATTTTCTGAGAATCAACTAGTTACACACACAAAAAACTATACACAAGCATAATAAAAGGTAATGTATATTTTAGTATTATTTGTAAAGTGTGTGCTACACATCTGTTATATCAGCACGATTCTGGTGGCACGTGAGTGTGGTTTTCCCAGGGAGTTAGTTGTTGGACATTTGCCACGCCACCCTGCCTCCTCCTTCCTTCCCAGTGTGAGCAGGGCCACTCCATATCACAGGAGCACATCGTCATAGCCTCATCTGCCATGTAAAAATGCCGTTTTAAGTTCTAACCGGGAAAAATGCACAGGCAGAAAGAATATTTGTTACGACTTAGTGGGGACACTTCTGGTCTGGTCCTTGCTCTATTCACGTGCGCTTCTCTGCTACAGATATCTCAAGTCCGTGTTTTTCTTAACTCATTCCAAATGAATTTCTGCTCAGGTGATTTATATTCTCTCTCATTGCCCGAAACGACGTTTTGCATATACATATTGAAAGCACTCAGGAGAAACAATATTCGCTGTATCAGAGTATGGAAAAGAAATTGACATCGCAGGCTCTAAGTACTGATTGGATTCTAGCACCGGACAGAAGAGGACTGAAAAGCTCCCTGGTCTTATTTTGGTGATCAGAGGATTCGCCAGCAGGGAACTGTGTGGCACTCGTGAGCAGGCCTGGTGGCAGGAATTTATATTTGACATTCGGGAGAGTCACATGTGCCCCCTTTCAAATAAACCAGATGCAGCTTCCTAATTTATCAAAACATTAATCAGTTAGCTATGCAGATGACAGTGGTTTTATGTACGTAATTAGTCTCGGGGTAAATTACTCTTCTATACGGTTTTGGGAAAAGAGAGAACTGTTTTAGTTATTGTTCAGTTCCACAGAAAAACACCACAAATGGAGGAAGACAAAGCTGATATAAAAATGGAATCCTGGGGCGCCTGGGTGGCGCAGTCGGTTAAGCGTCCGACTTCAGCCAGGCCACGATCTCGCGGTCCGTGAGTTCGAGCCCCGCGTCAGGCTCTGGGCTGATGGCTCGGAGCCTGGAGCCTGTTTCCGATTCTGTGTCTCCCTCTCTCTCTGCCCCTCCCCCGTTCATGCTCTGTCTCTCTCTGTCCCAAAAATAAATTAAAAAAAAAAAAAAAAAAAAAAAAGGAATCCTCCGTTGCCCAATTAGAAAGAAATTTTGTTGTAAATTTCAAACTGCGTGAGAAGGCAGAGGGAATTTCTGGCAAATAGCACTTGTAAAAGGCCGCAGGCTTTTCTCCTGAAGCATTTGAAACCAAAAGCTGTGGATGGAAATGTTGTACAGTGCCTTCTCGGACTGCAAAGAGACAATAATATCCTTATGGGTCCTCTGAGAATACAGTTAGAGAAGTGGTTTATAAATACAGCTATTAATAAAACCGCCAGAAATTTTAAGGATGGGTAGGCAGAAAATCTTCTGTGATCATCAAATTGAGGATGTGGTGAATTTGAAGAGGGAGCAAATTTGGACTCGATTAGATTAGGCAAGGGAACACACAAATAAACTGGGATAAACTGGGAAAACAATATTCCAAACATTGTTATAGCAGCCTTTTAATAAGGTAGAAAAAGATCCCTTTAACTTTTTTTTTGCATATTTGGAAATAAATACAGCTAGAAAAAAAAGGCCTTCTACCAATTTCAAATTTGAAAAATACGTTCCTCTGAATTAGGAACTAGGATTAGAGCATCACATTAAAAGGCAAATCTGATCTGTTTTCCTTTCTTCGTGTATGTGATTATGGACTTATAAAGTCATCTTTCTCCCTTCTAATTCATACTGCAGCTTGCTGGACATTTGGGATTTAGGTCATGGATAGTGCAGATTTTACGTTAGAAGTACATACCTAGGAGATGGCCTGCTTTTATCTGACTAGTCGATCCTTGTAAACAAAAGGGCTGGAGTGCTGTCCACGCCTCCAGTATGACAAGACAGAGCCAACACTGCCCGTATTTGGAAGACACATTCCACAGCCCATGTACACATTTATGAACATAAACAGGCATATGGAAGATGATATGTATGTTTATCCTGGGGCAGAACACAAACAAGAAGCCAAACAGAAAGAGCCAAAATTACTGTCATCTCCCAATTTCTGATAAGGAGATTAAAATTCACGGAGAGCTCAAACTGCTGGCTCGGGCCAGGAGTTCTTACTAGCTAAAACTTTGGCTGGAGCTGTTGACTAGCAAAACTGATGGCTCCCTCTCCTCCAGAGCCCACGTACTTTTCTCCTAGCAGAAACAACCTAGTAATCAAATGGCCACAGGAATGACCAAAGGATCCAGGATGTCAAAATGGAGGGAAATTCTGACATGATCTGATCTGCAGATCCTTTGGATCAAATAACATCATAAAAAAAAAAAAAAAAAAAAAAAAAAACAAACCTCAATGTGAAAAGCAGACAAGTGCTAGGTCCTGAGTTGAGTTAAATTTTCAACCCCGGCAGAAATGACCTTTGTTCACAAACTGCTGTATCACCTCCACCTAGGCAGGTGACTCACTGGAGCTGAGAATACAGCCTCATCATTGTTCCTCATGAACGCAGAGGCCGAGGTCCCGTGTGCCCAGCCACTTTGCCCAAAGCTCACACAGGTCGACAGTGACAGTGACTGGAACCCTGTGCCGCGTTCCTCACATAGCAGCACAAAAGAAGTTGACTTGTTTAGCAACTCCCTGGTTCACTGCAAATTTGACCACATTCCTGCCTTCATGGATTCATTATGCTAATTCATAACCTTTGTAGTCTTTCAGTGTTAGAATGATGGCCTAGAAGAAAACACAGATCTGGAAAAGCTTATTATTAAGAATATTTTGCTGTTGGGGCTCCTGGGTGTCTCAGTCGGTTAAGAGCCCGACACTTGGTTTTAGCTCAGGTCCTGATCTCAAGTTCGTGAGTTTGAGCCTTAAGTTGGGCTCTGTGCTAACAGCGCACAGCCTTCTTGGGATTCTGTCTCCCTCTCTCAGCCCCTCTCCTGCTCAGGCATGCTCTCTCTCTGTCTCTCTGTCTCTGTCTCTCTCTCAAAATAAATATATATATATATATATATATATATATATATATATTAAAAAGACTATTTGGGGTGCTCGGGTGGCTCAGTCGGTTAAGTGACCGACTTTAGCTCAGGTCATGATCTCATGGTTTGTGAGTTTAAGGTGTGCATCAGGCTCTGCGCGGACAGCTCGGAGTCTGGAGCCTGCTTTAAATTCTGTGTCTCCCTCTCTCTCTGCCCCTCCCCCACTCGTGCTCTCTCTCCCTCTCTCTCTCTCTCTCTCTCTCTCAAAAATAAATAAATGTTAAAAAAAAATAAAGGTGATTTCCTCTTTCCGGATCTCTCATTTCAAGTTCTGCTGTACACCCAGCTCACTACTTGTCCAAAAATGATACGAAATTTCAGCATTCACCCCATCTAGAGACCTGCTATGTTACAATCCTGAAGCATGAGAGACTTCGGTTAAGCCTGAAGGTGAATTACATTGCGATAACTACAAGGACCAAAGTGGGGGAAGGCGGAGGAAGAAAAGAGGGAGTGACATTCACGTCTCTTTGAATCAATCAGTACAAACCTTTTTCTTTTTCTTTCTTTCTTTCTTCCTTCCTTTCTTTCTTTTTCTTTCTTTCTTTCTTTCTTTTCTTTCTTTTTCTTTCTTTCTTTTTCTTTTTCCTTTTTTTTCCTTTCTTTTTCTTTTTTCTTTCTTTCTTTCTTTCTTCCTTCCTTTCTTTCTTTCTTTCTTTTTCTTTTTCCTTTTCTTTTTCCTTTATTTTTCTTTTTCTTTCTTTCTTTTTCTTTTTCCTTTTTCCTTTCTTTTTCTTTTTTTTCTTTTTCTTTTTGTAAATGTCCTATTTGTTCCCTTTGTTTAACTCATTTCATCAAGTGTCTACAGAATACCTGTGTGTGTGCTGTGCTAGTACCAGTTATCACATCAGAACAAACAGAATGGTGTTTGGAATGTGAGTCACACCTTGAAGTCCACGTCCTTTCAGAGACACTATCTCAGAATCTGTACATTTAAGCTAGGAATGCCAGTTTCCTTGTGCCAGGTACTCAGTGTTTGCATCCTGTGAATGAATCCAGATGGGACTGCATGCTGGGAATGCTTCAGTACGGAAATGCTCTTTCCAGAAGCTGCCTCTCTCCTCCCTCTCAAGTCCCATATCACTGACCCACCGCAGAACCCAAGGGAGGGGTGTACTTGACAGATGGTCCAATCTGAAGCAATAATTCTGCCCTTGAATGAATACCAATCGGGCACCTGCTACGTGCCCAGCACTCTTGCAGGTCTTGGGCACAGAGTGGTGACCAGAATGGACCAAATTCCCTGCACTCTGTGGTGCTTACATGCTCATGGGGAAAACAGAGCATAAATGTAATAAGCAGGATGATTTCAACTAGCTGTAAATATTGTGAAGGGAACACAAAAACCATAGAAGAGTAGTATGGAACTCAGCATGGAGATTGGATACCATGATAGATCAGGAAAGAGTTCTCCAAGAAAGGGAATGTAAACCCAGACCATGAACAGGGCCTCCCAACTCTCTATATCCTTAAAGTTACTGGACCTTATAAGGTCTCAGGTGAAAGAACTGGAAGTTCCCTACCAACGGGCCAGGCTACTGTCTCCTTGATAGATGGCCAGACGTTCTAAAGATGGACATGAGAAACAGGGAGGAAAGGCGGGGTAGCTACCGGAGACAGAAGCATCATTGTGATTTAGTTCCGTGACAGATTGCTCAGCCTTTCAAGGTTCATTGGCGATAGCAAAACCACACCTCAGTTCCAGAAGAAAGCGGTAGGAAGCAGCCTAGAGCTCCAGGTAATGGACAGGCAGCCATGTGAACCGGCCGGCCCGGCACTCCTACAGCAGACAGCTGTTTACTCTCTCCCCAGGAGGACAGAGGTGGAAGTTAAATCTGTAATCATTATCAGCCAGATCAACTCGTTCTAACTGACTTGCTTTCGTCATGTTTCCCCCAGCCGTGGTTCAATGGCCTGTGAATGTTTACCTTCAGTAGAAAAAGATTAAAAAAAAAAAAAAAATGGTCAAAGGAAGCTTTTGTGACTTCATAGTCTACTCCTCTCTGATTTGCATTGCTCAATGAAATTGAAAAATTTGTATCTGATGCAGTCACTGTGTGACTCAGACCAAAATTTCTGGAAAAAAAAATTGTCCTGAGTATGCTAAAACCCCAGAGTGACACATTTGTTGGGAATGTGCATTATTACCGCCTTAAGAGCTGAACTTTCACACATCTAAAATTATGCCTATTTCTTTTTTCTTTTTGAGAAGTTTATTTTGGGGGGGGGGGGGAGGGACAAAGGAAGAGGAAGAGAGGGAATCCCAGCCAGTCTCCGCATGCTATCAGCACAAGAGCTCGACTCGGGTCTCGATCCCATGAACCTTGAGATCAGGACCTGAGCCAAAATCAAGAGTCGGGCGCATAACTGACTGCGTCACCCAGGGGCCTACTTCTAAAAACATTATGCCTATTTCTAAAAAAAAAAATCAGTCCTCAGGTCAGACGTTAAGATATGGAAAAATTGTAAGACATTTCTTACATGGGCCAGCAGAGGAGGCTGGACTCAGCTTTAGTGCTTGATAGAAGAAGAGGACTTCAGGAATGGGGAAGATTTGAAGAGGAAGAGAAGAAGTAGTTCAAGGGAGGGGACTAACAGAGAACACACCCGCAGCTGGAAAAGACCAGAACATTTTCACGCGACAGGGCGGGGCTGCGAACAAATGCAGCTGTGGCTCATTTGGTGAGCTGACGGGAAACGGTCCCATTTATGTCGCACCATGCCTACAGCGGGCACAGCATGTTTCATCAGCTACAGATGCCTAACAGAAGAATTTTGTAAGACTTTGGCTCATATGGGGTTTCTGGGCTCTTCAGCAGACCTAGACAATTTGTTGCTTGACAAATATCTGTTGTATCACGTGTAACCTGAACAGTATCTTGATGGCCCATGGGGTGTGTGGGTGATTATGAGCATGAAGACCGCCAGAAAGCCTCCTTCCTCAACACAACACCGCTGCAAGGTCACTGAGACAGCAGTGTCACTGAGACACTAAGACAGGAAAGCCTCTCAAAACGTACTCAGTTTCCATTCTTCTGTTCATGGACACCTCAGAGATGAATGATTGTCACTGTTACCTTCTACACAGTTGGTTTTGGTCTTTTCTCAGAGAAGATAAGGAAGTTACCCTGGTTACTGTATGTAATATCCTCACAAAATGAAGGGTTTAAAATCGTACTTTATGCTTTTTTGGTATTTATACATACATAACTGGTAACCTCACATCTTCGAAGTCATTGATAGACATTCCATCTCTCCTAATGTTTGTTCACTACAGTCACTCAATCCAAAGTTCACCTTCAGTTATGGATTAACTCCTAACCAGGAAGTACTTTTATAATATGAATGCATACATTTGAAGACAATAGCTCCTTTCTCCCTTAAGGCTTGAGTCACTCATGACTGAATGCCTTTAATAATTCTAGAAACCCACAAGTCTGAATTAGCCTTGTATCTTAAAAAAAGAATCAGCGGGGCGCCTGGGTGGCTCAGTCGGTTGAGCGTCCGACTTCGGCTCAGGTTGTGATCTCGCAGTCTGTGAGTTCGAGCCCCACATCGGGCTCTGTGCTGACAGCTCAGAGCCTGGAGCCTGCTTCAGATTCTGTGTCTCCCTCTCTCTCTGCCCTTCCCCTGCTCATGCTCTGTCTCTTTCTGTCAAAAATAAATAAACATTAAAAAAATTAAAAAAAAAAGAAAGAATTAGCAAAGCCCACCCTTTTAGATTAATGACCCCAAAAATAAATAAACATTAAAAAAATTAAAAAAAAAAAAGACAGAAAGAATTATCAGGGCCCAGCCTTTTGGATTAATGACCCCAAATTGAAACAAACAAACAAACAAAACAAAACCAGAAATCCATTTCAAACCATAATGAATGTGACCAGGACCTCTGGTGGCCAAATGTATTCCTGGCTCCTAATCTAGGCACTGGAATCTTTATGGGAGCTATGTCTCTTCACTTCCAACTAGAATAGGGGCAATCATGAGAGTTCGTGCAGCCTACCTCTTTCCATATTCTACAGAACCACCACACTTTTGATATTAGTGAATGTCCCCCATTTAACTGTAGGACCTATAAAGAAATTCTACTTTGTGCTGTGAGACAGATTTCTTTGAAGTCGTTTAGGACTACACACCTAGAAGGCATCTAGGGAAGTTCTAGAACTTTCTCAGATTTTCATATACCAATTTGGAGCGGGACTTCCCCTGACATGTCTGAGGCAAGTAACCAGGTCTATAGAAGACACCTGTATGCTTCATCTTGTAAAGTGGAACAGTATTGGTTGGCATCCTTTTGGATTCAAGGAATATTAAAGCAATTTGTTCTTAAAAGTAAAAGCATTATTTAGTACTATATATTTTTCAACATAGCTATAAAGAGTGCAGACCTTTTCTGTAGTCTTAACTCTTTTCTGTAGATTTCAGCTTCTTCATCTGTATAATGGGGATAAAAATAATAATCTATGGTAATGGGTTGCTATTAATGAAGGTTGGACCTTGCATAATGATGTCTGGTACATTATCATGCAAAAACCAGGAGCTGCTACAATGGTAGTGATTCCTTAATTTCGACACATTTCTCTTCTCCCCACCTCACAGCATCTACATATATATATATATATATATATATCCCCAGGTAAATATGGATAAGTGATTAGTCTGGCCAGAGAGAGGATGTGTTTCTGAGCAGAAAACCTGACATTCAAAATGGTATTCCCAGGCAACTTGGTTAGGGCCAGGGATGCAGTGGGAGTTTTACAGTCCCCTTTGGACCCGATGCATCTGGCAGGAAGTGAGTTGTTTATGACTTTTGCCATCGGTCAGGAGATTTCCAAAGATCCTGAGATGGAGTGAATTTGTATTCTGTTCTGTGCATTGCAAGTTATAGACTGCAGAAGACAGGATCCAAATGAATTTTGAGTCTTTCAAAAATGTAGATGGGGCGCCTGGGTGGCTCAGTCAGTTGAGCGGCCGACTTCGGCTCAGGTCATGATCTCACGGTTCGTGGGTTCAGGCCCCACATCGGGCTCTGTGCTGACAGCTCAGAGCCTGGAGCCTGTTTCGGAATCTGTGTCTCCCCCTCTCTCTGCCCCTCCTATGCTCGTGCTCTGTCTCTCTCTGTCTCTCAATAATAAATACACGTTTTAAAAACAGGTAGAATAACTGGCGTGTCTTTCGTCTCCCCCCTCTTCCCTGTAGGTTAACCTCAGAGCCACAGATGTGAGGCTCATGCGCCAGTTGCTTGTTATCAACGAAAGCATTGAGTCCATCAAGTGGATGATTGAAGAGAAGGCCACCATTACCAGCCGAGGAAGCAGTCTCAGTGGCAGCCTGTGCAGTTTATTGGAGAGTCAGAGCACCTCCTTACATGGCAGCTACAATAGCCTGCATGATGGCAGTGATGGGCTGGATGGCATCTCCGTGGGGAGCTTTCTGGACACTCTGGCAGATGATGTCCCAGGCCATCAGACCCCATCAGACTTGGACCAATTCAGTGACAGCTCCATAATAGAGGACTCACAAGCACTGCACAAGCACCCCAAACTGGATTCTGAATACTACTGCTTTGGCTAATGACCCAGTTTTTTGCATGGGATTGGTGTGCAATTAACTTGTATTTATCCTTCTTCTCTGCTGCTATCTTTTTGGTGTGATTTTTTTTTTATATATATATGACAACCTTTTTAAAAGAAGCTTATTTTGAAACTGCTTGATGATAATTCTGTTGCTCCTAATATTTCTTATCTGGACTGATTGATCTTTCTCTCGTACATCTCTATTTTTATTTATTACAATGATTTTTCTCCCTTCTTTACAGTGACACAAGTAAAGTAGGGGGAAAAAGAATAAGCAATAATTATGTTTTTGCTTTTGTTTTCAGAGCAAGGGGTCAGGGATTACCAAAAAATAAATCTTTGCTAAATTTTACAATAAACCAAAGTCTGACAACAGTTTATTTTGTTCTTTGTATGCTTAAACAATTCAAAGTTTCATTTTCCAGAACATACTGAAGTTTATTAGGATTTGTATCATAGGTTGGACAAAAGAGTTGCAACGAACGTAGGCATTATTTGTAGGCAAAAACTTCCTAGTATAAAATAAACAATACAGCTAGTCACATACTTCCACGTGGCAATTATTCGGAAGCCACAACTCTGTGAAATCTGCTCACTTCAACTTTGAGTTCATACTTTGGATCGTACTTTTGTCTTTAGTGACTCTAACTCAAACTATATAAGCTTAGTTGTGTGATAATATATATGATTCTCCCAGATTTCAAAGAATAATTGAGGTTAGATACATGAAGGTGATTAGAGAGGTTCTAACTTGTATTTTGAGATTTTGTTGACATTTGTTTATAGGTGTTTTGTGATTCTGATATGATATACAAACACATAAATCACATATATGGATGGATGGATGGATGGATGGATGAAGTGGGAATTAGAATCACCATTTATGAAGTCTAATATATCCTGTCATCCTGGAGTAAATAATCTCTTAGTTTTCTGAAATGACATCCAAAAATACAACTCATGTAGTAAACAAACATTTCATTTTGGTGTGTTATGAATCTTCCACATTCTTTTACCTTAATGATTCCTCATGAGTGAATTATTGAGATTTCAAACTTTTCTTTGTAAATATGTTTCTGTACTAAACACCTTACAGTATGAATCAAAAAGGCTTCCTATTTATAATTGAAAAATGTCCATACTTGAGAAATGGTTTCCCCAAATTTCCTTTGTTGATATATAACTATTACACTCTTGTCAAATGTATTTTTTGCTTCCAGAACATATGTTATTCCATTTCCAATTAAAATCTATAGGGTCTATATTTTACACCAGTCTTTTTTTCATAAATTACTTGATATAATCCACATCGCAACAATCTCATGATGTGAAAATTGTCTCTTTTCTATATTTGAGGAAACTGAGGCACATGGAAGGTAGGTAACTGGATCAAATCACCAGTAAGTGTCAAGACTAGGATTTGAACTTGAGTGTCTCTTAGCCATAACAATAACAATGGCCCCTTTGATACCTATTGAAGTTAAATAATAAACTATGGATAAAAAAGCAAATATAAGCCCATTACCAAAAAAAAAAAAAAAGACCAATATTTTCTTTCCAATGAGTGAGAACCCACATTTCCCAATACTAATCTTTCTAAGCCCTTTCCTGAATTCACATGTCCAGAGTCAGTTTTGTTCCTACAGGTGAATTGGGGATTTGACATGCCAACCGTTACTAATGTATTTTCCCCTTCCTGCTTATTTTTACTTTCAACTTAGCAAAGGCTGGCTGATTGCCTATTCTGTTCAGTTTTAACCTAGAATTAAACCAAGCCGTTTTCAGCACAGATTATTTACCCAATTAAAATCTGAGAATGTTCATTATGACCTACCAGAGAAACATCCTTAGAACCAAGACTGATGCGTTCAAGCAGAGGGTAATGAAATATGTAACCAGATGTCTAGCACTGTAAGAACATCCTCAGTAAGAGGGAAGGAAGCAGACAGCAAGGGTATAAGAGGCATCAAGGGAAAATTCTCACCCCATCACAAGCCAGCATTTGCCTAGAACAAGCCAGGTACATGAACAGTGATTTCTGTCCTCCGATCATACCTGCAGATTGTAAATCAAATGTGGCAAATTTCTTTCACATCCTCCTCTTCCTAATCAGTTTCCCCTGCTATTTGCCAATCCCATGCTCTCTATATGTGTCCCATCTGTGGAAAGGATATTATAAAAGCAAAAGAGTATAATATGGGAAAAGTGTGTGGAATAGTTTTCATTGATCCATTGTATTTTAAGGGAAACTGTCATGAACACTGGCAGAATACTCGAGAATTTTTTTGGCTCTATGAGTTTCACTACTGTATGTGCTTTACATACTGTATGTATGTGTTCCTATTGATTTATTTTTTTTTTTTTTGCAAAATGTACCAATTATAAAGTCTATGATTTAAATATTAGAGTCCTACGAAGCCAACAATGTTTTGATTGTTGATTTTACTAAGTGGAGGAAAATATACAGTCAAACAACACTAATTACTAACATATTTATTTGTTTCAAAAGAATGAATGCATTTTTAACTAAAGAATCCCCGTAACTAATCTCTGACCTGGAGCATCTGATATTTGATCTATGTCAGCATCATGAGAAAATGGGGTAAAAATTTAAAGCAAAAATGCCTTGTGAACTATTCTGCCTGCACTGAGCTGCCTTCTCCCAGAGAAATGGAAACTGTCCTTGGTTCTATAAATCTCTCCATTTTATAGACCCATCTGCCTTATAATGAGAAGGAGATAATTGGAGGTAAGGAAGTTTGAAAATTTAGAATACATTTTAAGGGTATTGCAAATAAAGAAATGCTGGATGACCCAGTTAGAAGACTTTTTGATTTTTTTTTAAGTGATCTCTACATACAACATGGGGCTGGAACTCACGACCCCAAGATCAAGTCACGTGCTTTACAGGCTGAGCAAGCCCAGGCGTTCTGACCAACTTAGAAGCCTTAATTAAACTTCAAAAACCTCCAATAATTATACTACCAGTCAGCCCCAAGTTGCATAACATAAAGTGTTAAGTATTTGTCAACACTTAGAAATGCAATAAGGATTCTTTGCTGTTGGGTAAATTATAAAGGCATTTGAAGCTCCACGAACAACTTCAATCAGGCATTTAATGTATCCCCAACTCCAGCAAAACACAATTACCTCCATTCTGTCAAAAAATAGTTGTTTTGAGGTCCTTATCTTATACCTTAGCAGCAGATGACACATTAGATTATGCATTTCTAGAAAGACTTTCTTCATTTGGCTTCCAGGACATCACTCTCCCTTGGTCCCATCATCCCCCACTTACCTTCTTGTTGGCACACTCTGTTGCTGTTTTCTTTTCATATTCCTGACTTCCAAACACACGAATGCCCCTTTTCTCAATCTTGGTATCACTTCTATTCTAAAATGTCTCCCTTGGGAATTTCACCCAGTTCCAGAGCTTTAAATGGCATCCGTGCACTGAGATTCCCAAAAGAATATCTCTTGCCCCAGTTTCTCTCCTGAACTCAAGTCTCCCATGTCTCTCTGCCTCCATAAGAATTTGACTTAATGTCTGATAAGCATTAGTCTCAACATATACAAAACTGGGATTTTGTTCTTATTTTCTAATCTTCTCCAGTTCAGAAAATGGTGTCTCCACTCATCAAATGCTCAGCCAAATCCAAGAAAGATAATTGCATTCTTTCTCTCACACCACATCCAATCCATCACGCAAATCATACAAGCCCCACCTTAAAAATGTGTCCAGAATGGACTACACATTCTTACCCCTACTACTATTACCAGACTAATCCAAATCACCATCACTTCTTCCTGGGTCTATTCCAATAGCCCTGTCTTGTTTCCTTGCTTCCACCGTTAACCTTTCCACAGTTGGTATTCAACACAGCAACCAGATTAATCTTTTCAGATACAAGTCAGATATTTACTAGCCTCTGTTCCAACCCTGAAATGTACCTCCATTTCTCTCCTTGTGTATAATCCAAATATTTACCACAGACTACAAAATCCTATGCATTCTGTCACCTTTCTACCTGTCTGACTTCATCTGATACTATTTTCTCCCTCTCTCATTGTGACCCTCATTTGTATTCTTACTATCCTTAAAAACTCAAAATCCAAGCCACGTTCCTAAATCAGAATCTTTGCACCTATCTTCCATCTTTCTAAAATACTTTTCCAGGGACACCTGAGTGGCTCAGTCAGTTAAGCATCTGACTTCGGCTCAGGTCATGATCTCACAGTTAGTGGGTTTGAGTCCTGGATGGGGCTCTGTGCTGACGGCTCAGAGCCTGGAGCCTGCTTCAAGTTCTTTGTGTGTCTCTCTCTGCCCCTCCCGTGCTCATTCTCTCTCTCTCTCTCTCTCTCTCTCTCTCTCTCTCAAAAATAATATAAAACATTAATTTTTTTTAATATTCTTCTCCCAAATACTCATAAATCTTGTTTCTCCAGTTCTTTTTGGTCTCTAGTCAAATGGCATCCTTTCTGAGAGGACTTCTTACATACACATTCTGTCCTTATCCTGGTTTGTTTTTCTTCATATCATCACTTAATACATAGTTTTGGCATGTACTTTCTGCTTCTCCACACTAGAATATAAGGCCTGTAAGAATAAGAACTGTGTTTTGTTCACTATTTCTCCCAACCACCTAAAAGAGTGTCTGTCACATAACAGATACCAAATACATATTTTTCTTGATTAAAGCAATTAAAAACATTTGTTGGGTGCCTTCTAGGTGCCGGAACATGATTGTACTAGGTTCTGATGATAGAGAAAGGAGGAAGGTATGAATTCTGCTTTCAAGGAACTCATTTTTATAGTATGTTTCTCTGGAAGGAAATGTAATGCCCCACCCTCCGAGACGTCCATGGCCTAATCCCTGGAACCTGTGAACGCCTTACATGGGAAAAGGGACATTGCAGATGTAATTAAGTGAAGCATTTTGAGATGGAAAGATGACCCTAGATTATCTGAGTGGACCCCATGTAATTATAAGGGTCC
This sequence comes from Panthera uncia, assembly GCF_023721935.1. NCBI lineage: Eukaryota > Metazoa > Chordata > Mammalia > Carnivora > Felidae > Panthera > Panthera uncia. The sequence goes on from NC_064807.1 coordinate 37,241,824, forward strand.
TTATAAGAGTAAGGCGGAAGTGTCAGAGGGAAAAGTATGAGGACATTAAACTTCTGGCTGTGAGAGTAGAAGGGTCATGAGAAAAAAAGTGCGAGAAGCTTCTAGAAGCTGAAAAAGACCAAAGAATAGATATGCCCTTAGAGCCCTGTTGACATCTTGATTTTAGACAAGTAAGACCCATTTTGAATATCTGATGTCCAGAACTGTAAGATAATAAATTAGGATTTTAAGCCACTAAATTTACAGTAATTTATTACAGCAGCAAATTACTGCAAATCTTGGTAATTGGAAGTGGAATGAAATGTTACTGTAACAAATGCCTAAAAAAGTGGAAGTGGCCTTGGAATTGAGGAAAGGGTAGGAACTGGACCACTCTGGGGAGCATGTTAGAAAAGCCATGCCTGCTTTGAACAGACTGTTAGTAAAAAGATGAATTTTAATGACTCTGCTAATAAAGACTCAGAAGGAAATGAGGAGCATAGGAGAGAAAATCTATATTGTCTTAGAGAATACTTAAATCATCATTAAGCTGACTAACGGTAGTAAGGATAGTAAATGCACTGCTGGTAAAGGCTCAAAAGGAAATGAAAAACATATTGGAAGTTGGAAGAAAGAGAATTCTTGTTATATAGTGGAAGAAAGTTGAGTGGAACTGTGTCCTACAGTTACATGGAAAGCAGAATTTGTAAGTGATGGACTTGGGTTTTTCTGAGGAAATTCTCAGTGTTGAAAACAGGGCTTGGTTTCTTCTTGCTTCTTATAATAAATTGCAGGAGGGAAGAGAAGGGGGAAGGGGGAAGAAATAAATAAAAAAGGAACCAGGACTTGATGAAATGGGAAATTCTCAGCTATCCAGATTGCAGAAGACTCTAAAACCGCAAGATTCACTGTCAAGAGCGTTCTGGAAAGATGGCCAAGAGTGTGACTAGACAACCATCTTCTAGTGCCTCAGAAGGGACAAAAGGTCAACATATTCAGTCACAAAGAGACGTCTTCCTCGAAGAGATTAGGCCTGTGACTCATGGATCCATCTCCACCATTTCAGCGGAAGCCAAAACTAGAGATGAGGTTATCTAAGAAAGGCCCGTGGAAGGGGCTTCTTTTCTAATGGAGCGAATCCTTGTGACCTACATAGGAGACTCATGAAGTTCATAGTAACTTCATGCCAGCAGAAATACTGCCAGTTTGGACTGAAGGCGACAGAGAGGTCCAAATGAAAAAAGACTGTAGAGTTCCCATAATTCCATAGGCAGAAGACAGGCTGGTAAAACTCTTCAGCTACAAATACATGCTATCTTTGACATTGAAAAAAAGAGGGGGGTGGGGGGTGACTCCAAGGGTGGAGGTGCAGCCTCAGTGGAATGAGTCATAAACCCAAAGGGCAGAGCTGAAAACTATAGAGGGTTATTCTTAGGGCCAATGTTAGCGTCTCAACTGCATTTTTAAATTCCCTAGGACTGGTACCCTTCCTTCCCTTTTCTCCTTTTGTGAACTGAAATGCCTGCTCCGGTTTCCTCTGCCTGTCCCACCATTGCATTTGGGGAACAGATAACTTGTTTCTTGAGTTTCACAGGCTTCAACATGGAGAGGAATTGTGCCTTAGAAGAGATTATCCCCAGAGCCTCACCCTTACCTGATTTAAATGATTTAGGTAAGGAAATGGGGGACTTTGGAGGTGATGAGATTTAAAAGAGAATTTGGACTCAAAGTTGATGCTGTATGAGTTGAGGCATTTGCAAATGTTGGATGGGGTGAACGTAGTTTGCACATAAGATGGACGTGCATTATGGGGGGCCAGAGTCAACTTTGGTATGCAGTGCAATACCCTCTCCCCCAAGAGAGTCATCCTAATCAAAGATCCCTCTTAATCTTTAAACCTATGACTATGTTACCTTTTGTTACCTCAATAATACACTGCCTCTACCTAAGCCTTTCTCTCTGCTCTAGTTCTGTGCTTTTTTTGTTTTTTACTACCAGAGAAAAAAGTAGAAATCTGGACAAGGAGGAGTTCTGGGCTAAAAGATAAGAAAGTGAGTACATTAAGATCTGACCACCTGGCCACATTTTTCACAAATCATGTCTTAAGACAATTTATGTGGCCCAAAACTCCCATTCCTTCTGACTTTGTAAGTAAACCTGATGTCTACTGTAAATATGCCTGCGCTCCTAACAGCTAAAGTTATACCACTATCAATCTCCACTCTAGGAGGAATCCCTGAAAGTCCTCTCTTCCTGAGAAGCACAAAAACACTTAGGAGGGTGAGTTGAATCATATTGCATGGACTGATCAGTTGTATGCACTATAATCTCCTCTCTGGTACACCGAGCAACTGGGAGATCATCCATCTTGTAAAACTACATATTTTAATTTCTACAAGATTGTAATTGTCACTTGCTTATTTCTCCAATGATTCTTATGGATCCTTCAGAGTTATCAATCACCGTGAAGTGTTTACCACTTGATGGTCATTTGTTTGAGGAGCCCTTGAGCTTCATATACACTTTGTGTATTGTCAAAATGGATATTTAAAAAGTACTTATACTTATTAGTTTCAATAAAGTGCATTTGTAACCAGTAACAGCGCCTCTTTTTCTCTATATTTTAAATATCACCTGAACCACAGGCAAGGAATCCAACATTTTGTAAAATATTTTTAGTCATTAATATTGAAAAGTCATATTTCTTGCCCATATGGAACATATAATTAAGGAAGAATGAAGATAACTATAATACAGTATGATAGTTGTCAAATAAGAAGCGTGGTCAGGGTGCCTGGGTGGCTCAGTTGGTTGAGCAACAGGCTCTTGGTTTTGGCTGAGATCATGATCTCACTGTTCATGAGTTCAAGCCCCACATCAGGCTCTGTGCTGACAGTATGGAGCTTGCTTGGAATTCTCTCTTTCTTCTGCTCTCTCTGCCCTTCCCCCTTCTCTCTCAAAATAAATTTAAAAAAACCTTTTGTTTTTTTTTTAAGAAAAAATAAAAAGCATGGTCTAATAGGGAAAGAGGCATCACTGAATTATCACAAAATCACTGTAGGAGTGCTGACAATACTGACTCCATTCCTAGCCCTCCATCTTGTTTGTGCTCCCTCAAGACTTCTCTTAGGGATGCATGTTTCCAGGCCGCTTGGAGATTAATATCCGTACCTTAGAAATGCCCACCAAGGGATGCCTACTAAGATGGAGGGAACCCTATTTTGGCTTCCCACGAATCTATTAGGGATAACATAATCTTTCTGCTTCCTGACACAGAAGTGGTGCCCCACAAGGTCTAATTATAGGTGAGCTGTCAATTAAGAGCATGCAAACTCTCTGAGGTGCATGTAAACACTTTGATCTCACAGTAATGCCCTTCTGTGTGTCCCCTTGCTCTAGAAAATCTGTAGACTAAGCTCTGGACTTTGAGGACAACAACCATGCAGTTGCCGTGGGTCATCTTCCACCCGATCTATGCCACCCCCCACCCACCCCCATCAATAAGTTACTAAATAAGACTGAAAATTGCATGGAGTCACCTGCTTTGTTTTCTGGTCTCAACTTGCCTTCTCAGGTTGTGGGATACTTTACTGTCCCCCTCACCTTCTAACAATCAGTAAACTATATATTTGAGAAATGTTAAAACCATATCTTAGGGTTTTTTTTATTAATTATTAAGAGAGATACTTTAATAAAATTATCTCTGCATAAACCTTACCAAGATTAACTTATGTTCTTGTCCTGGACAATTTTCCAAGAGAACCATTTAAGACAATGCTAGGTGCACCTGGGTGGCTCACCTGGTTAAGCGTCCAACTTCAGCTCAGGTCATGATCTCACTGTTTGTAAGTTTGAGCCCCACCTCAGCCTCTCAGCTGTCAGTACAGAACCTGTTTCAGATCCTCTGTCTTCCTCTCACTGCCCATCTTCCACCCGTGCCCTCTCTCTCTCTCTCTCTCTCTCAAAAATAAACAAACATTTAAAAAAGATAATGCTAATAAATTGATGACTTAGAGTTTGTTAATAGATTCCTTGCTAACATAGCACTTATATGTTACCTATTCCAAAGGATAGAGTTATTGAACACAGCCAACATAAATACAAAAGTGAATGAAAATACCTATTTCCGTGATTAATACCAGATACTGAATATCAGGAGCTGCATTAGATGTAATTGAGAACACTATTCTGCTGGAGGAGTCTGATGACCTTGAATATGGCAGCAAACCCATGCTATCTCAATCCTAGGAAATCTCCACATAAACGACTCAAGTTCATTCAAATAGTAATGGTCAGATTTTAGACACTAACTTAAGCTTTACAGACTCCAATTCTTACAGCATGCAGATTATAGCACGAAAATATTTTACTTAACTCAAAGTGGCTTTTCCTGACCTGAGATGAACCAAGAGAAAGTTTGTCAGCATAGTCATACTTACAGCCAACATAGTTTTGCAATGGCCCAATATCGTGCTTTTTGAGTCCAGTTTTGCCAAGAAGAAGGATTTCTCTGGGTAAGTGTGGAAATGCAGTAGGGGCGTGATAGAAGGAGAGAGAAGAAAGTAGACAGAATTGGTTTTGCACAACGTTTGAATTCCCTGCCCAGCAGGACATAGTTGCTATTTGGATTTTATTGACTAACGCATCAATCTTACACGATGCCTATGTAATCACTGTTATCATTGCCTAAATGTTTAGGAAAGCATTCCCATTAAACACTAAGCAACACTCTTTCAAATCTCCTCACCTATCATTCTGAATGATTGTTGTGTAGCATGCTTAACCTAAGGTCTGGTCAAGTCAAACCAGAGGCAGTGCTGGGATCATATCACATCTACCTGTATTTATGAGTGCTAGTTAAATTCCAAACATTGCCCGAAGTTGGCATTCTTTCAAGTCATTAACATCATGCACAGGGCCCGTTTGTCCAATGTGGGAGAAAGAATTGTCAGAGCCTGCATTATTTCATTCTTTACTAATGAGGGATCATGTACCGATAAATGCTGCATTCTTGATGATTTTAGATTCTCCTCAGAGTAATTTACTGCAATTATTTTTACATCACCCAAATCCACCTATAAATCAAAGACAGCTCTAGTGGTCCACTCTGCATTTTTCCCTTTCATGCAAAAGAATATATGTGAAAAGTCATAACATCTTTCACTCCTTTTAGTGTTGATGGATTCCAGCTTCTTGTCACTTTGCCTTGTCCTCAAAGCATTATCTTCACATTTTTTACTGAAGATTCTTTGCAAACTTATTAGCAATGACTCTCTTGAGCAATCAGAAAATTTTGTCCACCATAAAAATTGAACTGCACTGGGCCCTAAAAGACCTAATTTTTTTTTTTGAATGCAGAGATTATATGGGGGTGCCTGGGTGTTCAGTCAGTTAAGCATCCGACTTCCGCTCAGGTCATGATCTTGAGGTTCATGAGTTTGAACCCCGCGTGGGGCTCTGTGCTGACAGCTTGGAGCCTGGAGCCTACTTAGGATTCTTCGTCTCCCTCTCTCTCTTCCCCTCCCCTGCTCTCTCTCTTTCTCTCTCTCTCTCAAAAATAAATAAACATTAAAAAATTCAGTGATTATATGGTATTAGTTTTTCAAGATCTGCTGAAGGACATGTAAAATAATCCCTCATTCTGCAAATAAGGAAAATGAGACATTCTTGGGCAACTTGTACTATATGCTAGACAACATGGCCAAGTTGTCTTTTCAAATTATGTTTCAGAAAATGACCTGATGCACACTTGCCACAAAGAGTGAGTGGCTCAAGGTTTTTGACCCAAAACAAACAAAAATAATGAATTCCATTTAAAATATAAATAATGTAGGGGGTGCTTGGGTACTCCATCAGTAGCAGCTGACTTCAGCTCAGGTCATGATCTCACAGTTCAGGACTTCGAGCCTGCATCAGGCTCTGTGCTGACAGCTCAGAGCCTGGAGCCTGCTTCAGATTCTATGTCTCCCTCTCTCTCTCTGCCCCTCCCCTGCTTGTGCTCTCTCTCTCTCTCTCTTTCTCTCTCCCTCTCTCTCAAAAGTAAATAAAATATTTTTAAAATATTTAAAATATTTTACATAAAATATGTATATACATGCAGTTATACGTGAGCATTAGACTGTTGATTTCGGTTCAGGTCATAATCTCATGGTTCATGAGTCCATGCCCTGTGTCAGGCTCTGTGCTGACAGCACGGAGCTTACTTGGGATTCTCTCTCCTTCTCTCTCCCTCACTTATGCTCTCTCCCTCTCTCTCAAAACAAATAAATAAACTTAAAAAAATAAAATGAAATATAAATAATGTAACGTAAAAAGGAAAAAGACATTTAAGGAGTGAAATGTCATTGTAATTAACCTATAATTAAGGGGTGGTTTAAAGTGTGAAGTCCCCTGTCACAGAGTGCCTCTGTTCTGCCAATCAGAAGATGCGCACACTTGAAATAAGTAACTTTGCTTCTTGGTATCTCAGTTTTCTCATTTGTAAAATGGGCATAATGGAACCTGACTCACAGAATTGCTGGAGAATTAGCTCACATTTGGAAAGTGCTTGATATACTACCTAGTACAGGGAAATGCTTAATAAATAACGTCACTGTTATTACAATAAGTAATGAAGTAAGGGAATCTATTTTAAATTTTTTTTTTTTACATTTATTTATTTTTGAGACAGAGAGAGAGCATGAACAGGGGAGGGTCAGAGAAAGAGGGAGACACAGAATCTGAAACAGGCTCCAGGCTCTGAGCTGTCAGCACAGAGCCTGACGCGGGGCTCGAACCCATGGGCCGCGAGATCATGACCTGAGCCGAAGTCGGACGCTTAACCGACTGAGCCACCCAGGCGCCCCTCTTTTATATATAAGAAGAAAGAAATGAAGACTGGCCCATCATCTTGCAAATAATTTAGGTATACATAGCATTGAAAGACCAATCCAATAGCAGTTTCTAACCAACTTCTTCTATTGACTACCTCCTCCAAAGAGACTGCGGAGGTTAAATAGTTATACTTGTCGCCAACACCCTTGTAGTCAGTCATGGCTAGGAAACAAAATTTTGGTCAATAAGCTGTAAGTAGAAAGTTGACAGGGGTTTCTGGAAAAGCTTTTGCTGACTCTGAACTGTTTATATAAACCATTCTTGAACTCAGAATATTTTGAGATTCGTACATCCTCATTTCCTATGGCCGTTGTGAAACTCTTGCAAGAAAACGCATTAAAATTACAACTTGTATTTTAGGACCATTAACACACAGTGCCAGAAGTGAATTAAGGAAACTAAACACAGTTGTTTTTCTTCTGTCTTCAGGGTCAACATAATGTAGCTAATAAATCTGGGGATCTTTTAAAAAGAAGAACAAGCGTTTGGCTTTATAGTGGTACATGCTTTAGAGTAACAGTCAAATTTTCAGAATAATGAGAAGGCGCTAAATTCAGATTCGGTCTTCTCAAATTTAGCTTCTGGAAACCAACGAAGGTTCATAAAGAATTCTTCAGATGTCAAGATTTTCTAAAAGCCTTGTTAATTTACTGTCACAAATTTCACTTGGAGCTATGTTTAAAATAATGGGGGGAAAAGTATTTATGTAGTATGTCTCTTTCTTCTTTTAGGTCCCTTACAGATATAATACCAGATAAATGATGACTTACTTTGGTAGATTTATTACAGACTGAAAAACACAGCCAATATAAATAAGAGTAGAATTAAAAATCTAACCAAACCTGACCTACTTTTCCTACTAGGTTTGTGAAATCAGTGAGAAGATAATAGGTGAAAAATGATGGCTGGCGATATCATTTATAGTCTGAGATGCCATTTAACAAAGAGATCATTTTAAGTCAGTAGAAGTTTACCAAGTGATTTATCAAAACTGTATCAAGACTCTACCTTCTTCCAAATTTGTTGCCACTTGTAGAACTTTGGAACATTCAAATTCTTGTGGAGTTTCTCTGGCATGATGTTAGGTTAAAAGTATTTGCTAGCAGGACAAATTGTTGTTTAAAAAAATCTATTTGCCTGCCGTTAGAGTGAAAGTCCTTATCACCTTGATGACTAGAGGCTTCCTCTTGAGGTAATGAGAGTCACAATGCAAATACACCCAAATTCCAAAACACTGACAGGTCTATAAAAATGGCTGAAATCTCATCTAGCGCATTCTAAGATGGCAGACTAATGCAGAAACATAAAACCCTAGGTCTCTCAAAGAACTTGCAAAGTTACGCAGGTTGGGCCTGCTGAATGCTATTATGGAAAAAAAAATGAAAATATCACCATAAAAAAAGTCCTTCATTTTTGATTTGAGGTTACTAGGTTTGATAAGTAACATGTATGAACTCAGAGGTTTTGAAAGCCTTAAGAACTCACTTTCAAGGTTTTGCTCACAAACTTGGAAAAGAAAAACAAATCATATGGACTTTTCTCCACAAGATTATATCTTTTTTTTTTTAATTTTTTTTAACGTTTATTTATTTTTGAGACAGAGAGAGACAGAGCATGAACAGGGGAGGGGCAGAGAGAGAGAGGGAGACACAGAATCAGAAGCAGGCTCCAGGCTCTGAGCCATCAGCCCAGAGCCCGAAACGGGGCTCGAACTCACGGACCGTGAGATCGTGACCTGAGCTGAAGTCGGATGCTTAACCGACTGAGCCACCCAGGCGCCCCTCCACAAGATTATATCTTAAGAATGCTACAGTGAAATCTAAATTATTCATTGCTGGTGTCGTTGTGATTTGGCAACTGGGAATTATTAAGTTTGCTTTAAGTTAAACACTTTACTTTTAAATAAATACTGTGATCCCTTTCTTTAATGAAGCCAATACTTCCATATTCTTGCAGAGGCTTGAGTTCCTAACTATAAAAGTCTACCCAATTTCATATTTCACACAGCTTAATTTTGAACAAATAACTATAAAACATGTTTTACTTAAAACTTCCCTTGTGGGGCACCTGGTAGGCTCAGTCAGTGAAGTGCCCGACTCTTGACTTTGGCTCAGGTCATGATCTCACGGTTCACTGCATTGGGCTCCACACTAACAGCGCAGAGCCTGCTTGGGATTCTCTCTGTCTGTCTGTCTGTCTCTCTCTCTTTCTCTCCCCATCTCTCTCTTTGCCCCTTCCCTGATCATGCCCTGTCTCTCAAAACAAATATAAACTTTAAGAAAAAAACACTTCCGTTTCATCATAGTTATTCTGTAGTTCTGTACTCTAACATACTCCCTTTAAGAGCCTTCTATTGCAAATCGTGTCCTCATTTTATACTTCAAACCTACAGCTTTATCTGCCCAGTATTAGCTTTACAATGTAAGGGCATTCTTTCTTCCCAACAGGAGGAGCAAAAAGACTAAAAAACGTCATAAAGATCTAAGGATAAACCACATGATAAAATCTTCATTGAAGATTTTCTTAACAATAAAATTCAAAAGTAAAGTCAATGATAAAAAATTGCCAAAAGTTACTACAAATCAGGCCCAACAGCCAAGGTCCAGAGGCCAGGGAGATAAACAGAAAGAGGCCACATTAGAGAGTTAATCAAGATACCAAGCTAAAAGTATGCGACCTTTTGACAAAGGAAACCAGGGAGAGAGGTGTGGGTTCAAATGGGTAAACTCTCACCCACTATCCAAGAGATTAGGCAGTTCTAGAGACCAGCAAAGGCATGGGTCATGAGTGAGTCAAGCTAGATAAATGAGCCACGGAAAGTCAAACAAACCACCTGTTCTCTCCTTGAACATGGATCTGCCTATTTTCAGAATATGCCTTGAGAGTACTCTATTCATGCCTTTGCCTTTTCTTCTTCGTGCTCAAGAATTCCTTTCCTTCTGCGCTCTATCCATCCAAATTCATTCATCTTTGTTTATTTTTTTATTTATTTTTATTTTTTCAGTAATGCATACCCCCAACCTGGGGCTCAAACTGACAACCCCAAGATCAAGAACTGTATGGTCTACCTACTGAGGCAAACAGACACCCTAATTCTTCCATTTATCTTTGAAGATCTATCTTTTCCAGGTGGCAGTCAGCTTTTCCATAAACCAGTAGTATGCACTGAACATACTACATGTCTTGTTACTTAAGAATTTGCTATATGATGTGAGTATATGTGTACACAAGTGTATGTTTGTATAAGCATTTTGAAGATGGAGTCACATTCAGCTCCTGATTGCCTATAAGGTTATATAATTTATAATATTCATTCTCAATAGGTGTTCAACAGATAGTTCTAGAAGTAAATTAGTTGACTTTGTTTTTAAGCCCTGACAAATAAATAAAAGTATTTTCTCAGCCATTAAAATCTTTAGAAGGAAGTATTCATACCATCAACATATTATCATTACCATTACCATTTGTACCATCAACATATTAGAATGGTTGGGTGGCCAGTTGGTTTCCCAGTCGGTTGGGCACCCAACTCTTGATTTTGGCTCAGGTCATGATCTCACAGTTCCTAAGATTGAGCCTAGCATTGGACTCGAGTTGACAACACAGAGCCTGCTTGGGATTTTCTGCCTCCCTCTCTCTCTGCCCTTCCCTTGCTCACTCACTCTGTCTCTCAAAGAGAAGCCAAAATTGCCATATTAAAATTTTTAAATTAATAAGAGTTAGTAAAATGAATAATTCAATGTTTTAAAATAATATCATCTGAGAGATGGGGCAAGAGATACCATTCACAATAAGGAAAAATATATAAAATAGTTAAGAATTATATTCATAAATGACATATCGGACAAAGGGCTAGTATCCAAAATCTATAAAGAGCTCACCAAACTCCACACCCGAAAAACAAATAACCCAGTGAAGAAATGGGCAGAAAACATGAATAGACACTTCTCTAAAGAAGACATCCGGATGGCCAACAGGCACATGAAAAGATGCTCAACGTCGCTCCTCATCAGCGAAATACAAATCAAAACCACACTCAGATATCACCTCACGCCAGTCAGAGTGGCCAAAATGAACAAATCAGGAGACTATAGATGCTGGAGAGGATGTGGAGAAACGGGAACCCTCTTGCACTGTTGGTGGGAATGCAAATTGGTGCAGCCGCTCTGGAAAGCAGTGTGGAGGTTCCTCAGAAAATTAAAAATAGACCTACCCTATGACCCAGCAATAGCACTGCTAGCATTTATCCAAGGGATACGGGAGTACTGATGCATAGGGGCACTTGTACCCCAATGTTCATAGCAGCACTCTCAACAATAGCCAAATTATGGAAAGAGCCTAAATGTCCATCAACTGATGAATGGATAAAGAAATTGTGGTTTATATACACAATGGAATACTACGTGGCAATGAGAAAGAATGAAATATGGCCTTTTGTAGCAACATGGATGGAACTGGAGAGTGTGATGCTAAGTGAAATAAGCCATACAGAGAAAGACAGATACCATATGGTTTCACTCTTATGTGGATCCTGAGAAACGTAACAGAAACCCATGGGGGAGGGGAAGGAAAAAAAAAAAAAAAAAGAGGTTAGAGTGGGAGAGAGCCAAAGCATAGGAGACTCTTAAAAACTGAGAACAAACTGAGGGTTGATGGGGGGTGGGAGGGAGGGGAGGGTGGGTGATGGATATTGAGGAGGGCACCTGTTGGGATGAGCACTGGGTGTTGTATGGAAACCAATTTGACAATAAATTTCATATATTAAAAAAAAAAAAAGAATTATATTCATGAGAAATGATTTGATCTATCTGGACAAAACAAAGCCCAAGAAACTATGAACCTTTCAGAAAGATATGATATAAAACTTGGGAAAATAGAAAGATATTTTAAATGCATAAATTTTTCCAATTAGTTTATGGAGCTAAATAAGATGGTAATATAGGTGGCTGTAGAAGAAAAAAAAAAAAAGAATCCACTCTAATTTTCATCTAGGGAGAAGACTGGGAAAAATATGGACGAATATATTCAGTAAAGGAAGAATAAAAGGAAAAAAAAATCCCTACCACACAATTATTTTTTTAGAACTATAATAATTAAGACAATGTGTTGCTGATATAAGAAAAAAGATCTCCTGGAATAGAATAGATAAAATTATACATAAAGATTTAATATTTATAAAAGAAACGTATGAAAACAATAGGGAAATAGTTTATTTAATCAATGACACTGAGGTAACATGTTAGGAATTTTAAGACAAAAATCTGTTTCAGACCTACAGCTCATACTATAAACCAAAATAAATCCCATGTGTATTAGAGTGCTGATTTTTGAAATAACCATGAGAGCTAGAGAAGAAAATGTCTTAAAATTTAAACATATTGAGATGAAAATCAGATCTTAAAACAATGAAAAATTTTATATGTAACACTTAAAAGTTCTGAAATTCAGAAAAAAATAGATTGACAAATATAATTGCTGCAAATGGAATGATAAAAAAGAATATAATTAGAAAGAAAAGCATCAGTGCTCCAATAAATAAATGACATAAAAATTTCAAAAAAGAGGAACTCAGTTAACAAAATAGGAAGTAATTTCAGTACTTATTAAATAATGACCAAAAATAAGGTTTTATTTTGCTTCTTAAATTCCCCAAACCTTCAAAAATATATTGGTATACATAAATTGCTTGTATACAAGTAAGGTTGTATTATTCTTTACAATTTGAAAGTATTTAAATTTAAAAGTTTTGAGAGCAAAACATATAAGAGGTAATCCCAAAGGAGGAAAAAGCCATAAATACACAAATGTTTATCAAGACATTAGTTAAACTAGTGAGGTAGAAATAACTTAAATACCTAGCAATTGGGAAAAAGCTAATACGGTATGCACTGGAAATGATATTGATACAATCATTAATAGAACTATTAATAACAATAATTTGAAGCTTACACAGTAAAATAAAATATTTCATGAAATATAAAGTGACAAATACTTGAACTTTTTATGAAGAATGATTGCAACTTTCTAAAGGAATATGTGCATATCTGAAATTTATCTTATTCATTTTTGTGGTATTTTTTTCCATTTTTACTACGAAACACTTTAACATAGCAGTTACATTTTTTAAGTTAAACATAAACTAAGGCAGGGGCGCCTGGGTGGTTCAGTCGGTTAAGTGTCCAACTCTTGACTTTGGCTCAGGTCATGATCTCACGACTCGTGAGTTCGAGCCCTGTGTTGGGCTCTGCGCTGAAGGCTCAGAGCCTGGAGCCTGCTTCAGATTCTGTCTTCCTCTCTTTCTGCCCCTCTCCCACTCACATTCTGTCTCTCTCTCTCTCTCTCTCTCTCTCTCAAAAATAAACATTTTTTTTAAATAAAGATAAACTAAGGTATACCAACTAATTAATATTCATTTAAGAGTCCTTTAAAAAAAATTTTTTTTTAAGTAGAATTCAAGCCCAGCACAGAGCCCAGTGTGGGACTTGAACTCATAACCCTGAGATGAAGACCTGAGCCAAGACCAAGAGTCAGATGCACTTAACTGAGCCACACAGGCACCCCAACGAGTCCATTTTTCAACACCTTCACTATTTTTAGATATTACATTACTTTTTAAACTTTACTTATTTAGTTTAAAAAATATTTTCAACTGTTATTTTTTTCTGTTTCCCTAATATTTAGTGTGGTGGAGCATCTGTTGATCCTAACTGGCATTTATTTTTTCTTCTATGACTAGACTGTTTACTTTTTGCCCATTTTTATTGGTATTTCGTTTATGGTTAAGTAGATGATTTTCTATACTAATGGTAAAAATAACTTGCAATATCTACTGTATTTTAAAGAGAGAGTGAGAGAGAGAGAGAGAGAGAGCACGAGTCAGGGAGAGGGGCAGAGGGAAAGAGAGAGAATCTGAAGCAGGCTCCATGCAGAGCCCACGTAAGGCTCAATTCAATGACCCTGGGATCATAACCTGAACCAAGTCAAGAGTTGGACACTCCACTGACTGAGCCACCCCGGTGCCCCTGCAATATCTATTCTAAACGGCTGTTTTAAGTATGAAGACTGTTAGATTCTTAGTGTCATATGTTGATATCTTGATCACGGATTCATGTATAGAAATGAATGTCTCTATTGTTTTATAGTTTGTAAAGCATTTTCACATACATTATTTAATTTTATTTTTATAGGTTAGATTTCTATGGATTAAGCGTTAAGTTGTTTATTTTCGGAAATGTCAAGTTCATGCCATTGTAAGCGTGAGGTTCCCGTGCTCTACTGCGAAGTTCTTCAGGGTCATAGTCAACTGAACTGGTTTCAAGGTGAAGATTCCACTGAGAAACTACATGATCCTTTGCAAAACCGTTTCCTCGGGCATTCTGTGGAAAAGTTCTCTTTGAAAACTGCGTGAGGAGTAAATCAGACAGCAGTATCTAACTGAAAATCCTTCACAAAATTTAGAGAACACACCTCCTGCTTTACTTCTGACATGGTTCTGCACTATTCCATAAAAGGCGGCTCTCAGAGGAAGCCCTTATCAATCATTTATTGTTTGCTGATTGCGATGTCCATGATTCGTTTGAAAGTCTTCTGTATGAAATATTCTAAAAATCAAGATTCTCTTGCAAATGCTACAGGTTCATGAAAACTAGATAAGGTAACCAGCTATTACTGAAACCTAAGGTGTTGGTTTCACGCTGAGATTTTCACAAAGGAATATCTGACCCCCACCCACGAAAAGACTTTTAAACAACTAGTCAAAGCTATCAGCACTTAGGACTGTTTTCTATCAGAACTAAGAATTAATGAATCTGTTTCATGTAGTGTCAAATGCATTATAGACACTCAGTAAGTACGTATGATATGATTAATACCAGAAAAAATATCTCACCCACTAGTCATTTTCCAGAAAGACTTTTAATGTTGTTTAGTTAGTTTCAAAACAAGTTTCTAATTTGATTTGGTATAATTCAATTTTATAATTATGTGCTTTACTTCTTAGCCTGGCACAATTACCTTTTTGATTTGTACATTGTTCATGTGTGGCCCTGCTGGGTTTCTTAATTAAACTAGGTAAATGGTTCTCACTGAAATAGCACTCAGTTGAGAGTATCTATATCCCACTCTTTATGCCTGCTTTCTTTCTTCTCTTAACTTCCCAAGTTAACCGCTATTTTAGTTTCTAGTGTAGGGTGGGATTGAGTCTGAATCAAATTCTCGCAAAAGAATTGAAAACCTCACTTTAATCCCCAGAACCTAGTAGAATTCCTTGAATTTGTGAAGAGGAAAATATGTTTATTTACGTATATAAGAAACTCAGAAGCTGAGCTATGTGGGGTTTTATCAATTAAAATGTGATGCTACCTGTGCACCTGGGTGGCTCAGTCAGTTACGCATCTGACCTCGGCTCAGGTCCCAATCTCACAGTTTGTGAGTTTGAGCCCCCATCAGGCTCTGTGCTGACAGCTCAGAGCCTGGAGCCTGCTTCAGACTCTGTGTCTCGCTCTGTCTCTCTCTCTCAAAAATGAATAAACATTAAAAAAAGTTTTAAAAAAGTTGTCAAGAGAAAGAGAACATATGCAAAGGAAGGCTGATGAGTTCTCAATTTAAGATAAATGGAGGGGCGCCTGGATGGCTCAGTCGATTGAGTGGCTGACTTCAGCTCAGGTCATGATCTCGTGGTCTGTGAGTTCGAGCCCCACATTGGGCTCTGTGCTGACAGCTCGGAGCCTGGAGCTTGCTTCGGATTCTGTGTCTCCCTCCCTCTCTGTCCCTCCCCCACTCACGCTCTGTCTCTCTCTCTCTCTGTCAAAAATAAAACCATTAAAATTTTTTTTAAATAAATGGAAAAAATTAGAAACATCAGACATTATGGACCTAATGATGGCATGTAATAGGAAGTGATTAACATCATCTAAATTTTAATACCTGAAAACAGGAACCATTTTATTCTAATTGAACTTCTAGATTTAATGACCAGAGAATAAAAACATACTAGAGATAGACAAGCAAGTTAAGTACATGCAAAAGCAATCACCCAAAATCAGGATATGGCCATTCTATAACACAAAAGACCAGGTTTCTCCAGACAAGGGAAGGAAGAGGAAATTTTAGTGAAAAAATTAAACAAAAGATTTAAGATACCTAGCAGACAAATATAATATGTGGACCTTGTTGAAGCTAAATTGAAACAAACTGGCTAGATATAAAGCTTTCCTTGGGAAAATTAAAATTTGAACATATCATTGATATCAGATAACTAAAGAAATAATGATATTTCTCGTAGATGGAAACATAGATACATTTTTCAAATTCCTTATCAGAGCTGCATACGTGTGGATGAAATGATGTGACAACTACAATTTGCTTTAAAATATCTAGTCAAAAACGTAGGAGGCAGAGAATAAAATAAAATAAAAGAATCATTTCATGTTGTGTTTTTTTGAAATTGAGTGACCAGTATTACACAGGTGCTCATTTGGTATAGTTTTTATCTTTTGAATAATTTTTAGATTTTTCACGATAAAATGTTAAAAAGTAAAGATAGTAAAATTCTCCCTGTTCCTTTTTACCTGTCTGAAATCACATTATTAGAATTTCTAGTTGGTTTCTCTTTGTATTTTCTGTTTCTCTGCTAACATTTTCCATCTTTTCATTAACGGTGAACGTATTATCCTTTATATCTTTATTTATTTTTTAAATGTTTTTATTTATTTTTGAGAGAGAGAGAGAGAGAGAGACAAAATGCAAGCAGGGGAGGGGCAGAGAGAGGGAGGGGCAGAATCTGAAACAGCTCCAGGGTCTGAGCTGTCAGCACAGAGCCTGACGCAGGGCTCGAACTCATGGACCACGAGATCATGACCTGAGCTGAAGTCAGACGCTTAACCCTACTGAGCCACCCAGGCGCCCCAGTCCTGTATATCTTTAAACACCAAAGGAATAGCTGTTTTAAAATCCTTGGGAATTCCAACACCTCTTTTACCTCAGACTTGGTCTCCATCATTTTGTTCTGTTTTATTTCATTTTTTGAAGAATTTTGAAGTGATTTGTGTGTCACTTACCTTTGAATTTTATGTTGGGCTTTGTCAATGTTACATTGTAAAGACTCTGGCTTCCGTTATATTCTTCTGAAGAATCCATTGGCTTGTTAGTTTTAGCAATTAATTAATTTGGTTGGACTGAAAAAGCAAACTTTGTCCATTCATCTGCTCCAATCTCATGCCGGCCTTGTATCCTTATCAGGATTTTGTTCTGTGCCTGGTTCAAAGATGTGGGCGTGGTTTTATATGCCATTTGGGAATCCTCCCTCACACTCTCCTTTTGAGAACTCTCCCTCACTTTTAGTGACTTTGGTTGCCTTAAACTCAGTATTTTGGTTCTTCAGGCCTGGAAGTCTGCAGGATTCTTATTAGAGTTTTAACCACTCCATAAATCAGCAACTTCAGCCTGCTTGGGATTCTAACAGTCACACAAATGGCAGAATCTCCATATACCATTTCCTTCTTCCAAATGTTGACTTACCTCTAAAATTTGCCCGTTTTTATTTTCTATTCAGTTATTCATATCGCTTAAACATTTTTATCCATTTGTTGTTGTTATCTATTGTAGTGCCAGGTTTGTTTGGAACTTTAGTTGACATAATACACACACACACACACACACACATACAGGGGCACGCAATTACTTAAGACTAAAACAAAGTAATAAGGGTGTAAGAATATTAAAATGCAGGGGACATGGATGGCTCAGTCAGTGAAACATCCGACTCTAGATTTCAGCTCAGGTCATGATCTCCTGGTTTATAAGATCGAGCCCCATATGGGGCTCTGCACTGACAGTATGGAGCCTGCTTGGGATTTTCTCTCTCTCCCTCTCTTAATGCCTCTCCTCCTCTCTCTCTCTCAAAATTAACATCAAAAGAAGAATACTAAAATGAATAAGAATAACATCAGAGAAACTAAAAAATATATAATAAGTAAAATACCATTGTACTGGTGAAGAATGGATGTTGGAAGAAAGAAAAATGTTACAAAAGTTCTTATTTGTTACAGATATGATCAAAAAAAGAATATTAAAATGCATAAGAATACCATGAGAGAAACTAAAAAATTATAGTGAATAAAATAACGATTATACTTTTATTTTTTATTTATTGTTTTAACATGAAATTTATGGTCAAATTGGTTTCCAGACAACACCCAGTGCTCATCCCAACAGCTGCCCTCCTCAATGCCCATCGCCCACTTTCCCCTCCCTCCCACCCCTCATCAAGCCTCAGTTTGTTCTCAGTTTTTAAGATTCTTTTATGGTTTGCCTCCTTCCCTCTCTGTAACTTTTTTTTCCCCTTCCCCTCCCTGTTAAGTTTCTCAGGAACCACATAAGAGTGAAAACATATGGTATCTGTCTTTCTCTGTATGATTTATTTCACTTAGCATCACACTCTCCAGTTCCATCCATGTTGCTACAAAAGGCCATATTTCACTCTTTCTCATTGCCAAATAGTATTCCATTGTATATATAAACCACATCTTCAATATCCATTTGTCAGTTGATGGACATTTAGGCTCTTTCCATGATTTGGCTATTGTTGAAAGCACTGCTATAAACATTGGAGTACAAGTGCCCCTATGCATCAGCACTCCTGTATCCCTTGGGTAAATTCCTAGCAGTGCTATTGCTGGGTCATAGGGTAGGTCTATTTTTAATTTTTTGAGGAACCTCCACACAGTTATCCAGAGCAGCTGCACCAGTTTGCATTCCCACCAACAGTGCAAGATGGTTCCCGTTTCTCCACATCCTCGCCAGCATCTATAGTCTCCTGATTTGTTCATTTTAGCCACTCTGACTGGCATGAGGTGATATCTGAGTGTGGTTTTGATTTGTATTTCCTCGATGAGGAGTGACGTTGAGCATCTTTTCATGTGTCTGTTGGCCATCTGGATGTCTTCTTTAGAGAAGTGTCTATTCATGTCTTCTGCCCATTTCTTCACTGGATTATTTGTTTTTCAGGTGTGGAGTTTGGTGAGTTCTTTATAGATTTTGGATACTAGCCCCTTGTCCAATATGTCATTTGCAAATATCTTTTCCCATTCCATTGGTTGCCTTTTAGTTTTGTTGATTGTTTCCTTTTCTGTGCAGAAGCTTTTTATCTTCATGAGGTCCCAATAGTTCATTTTTGCTTTCAATTCCCTTGCCTTTGGAGATGTGTCCAGTAAGAAATTGTTGCGACTGAGGTCAGAGAGGTTTTTTCCTGCTTTATCCTCTAGGGTTTTGATGGTTTCCTGTCACACATTCAGGTCCTTCATCCATTTTGAGTTTATTTTTGTGAATGGTGTAAGAAAGTGGTCTAGTTTCATTCTTCTGCATGTTGCTGTCCAGTTCTCCCAGCACCATTTGTTAAAGAGACTGTCTTTTTTTTTCATTGGATATTCTTTCCTGCTTTGTCAAAGATTAGTTGGCCATACTTTTGTGGGTCCAATTCTGGAATCTCTATTCTATTCCATTGGTCTATGTGTCTGTTTTTGTGCCAATACCATGGTGTCTTCATGATTACAGCTTTGTAGCAGAGGCTAAAGTCTGGGATTGTGATGCTTCTTTTTGGTCTTCTTCTTCAATATTACTTTGGCTATTCAGGGTCTTTTGTGGTTCCATAAAATTTTTAGGGTTGCTTGTTCTAGCTTTGAGAAGAATGCTGGTGCAATTTTGATTGAGATTGCATTGAATGTGTAGATTGCTTTGGGTAGTATTGACATTTTAACAATATTTATTCTTCTAATCCATGAGCATGGAATGTTTTTCCATTTCTTTGTATCTTCTTCAATTTCCTTCATAAGCTTTCTATAGTTTCCAGCATACAGATCTTTTACATCTTTGGTTAGGTTTATTCCTAGGTATTTGATGATTCTTGGTGCAATTGTGAATGGGATCAGTTTCTTTATTTGTCTTTCTGTTGCTTCATTTTTAGTGCATAAGAATGCAACTGATTTCTGTTCATTAATTTTGTATCCTGCGACTTTGCTGAATTCATGAATCAGTTCTAGCAGACTTTTGGTGAAGTTTATCGGGTTTTCCATGTATAATATCATGTTGTCTGCAAAAAGTGAAAGCTTGACTTCATCTTTGCCCATTTTGATGGTTTGATTTCCTTTTGCTGTCTGATTGCTGATGCTAGAACTTCCAACACTATGTTAAACAACAGCGGTGAGAGTGGATATCCCTGTCGTGTTCCTGATCTCAGGGGGAAAGCTCTCAGTTTTTCCCCATTGAGGATGATACTGGCTGTGGGCTTTTCATAAATGGCTTTTATGATGTTGAAGTATGTTCCTTCTAGCCCGACTTTCTTGAGGGTTTTTACTAAGAAAGGATGCTGAATTTTGTCAAATTCTTTTTTGCATCGATTGACAGGATCATATGGTTCTTATCTTTTCTTTTATTAATGTGATGTATCACATTGATTTGTGAATATTGAACCAGACCTGCAGCCCATGAATGAATCCCACTTGATCATGGTGAATAATTCTTTTTTTTTTTTTTAATTTTTTTTTTCAACATTTTTTATTTATTTTTGGGACAGAGAGAGACAGAGCATGAACGGGGGAGGGGCAGAGAGAGAGGGAGACACAGAATCGGAAACAGGCTCCAGGCTCCGAGCCATCAGCCCAGAGCCTGACGCGGGGCTCGAACTCACGGACCGTGAGATCGTGACCTGGCTGAAGTCGGACGCTTAACCGACTGCGCCACCCAGGCGCCCGAATAATTCTTTTTATATGCTGTTGAATTCATGTTGCCAGTATCTTGTTGAGAATTTTTGCATCCATATTCATTAGGGATATTGGCCTGTAATTCTCTCTTTTTTTGCTGGGTCTCTGTCTGGTTTGGCAATCAAGTAATGCTGGCTTCATAGAACGAGTCTGGAAGTTTTCCTTCCCTCTCTATTTTTTGGGACATCTTGAGAAGGATAGGTATTATCTCTGCTTTAAATGTCTGGTAGAATTCCCCAGGGAAGCCATCTGGTCCTGGACTCTTATTTGTTGGGAGATTTTTGATAACTGATTCCATTTCTTCGCTGGTTATGGGTCTGTTCAAATTTTCTATTTCTTCCTGTTTGAGTTTTGGAAGTGGGTGGGTGCTTAGGAATTTGTCCATTTCTTCCAGGTTGTCCAGTTTGTTGGCATATAATTTTTTGATACTATTTTCTGATAATTGCTTGTATTTCTGAGGGATTGGTTGTGATAATTCCATTTTCATTCATGATTTTATCTATTTGGGCCATCCCCCTTTTCTTTTTGAGAAGCCTGGCTAGAGTTTTATCAATTCTGTTTATTTTTTCAAAAAAACAACTCTTGGTTTCATTGATCCGCTCTACTGGGTTTTTTTTTAGATTCTATATTGTCTATTTCTTCTCTGATCTTTATTATTTCTCTTTTTCTGCTGAGTTTGGGGTGTCTTTGCTGTTCTGCTTCTATTTCCTTCAGGTGTGCTTTTAGATTTTGTATTTGGGGTTTTTCTTGTTTCTTGAGATAGGCCTGGATTGCAATGTATTTTCCTCTTAGGACTGCCTTCGCTGCATCCCAAAGCGTTTGGATTATTGTATTTTCATTTTCATTTGTTTCCATATATTTTTTTAATTTCTTCTCTAATCGCCTGGCTGACCCATTCATTCTTTAGTAAGGGGTTCTTTAACCTTCATGCTTTAGGAGGTTTTCCAGACTTTTTCCTGTGGTTCATTTCAAGTTTTAGAGCATTGTGGTCTGAAAGTGTGCATGGTATGATCTCAATTCTTTTATATTTATTAAGGGCTGGTTTGTGGCCCAGTATGTGATCTATCTTGGAGAATGTTCCATGTGCACTCAAGAAGAAAATATATTCTGTTGCTTTGGGATGCAGAGTTCTAAATATATCTGTCAAGTCCATCTGATCCAATGTATTTTCTTTAAATTTTTGGATATGTTTTTTAGTAGCTGCTTTGAAATTTCCTTCTGCTATATACAATATATACAATATCTCTACCTATTGTGAGTCAATTTATATTACTGATTTTTAGTTTTCCTGAGTTTGTGTCACAGTCTCCTCTTTCTTTGTATGTCCAATGATATTTAGTTGAAAATCAGACATTATATAAAATCCTTTGTAGCAACTTTGGATTCTTCTGCACTCTTTTGAGTGTTGTTCACCTTTCGTTTGTTTGAATATGCTGTTAATTTGTCTCAACTCAAACTGTAAACTGTATCTCTTCTGTTGTGTATAGTTGTTGACATATCTGCTTCAATATCTGTGTTGTTTTTCTTTTTTAGTTTCCTGGCATTTTCTCCTGGGTCTGCATAATTTAGCATGCAGCCAAGGATTTGGGCAGAATTTATACCAGATTTTGGGACTCATTTTCTCTGTATACAATTTTCTAGGAAGTCTCCCCTACGGTTTTAGCTTCTCAGCCAGTCTTAGTTTCCATCTTTGGAAATCTAAATTTTTATACATCAGCTTTCTGCCATTTGACCTTCACATGATCTGAGGAATGCATTCAATTAAATTAGTAGAAAAAGATTACTTTGCCCAGCAATCTCTTTCAGGATTAGGTTCTGCTCTGGTCCCTGTATTTTTTTTTTTTTTTTAATATGAGGCATAGAGTGTTTCTAACTTGGCAGTTTTTTTTTTTTTTTTTAACTGATTAAAATTGTGTGTAACAACATTAGGAGGAGAAGGACCATCATTTTCTTTAGATTCTCCGGGAGGTTTGTGACACAGAGAAATAATAAGAACCACAGTCTTAACCAACAGTTAGATTCTAGATGTGTTTTTCCATTTCATTTATAATGATGTCGCTCAAGTAGTTTGTTATTCCTTTAGAGATAATCCAAGTAGATTTGAAACTACTTTTATTTGACAAGTTTCACTAAAATATTAAATCATATGGGAGTAAAAGCATAATTGCCCTCAAGGCTGAAATCTCTCCTTAGTTTTGATTATCTGAATGCCCATATGTATATTTTTATTCATCTCTGTTCCAAGAATGAGTATGGGAAAAAAACCACAGAAGTTTGGATTTTGCATTCCAGTCTCCTATTTTCCAAAAAAGAAAAAGGATCAGTACTCTACATTAAAAGATATGAGAATCTTCTTTATGTACATGGTGACATAGTGGTAATAAAATCTTAGTTTTGCTAGCTGACTTTAGGCACTGAATGCAATATGCTTAGTCTGATTCAACACAATGGAATGGAACAGATTTAGTGTTTCCCTCAAAGATTATGCATAAGATTCATTTTAATCTCCCTAAACAAGACCACTCCATTCCATTTTAAAACTTGAAAGAATCAGCCCAGGTTTAGAAGTAGCTATATAGACAACTCACATTGAATCCATATTATTTGGTAATTGAATTTTGGAGAGTTTACTTACTTATAAACAGGCAAACAAAAGTATTGATTCTTTATTTTCAAAATATCTGGCCCTATTCCATAAATTGTGAGGTTAGAGCTGTATTTTCTATTATATTTTTACTGGCTACTTTTATTTATTTATTTATTTATTTAACACTTTTTTAACATTTTTATTTATTTTTGAGAGACAGAGTATGAGCGAGTAGGGGCATAGAAAGAGACACACACACACACACACACACACAGAATCTGAAGCAGGCTCCGGGCTCTGAGCTGCCAGCACAGAGGCTGATGCGGGGTTCGAACCCATGAACCATGAGATCATGACCTGAGTTGAAGTCAGACGCTCAACTGACTGAGCCATCCAGGTGTCCCTGGCTACTTTCATTCATTTACTTATTTTATGATATCAAAACCTATTCTGAAATGTCAGAGATTCTTCAATCTAGTGTAGTATTTAAGCAACAAGTAAAAAGGATAGAGTGCCAAATACACTGTGATAATTATATTGTATGTGCTATGCTTACAACAAGCACAAGGGATGTGGGATAACATTAAAGAGATAGTGAAGAATATTAGGGATACACTTAAAGGGGAGAATACCCCAGAAATGATTATTCTATGATTGCAAATGGGTGATAAAACTTTTGTTTTTGCATGACTAGGAATGGATGATAGGGTCTGCCAGAATGAATTTGAACAGAATTATATGTCATTTTTAGTGAAATGGGAGGCATTCAATATGTTTAGGTACTACCTTGAGGTATAAGTGGTGGGAGGCTGAAGAATTTAGATGGGACAAGATTATGAAACGTTTACAACTTAATGGGGGTCCATGACCATTTTTAACATGCTACTTCAGTGGGTTTTTTCATCTACCAAGTGGCTTTAAATACATGTAATATCTTTATTGAATTCCCTCTAATTCCTTTGATTCTTGTCCTCAGATGAGATAAGGAGGAAAACTGTTAGAAGAGAATCTAGATGATGTCTGGAGAAGAATAAAAGAGAAAACTAAACAAATCATCCATGGCCTCTACTGGGATGAGATTAGTATCAAGATAATGACCCTGTTTTTACAACTTAGAAACCCTATCTGCAGTCCTGAGTCCCTTACCTCCCAGGAACTCCAAGAAGCCTCTATGGAAGTAAGCAAGCTATATTCTTCACAGAAAAGAGCCATAGCAGTTGCATGAGAAGTGAAGTGCTCCAGATGTAAGATTGGATATTTCATTTGTTAAAACTAAAAGGCAGGGTCGCCTGGATGGCTCAGTCGGTTAAGCGGCCAACTTCGGCTCAGGTCATGATTTCGCGGTCCGTGAATTCGAGCCCCGCGTCGGGCTCTGTACTGACAGCTCAGAGCCTGGAGCCTGTTTCAGATTCTATGTCTCCCTCTCTCTGACCCTCCCCCGTTCATGCTCTGTCTCAAAAATAAATAAACGTTAAAAAAAAAAAAAAACCTGAAAGGCAGCCTCTGGAATGGGAGAAGATATTTGCAAATGACATATCTGATAAAGGGTTAGTATCCAAAATACATAAACAACTTAGAGAACTTAACAACCAAAAAACAAATAACCCAGTTAAGAAATGGGCAGAAGACATGAATAGACACTTTTCCAAAGAAGACATCCAGTTGTCTAACAGACACATGAAAAGATGTTCAACATCACTCATCATCAGGGAAATACAAATCAAAACCAAAATGAGATACCACCTTGCACCTGTCAGAATAGCTAAAATTAACAACATAAGAAACAGGTGTTGGCAAGGATGTGGCAAAAGGGGAACCCTCTTGCATTTTTGGTGGGAATGCAAATGGGTGCAGCCACTCTGGAAGAGTATGGAGGCCCCTCAAAAAGTTAAAAATAGAACTACCCTGTGATTCAGCAATTGCACTACTAGGAATTTATCTAAAGGATAGAAAAACACAGATTCAAAGGGGTACATGCACCCTGATGGTTGTAGCAGCATTATCTACAATAGCCAAATCATGGAAATGGCCCAAGTGCCCATCGAATGATAAATGGATAAAGAAGAGGTGGTACATATATAAAATATAATTATATAACTTATATATAATATATGTATACATCATATACATATATATTATACATATATATAATATATGATATATATAATGTATGATATATATATATATATATATAGGCATTTGCAACGATGTGGATGGAACTAGAGTGTTACTGTGCTAAGCGAAATGAGTCAGTCAGAGAAAGACAAATACCATACAATTTCACTCCTATGTGGAATTTAAGAAATAAAACAGATGAACATACAGGAGAGGGGGAAAGAGAGAGAGAAGGCAAACAAACCATAAGGGACACTTAACGACAGAGAACAAACAGAGGACTAAGGGGGGAAGGTGGGCAGGGGAATGGGCTAGATGGGTAATGGGTATTAAGGAGGGCACCTGTGATGAGCACTGAATGTTGTATATAAGTGATGAATCATTGAATTCTATTTTGAAAACTAATATTTCACCGTATGTTAACTAGAATTTAAATAAAAATTTGAAAAGAAAAAAAAGAACATTAATAAAAAAGGTTTCAGTGGTCAAAAAAAGAGATAAGGAATCCATTTCAAGAAGACTAGCACTAAAAATGTGGAACCTGTATTTTTAACGTTAATTTATGAGTCTTAGAAGGTATTATGCATGATGCTGTGGTTAAAATTCACAAAAAGCACTTTTCCAAATTTAAAAAAATGAAATCTTACTTGTATTACTAAAAAGTGTTGGGGAGCCTGGGTGGTTCAGTCAGTTAAGAGTCCAACTTCAGCTCAGGTCATGACCTTGTGGTTTGTGGGTTTGAGCCCCACGTCGAGCTCTGTGCTGACAGCTCAGAGCCTGAAGCCTGCTTCAGATTCTGTGTCTCCCTCTCTCTCTGCCCTTCTACCACTCATTCTCTGTCTCTCTCTTTCTGTCTCAAAATAAATAAACATTTACAAAAAATTTTTTTAAGTGTGGATATATATGTACATACACATATATATCTCCATGCTTTTAGATAGACAAAAGTATATATAAATATATAAATAATTAATACAAAAGCATATGTAAATATATGCACATATAACTTACTATATTAATATTTAACATATAATTTAATAATAACATTTAATATTTATAAGTATTAATATTTATTATACACCAAGATTTTTAGACAAAAGTATATATAAATATGAAAATATTTAGAATTAAATATTAATAGTAAATACATAATCAAATTAATATATTGATCATAGATATAAATTTTAAACATATTAGTATATATTAATATACATTCATATAGAAAACTATACTAAAACTATACCAAAGTGCATACACACGTACACACCTTTGTCCCTTTTCTATAACAAGCAAAAGACAGAGTTACAGACGTATATAGAAAGTAGGACACGTTTTCATCGGGAAGCAAAAACATAAAATAAATAGCCTCTTCTTGTATGAATCCTACAGAACAGCTAAAGACTGACTACTGAACTCCCCCAGTTACCTTATTAGGAGTGGACTCAGCAGGTCATTTTATGGTCATTGTTTTCATTGCCCCTTTCCACAAATGTCATAATTGCACTGATTCATGATACCCGCAATTGTCCAATTTGGGGGAACAAGCAGTGTCATTCATCACCTTTTATTTCCACATATTGCAACCACTGATTTCAGTCACTGAGGGAGTAAACAAGGAGAGTCACGGTCAGTCAGCCTCAGGCAAACGGATTTGGGAAGAACGTAATGAGTTGGTGAAAAGGACAAACTGACTTCACCTTCCCGTTAATAAAGCATTTGTCCATTTCTTTTCTTTATATAGAATTGTGTGCATGTGAACCAATCTGCAGCAAAAATCCTGGTTTGGAGATAGTACTGAAAATAAAGTATATTTAATTGTTTAACAGACAATTGCCATACATATGTATTCTAATGCATTTTTTGCTCACCAAGATCATTAAATTACTAGGTTGCTACCATTTAAAATCAATCTAATGTTCTTACTACCTTCCATCAGAAATCTAGTTGTGACAATATCAAGAATAGCCTGCCAAAATTTTGGTTAGAGGTAAAAAATTAGGTGGTCCTTAGCAACCAAGAAGAAGAAGAAAGGATATCTCTTTCCTGACTTAGGTGAGAAAGAACATGTAGATAAATGGTTATAATATGAGATCATTTGATCCTAAAGTCAAGATATGTTGGGTCTCCCTTCCAAAAACAATTTTCTACTAAAAACAAGCAGTCAATATAAATGTGTGCAACAACATTGGCAAGTCATTTTTCTCTTTTAAATTGAGAATCTTTATTCTCTTTATTCTCATAAAGTTAAATACAAATACACAGTTAAATAGTCAAAGAACTCATCCTATATGCACACAGTACAATGAATAAATAAATTGTGGAATATTTAGAAAAGGGAATCTTATGCAAAAATGTAAATGAACTGTGGTTACATGCAGTGAAATAGATAAAATTTATTAGCATAAATTTAATAAATTTAATATTGAGCAAAAGAAGTACAAAATGCATACAGTAAGATGCCATTATGCAAAGTTAAGCAACAATGTTACTTGGAGATATGCATGAACAGTGAAAGCTCAAATGAACAAGTACAAGGAAAGACATGATTATTGGAAGGTCAAGACAGTGATTACCTCCAAAGAAGAACAAACAGGAAATGATCAAGAGGTAAATCACATTGAGGGCTTCTGGGAGGTTAATACTACCTTTTTTCTTCACCTGGGTTGTGGTTACAGTGATGAGTCTTTCAAATTAATTGTTTTCTGTACTTTTATATCTAATGTGATATATTTTATAGTAATAACTGTTTTTAAAAGGAATTCAGAATCCCTAATGCTTTTTCCAACTCTGGAGAAATAGCAGAAAATAAGAATTGAACTAGGATTTGAAGAACAGATAGAATTAACACAAATAAAGACAGGATGAAAGGATTTTCCAAAGATACACAACTGCACGGCCCAAAGGGAAGACAAAACAGACAAGTTTGGCTATATTGATGAGTATATGAAGGCAATTGGAGGGTATTATGCTAAGTGAAATAAGTCAGGCAGAGAAAGACAGATACCATATGTTTTCACTCACATGTGAATCCTGAGAAACTTAACAGAAGACCATGGGGGAGTGGAAGGGGGAAAAGAAAAGTTACAGAGAGGGAGGGAGGCAAACCATAAGAGACTCTTAAATACTGAGAACAAACTGAAGGTTGACGGGGGTTGGGGAAGAGGGGAAAGTGGGTGATGGGCACTGAGGAGGGCACCCGTTGGGATGAGCACTGGGTGTTGTATGGAAACCAATTTGACAATAAATTATATTTATTATAAATTTAAAAAAAGAAAGAAACTTTAAAAAAAAAAAAAAAGGAAATGAAGCTGAAACATTACAGGCAAAAGAAACCCCTGAACACTAAGTAAATTGGTTACAATAGGAGTAAGATAATGGAGTTTTATTTTTTTTTTAAGTTCATTTATTTTTGAGACAGACAGAGACAGCATGAATGGGGGCAGGGGCAGAGAAAGAGGGAGAGAGAGAGAATCCCAAGCAGGCTCTGTGCTGTCTATGCGGGACTCACAAAACTGAGATCATGACCCGAGCCAAAACTGAGTCAGACACTTAACCGACTGAGCCACCCAGGGACCCCCAAGACAATAGTGTTTTATGTGAGTAAAAAACTTGGATTAATCCTTTGCTTTCCCTATGACCTGTGGGCAAAATCAGTATCATCCCAATATCCCTAAACCACTCGGATATAGAGCAGGCATGGTTGAAACAACTTCGGTATTTCCTCCTTCCAGGCCTGAGAGCAGTTTCACATATCCACTTTCCAACCAACACCACCGAGTTTTCAATCCACCAGCTCCTATGTATCCGGGTCACTAAGTCTAGAGTCCTAATTTGGTTCCTGTATGCTGTCATTTTGATAGTTCCTATTCCAGCCAAGGCCCTACAGTAGATGAGCCTTTCAGATTATAATTGCATAATTCAGATTTCCTGCCAGCACTTGCCACACCTAGTTCCACGTCCCTAGTAAGACACATGGAATTTAGTGCTGAATATAGCTCACCTTTCAGTACAATATGTCTTCATCTCCCTGACTGCCCCCGGTATCCAGGTCTGCTGGCCAGTTAACAAACGCATGCCTAGTGCCTTCTCCTCAATTAGCCTGCCGTTGGAAGTGTGGACAAACTTCATAATTTATTTGTATCTGGATTTCCAACTTTAAGAATAGAAATGACGCTTGTTCAAAAAATAGAAATGGATATGAAAATAAACTGTTGTCTAGGGAAATTGATGTTATCCCATTTCTTTCCTAATTTTAGGCTAACAACATTACTCCTGACCATGGTGGAAATGCTGAATAAATGTATGTTGCAATTATCAAGTACTGAGTAATTTTTTTAATAAAGAAATATGTTTTCGTTTTTCAGGAGAAATGAAGTCATACTTCCCCTAGACGATTAACAAAAATTACCTTTGAAATATATGATTGGAGTATAATTGCTTGATAAGAGATGAGAAAATTTAAAGAGTAATTTCCAGTGGCCTGAAATGTTCTATTCATTATTGTGATGACTCATAGACACCATTTGCCTTTCCCTTAAGAATGAAGATTCTCCACAGCAGAAAACAAAAAACAAAAACAAAACACCAGGAATGCATTTTTTAAAGTCTTGGGTATTCACATTTTAGTTACATAAATTATTTCTTGATTTAAAAAAAGGAATCCACAGCCTTTTGTTTTCAGATACTTTGTTTTTAACATCTTTTCCCAGTAAAACAATCATAAAGGAGGGTGGTGCAAAGCAATTAAAATAGCTTTGGTTATAAATTATCCCTCCAGAGACTATGATTTGTAGTGATACATCTGTTTTCACAAATAACCATTGCCATAACATTGCATTACTGAATTCTCTTCTATGTAAATATTTGTTCCAGCCCAACTTATCCTGAGTTACTCCCACTAAAGCTGCCATTGATGTGGGCTCCTTAGAAACTTGAGTTTTTGCTGTGTCTCTGTTCTCTAGTGCTTTGATTGTTGCATAAGCCTGTGCACAATTTAAGGGATTTGTCAATTCTTAATTATTGTGTTTCGTCTGCTGCATATTATTCAAGTATAATGCTTTGCCTCTGGCTGTTTTCTGTGTACAATTGTAAATCAATTCCGATTTCTAAGTGGGAATAGAAGAAAGCATCTACCTGTATTTACTTATGTATTTGTATTAGTCCACAATCGTTGACTGCAAATAATTGGCAAGTATTCGGTCTAGTTCAAGTAAAGGAAAAAAGAAAAAGGAATTCAGGCAATCCTCAAGGGACAAGAAATATATCAAGACCCTTGAGGGAATTCCCAACTTTCTTTACATACATGTCTCTGTGAAAACTGGCTCTTTCGGCTTCAAAATGCACATGGGAGAATATGGATGCTCCACTCTCCTGAGTTCGTGCAGAATTAAATTTATTGTTTCTTGTTCTGTATCCTCAGTTTTCAAGAGAGGGAGAGAGGTTGCCTCAACCTCTTCATGGTCCTTACAAGGAGTCAAAACAAACGTAGATGCTGGGAAGCAGCCCCTTTAGAAAAGGATGGGAAAAGGTTTTCTATAAGAAGGCCATTTTACATATATATATATATATATATATATATATATATATTTAAATATATTTCTTAAATATATTTAACTATAAACTGTCTTTTTTAAAGTTTATGTATTTATTTTGAGAGAGAGAGCACGCAGGGGAGGGAAAGAAAGAGAGGGAGAGAGACTCTCAACTGGCCCCACGCTGTCAGCGCAGAGCCCAATGCTGGACTCGAACTTGTGAACCATGAGATCATGACCTAAGCCAAAATCAAGAGGCCAAGACTCAAACCACTGAGCCAGTCTAGCTGTCTTTTCTAAAATGAGCCTTTTGTTTCTTGAAATACATACCTGCACTCTCAGTACTACCTTTGGCCTTAATTTGAATCCAGATCTAGAATCTGCCTACGAGCCTAGATAGATATATTTTGTAATAATTAGTCCCTTTAGGAGAACACACAGAAGACTTTCTGATCTACTCTGTGATTCAGAGGTAACTTTGGCATGTACAACATGGAGCTCTTCAAGGCTGTTGCTTCAACTCTCATACACAGGGTCACTAAGCAGGTAGACAATTTGAAGCAAATGCCAGGAACGTGTGTTACAAGGAAGCTGTGTGATTATTAGGCAAAAACAATGTGCAATTCATTCCTCTTATTAATGAGTCGTTTCCCCTTCAGGCAAAATTTCGCCAATGTATGATCATGAAGGGCTTCAATCAGACCTTCTTGCAAATTGGACATATTGCTGGACAGATGCCATTGACTTAGAAATGCACACAAGGCTTTTTCAGTAGAGCTTTCTCACAAAGCAACCTGGAGAGAGAACACACAATTCCATCAGTCCCAGATTATCTGATGTTAAACTTCAGAAGATTTCCTTATGGGACCAAAAAGACAAGAAGGTATTTGGGCAATAGAGGAAAACTAAGACTTAACAGAGAAGAACAAAGTCAGAGATGAATTTAATTAGTGGCGGGAGATATTGACAAGACATATAGTACAGAAAAGAGAAATCAGAAAGATTATCCTCTTGAACTTTTTTTTCCCATTTCTATAAAATCTATTGTTAACGGCAGAACATTGAGAAAGATGTTGTCTGTCATCAGTACGGAAGAGTAATCCTACTGAAAAAGCTTGGTTTTGTATGTACTGTTTAAACATACCAGAGCATATTTAAAGCAAACATATTCTAATGGATTAAAATTCTTATGTCACATGAGCAACAGGATAAAGTTAGAAAATCATCTTCTTTCCTGTGATTCCAAAATTATCAGATATTTTTAAGTAAAGTATTCTCTTTGTTGTAACACCATTTAGAAGATGGGAAATGGATGGCAGTCAGGTGAACTTGAAAGAAATACCTGAAATGTTACCAGTGGGGGAAAAATATCACAGTATTACAATACCTTGAAAGGAGAAGAAGTTAGGGAAAAGGGGAGGGAGGGAAAGGGGGAAGGGAGGGAGGAAGGAAGGAAGGAAGGAAGGAAGGAAGGAAGGAACAAAGGAAGGAAGGAAGGGAGGGAGGAAGGAAGGGAAGAAGGAAGAAAGGAAGGAAGGAAGGGAAGAAGAAAGGAAGGAAGGAAGGAAGGGAGGGAGTATGGATAGGGATACTGAAAATCTTGCATTATTGCTATGAGAAGTCCCACAACCAATATTAATTTGGCTGCTTCTCCCTTTCCTCTGTCCCATTTTATAAGATTTTATGGCTTTAATCACCTTAGGGAAAGAAGTACAATAAAAGTGCTTTGTGATTTTCTAAATACACAGACTCTCCTAATTCCTGTGAGATCTCCATCAGGATTTTGGAATAGAGACCGTAACTACTTTATGAAAAGTATCCACTAAAGAGAGTTCATTTGTTATTTTGATGATTATGACCAGCATTACAGTGTGCCAGAGAGCATTAAGGTGCTAAACCGCAAAATGAACAGTGTTTAATATGTGCTTTGGCGGTCATGCAGATTCGAATTGGGTTAGTTAACTCAGATTGCATTTTACCCACATCTTTCACCCTAAAATCCTGTCACTGTCACCACTGAGGTATAAAATACCCGCTTTTCAGCTCATAGGCGTTTCAGTGTTACCTCAAGGACAATGTGTAAATATTTGAATGTCCAGTGCAAAGAAGCCAATTTCCTTCCCTGCACCCCAACAACCTCACTCCAGGACAACATAAAGGAGAAGTGACCCCACTCGATTCTGGCACAGAGAATTAATTCCCAGTGAAGTGATGGTAAAAGGAGATGTATCAACAGTAACATTTTATCTTTCTCCTCTGTGGTGTTATTACTGCCGGGAGATCACATTGGATCCGATCTTCCCAAACTCGGAGAAACATTCTGCCACAAAAACTGTGTTATCTTCCTACCTGGCCTGGATTTTGTAGAACCAGAATCCTTGTTATGGGCTCTACCACTACTTGAGTTGCAAATACACCGTCCCCATTTTCCTAGCTATTATGTTTCCTAGTTATTATGTACACAGGAAATGTTAAGAAGTCTATTGCTGTCTGTGGCAGCTGGTTTCGGCACTGAACTAGGAGTGCTTTGTGAGGGACCGTGGTGTCTCGTTTAGTTTTGTATCTCCAGCCTCTGGCCAAACACAGGAAGAGCTCAACAAATCCTGAAAGAACAAATGGACTCCAAATGAAGCATCGTATGGAAAGAGGGGAGCCTGCCCGGCTCTCCCGTTAAACAGTGACACCATTTAGAAAGGTAAGATCCGGTTTGAACGGAATTTTGGATTTTTCTATGTCAGCCACAGACCAACATCACGGGAAAACAGCCCGCTTGCAAGGGTACTTGAAGCCAAGATCCCAGAGTTAAGCCTGAGTTAAATATGAAGAGAGGATTAATAAGGCATCCAAACTAAGCTGGAGTACTTCATGTGACAATATATTAATAATACAACGGAAATAACCTACTAATCTAATAGTCGGGAAATGTTTCAATGGATCAGGGCACATGAATGAAACCATGACATGAAATATACATTATAGATCCATGGAACTGTTAGTCTTCAATGACACAACGTATCAGTTTACTTCATACCGTGCTTGAAATCAGATTCGCCTCTTAACACTGCCTTTTTGCTAATTCCGCTCTGCTTTCATGGCCTGCTTTGCCTAATTTCTATCCGATTCTCTTATGCTCAAGTTAACACAATTTGCTTCGTGTCGATACAGCGCCTTTTGCCTTCTGCAAGAGGCCTGGCTCACCGCAGGCCCTGGTCACACTCACACACGCCCAAGGGAGTTCATATCCTGTCGACAAACTACGGACCTGCGGGAAGGAGTCACTGGTGGCTAGATTCTCTCCCTTTTCTCCCACATGATTAACAGTCCTATAATGTAATGCCTAAGCCTTCTTGGCGAATGTTTCCAAAAGACCAAGCTGCAAACTTTATATTGGTTTAACCTGCCTCACTACCTTTTTTCTTTATTCCTGCTCCCCGGCATTGCATTGCCTAATGGAAAATAGGAGGACACAACACTTGGCCTCAAGCTCTGCTTTCTGGAGAAACCAGGTAAGACATTTAAACTGGTCCTGAAAGAAGACTTTCAGGCCCTGATTTTGGAGCTGGAATACCCAGGTAGCGATCATTTTCACTTCATATGGTGGGGATAACAGTATACTTTCAAGGGCTTTCCCCACACATGTATTCCTTTTCTGGTCCCCATTACATTATTATCTATCTGCCAGGTTTGTAGAGCAAAGCCAGAAATGTACAGTAGCCATCCTTGAAGAATTTCCAGCTGTAATTTCTTTTAAAAAATAAAGCTAGAAACTGCAAATGGTGTTAGGCTGGTCATTAAAACTTGGAAGTTCATTCAAAATACAGTTTTAAAAATGAATAGCAAGTATTCAGTGAAATTGATGTTGATTTTACCCACAAAATCAGACAAGACCACAAACTTTTTTTTTCTTTTAATATGAAATTTATTGTCAAATTGGTTTCCATACAACACCCGGTGCTCATCCCAACAGGTGTCCTCCTCAACGCCCCTCACCCACCCTCCCCTCCCTCCCACCTCCCCCATCAACCCTCAGTTTATTCTGTTTTTAAGAGTCTCATATGGCTTGGCTCTCTCTTCTCTTTTTTTTTCCGCCCACAAACGTTTTTATTTGCATTTTTAACTTTTGGTGATTGATCCCAATTTGCCTAACACAGGAAATGGAAATATTCATGGGGGAAGGAAAGAGACTTGGTCACATCTGTCAGGGAGAGAAAGAAATAGGGGTAGATAGAAGGAGACTGAGGAAAAGAAGGGGCAGAATAAAATTAAAGAGGGACAAGGCTAGATCCCTGGACTTGAGCATTGTACAGTGGCCAGGCCTTGCACTTCGAAAGATTCCAAGTTGGGTTTAATGCCCTGCTGTCAGGTGTCTTAACATTTTTAATTCTGTAACAAAGGGTTCCTTCCTGCTTTCATTTGCACTAAGCCAGGTGCTTTGTGCAAATATGTACAAGTGATTCAGCTGGTCCTGGGGCAGAGAGAGAGAGCAGAAAAGTTGGAATGGAAAGAAAGAGACATAAAAAATTATTTTGCTCTAGTTAAGAATAAAGAGATTGGGGGCACCTGGCTGGCTTCAGCTCAGGTCATGATTTCACCCCTGTCTGAACTGTCAGCTCAGAGCCTGGAGCCTGCTTAAGACTCTGTTGTCTCCGTTTCTCTCTGCCTCTCCCCCACTCACGCTCTGCCTGTCTCTCTCTCTCTCTCAAAAATAAATAAACATTAAAAAACAATTTAAAAAAATTAAAAGAATAAAGAAACTGGAAATGAAATGGATTTAAAAAAAATTTTTTTTTAACATTTATTCATTTTTGAGACAGAGAGAGACAGAGCATGAACGGGGGAAGGTCAGAGAGAGAGGGAGACACAGAATCCGAAACAGGCTCCAGGCTCTGAGCTGTCAGCACAGAGCCCGACTCGGGGCTCGAACTCAACAGACCGCGAGATCATGACCTGAGCCGAAGTCGGACGTCAAACCGACTGAGCCACCCAGGCGCCCCGAAATGGATTTTACAATGCAGGTGGATTTGGTGGACACATGACACAATATTGAATGGTGTGGGATGGGAAGTTTATCCGTGACGCCCTCCCAGTTTTTCTAGAGCCCATGGCATAGAGAAAATTGTAAACCAGTACACAAAAGCAAGAAGGGGAATAAATGTGAACACTGAAGCTGGACAAGTACAGGTGTATGTGTAAAGGGGGGGGTGGTGCAGAAGGTTTCAATACTTCATCTGTCAAAGAACGAGACCTGGGGCATCTATAATATGATGCAATCAGTGACCAGAAAGAGTACAGGGCCGGGGGTAAAACAGACAAAACATTAAAGTGTTTTTATATTACATAAGGCTGATACATTAAAATGTCAAATACCCAACCTGACATGAATCTATCTCATGCAAATTTTTTCGAAAAACTGGATTATATTATAGCATTTTCTTTTGTGTCCAGGACTGTTACAGATTCTGGGAATTTGGTGGTAAATAAGACAGATCATAGTGCCAGTCCAAAGATAGGCTACTTATGCAAGTAACTACCCAATTCAAATTGTTGTAAGTGCTTCGAAGAATATATAATGAGTTACAAAAATTTACATATTGGAAGCCCAATCTAGTATGAGGGAGGGAAATGAGAGCCTTCCTAAACAAGTAGCATTTAAGTTAAATGAATAGGGGTTAGTCAAGCATGAAGTGAAGGAATTAAGGAAGCATTTCATGGGGCACCTGGGTGACACAGTCAGTTAAGCATCTAACTCTTGATTTCAGATCAGGTCGTGATCTCAGGGTTGTGAGATCGAGCCCCCACTTCGGGCTCTGCATCGAGTGTGGAGCTTGCTTAAGATTCTCTCTCTCTCCCAGGGCACCTGAGTGGCTCAGTTAATTAAGCAACCAACTCTTGATTTTAGCTCAGGTCATGATCTCTTGGTTTGTGGGGTCGAGCCCCGTGTCAGGCTCCAAGCTGAGTGCCTGGAGCCTGCTTGGGATTCTCTCTCTCTCTCTTTGCCCTGCCCCCACTCCTGCATGAACATGTGTGCGCTCTCTCTCTCTCTCTCTCAAAATAAATAAACTTAAAAAAAAAGATTCTCTCTCCTTCTCTCTCTGCCCCTCCCCACTCCCCCACCCCCTCTCAATTCAGGCACATGGCCAGTATAGCAAAGTTACATGCAAATTACATGAGGCCAAAATGCCAGAGCAGAGAACCTTTGCTTTTCTTTTGTTCCCTGTTGTACCTTACCACCTAGGATAGTCGCAGGCACATAGTAGATGTTCAGTAAATATGTACTGGATGAATGAATAATTGAAGGATGTGTTCTCAGTTAGTTTAAAAAGCCCAAAGCCCAAAGGATCATGTTAGAAGCAAACCTTCAAACAGTGAGCAGGTTGTAGTCACTAACAAGTACGGGTAGAAATAAATTCAAGAAATAGTGTGAAAGTTACCATTAGTCAAGTACTAAGGTCTGCAACAGCTTGAATCATTCCTGTTCAGAACACAGTCTTCAGGGTCCAGCAGGTTTTTCACAGCCCATACATTAAGGAAGTCTACAATGTCAAAAGTTGTATCACCTGCATAGATGCTCTGCAAGTCTAAGTAATGGATCATCCTTCATATAAACCAGCTCAATCACAGTAAGTCCATTTACCTTTGAGTAAACTGCATTGTGCATTGCTTATGAGTGGTTAAGGCTCCGATAGAAATGTTTTTCTTTTATTTTCTTTCAGTCTAACATACACTGACCACTGACCCAAGACAGAGAGTTTTGGTATTGCATAATTCTTAAATCACTCTGCCGAATTGTTTCCCTTGGACAGAAACTTAAGGCTTAACACAAACTCATTGTGATGAGTGATTCAGGATTGCCCCCTTTTCTTTTCTGTGTTTCCATTGTCTCCACTAAGGAATTGCCTCACCCACAGCATGCATTTTCTGAGTGACTTCAGTCTTTACAATTGAAAGAAAAAAAAAAATAGAACCCGATTTTAATTTTTTTTTAACATTTATTATTTTTTTAACGTTTATTTGTTTTTGAGACAGAGAGAGACAGAGCATGAGACAGAGGGAGACACAGAATTGGAAGCAGGCTCCAGGCTCAGAGCCATCAGCCCAGAGCCCGATGCGGGGCTCCAACTCAGGGACCGCGAGATAGTGACCTGAGTCGAAGTCGGACGCTTAACCATCTGAGCCACCCAAGCGACCCAACATTTATTTATTTTTGAGAGACAGAGACAGAGCATGAGTAGGGGAGGGCCAGAGAGAGAGGAAGACACAGAATCTGAAGCCTCCAGGCCCTGAGCTGTCAGTACAGAGCCAGAAGCAGGGCTCGAACCTACAAGCTGTGCACGAACTGTGAGATCATGACCTGAACCAAAGTCGGACGCTTAACCGACTCAGCCACCCAGGCGCCCCTTGAACCCGATTTCAAGTATTGTTTGCTTTCAGACTTTATAAACATCCAAATAAGAATCCCTTGTTTTAACTAGCTAATCTTGCTCTTTCTAAGTGAACACAATATAATTTAAAATATTTATTTTGTTAACTGGTATTCCTTTCAAATGCAATATGCCAGTAAGATCTGTATACAAATCATAATATATTTTAATCATTTATGTAATGAATAAGTCATTAATAAATTAACCTATTAACAAATAGGTTGTTTTTACATGTACTGGGTGCTCCTGAAGACACGAACTACATCTTAGACATTTGTGAATTATTTATATCCATTTTTAATGTGCCTGATGCTCATTCATTTCCTATCTACAGCCCACTTTCTTTTTAAAATTTTTTAAAATGTTTGTTTATTTTTGCAAGAGAGAGAGACAGAGCATGAGCGAGGGAGGAGCAGAGAGAAAGGGAGACACAGAATCTGAAACAGGCTCCAGGCTCTGAGCTGTCAGCACAGAGCCTGTCGCAGGGCTCGAACTCAGGAACCGCGAGATCGTAACCTGAGTGGAAGCCATGCACTTAACCGACTGAGCCCCCTAGGTGCCCCTACAGTCTATTTTCTTATTGACCAGCTTTTTAAAAATCTACTCTTATTTATTAGTTTTTTGGTGTTAGGCACCACATTCACATGAACTTACTGATTAAATGAGGCTATATATACAAAGTTCTAAACGCTATGTTGATTGAATAAGCACTCAATAAATATTGGCCATTTAATTTTTCATCTAGTCTCTACATATATCATAGTATCTTACAAAGTAGGTATTGTTGTCCCACTCCACAAATGACGACACAGTGCTCCACGAGGTGAAGCATGAAGTCACTTGCCCAAAGGGACCCAGCCAGTATGTTTCTGAAATCAGTTGTGTCTCCTCTCAAGCAACCACCTCTCACCACACGTGATTTCAGAATATTCTTGGGACAGGTTTTGTGGCT
Organism: Panthera uncia; assembly: GCF_023721935.1. Classification (NCBI taxonomy): domain Eukaryota; kingdom Metazoa; phylum Chordata; class Mammalia; order Carnivora; family Felidae; genus Panthera; species Panthera uncia. The sequence goes on from NC_064807.1 coordinate 37,281,039, forward strand.
TATCAAAATAGACATGCACTGAAAATACAGGAACCTAAGCCCTGCTCAGACATTGCACAATGTAGAGTCTATGTGGATAGAATACGGACTTGTTCTTCTTAAGGAAGTGAACTTATCGGGATAAGGTACAGAGTTTAGAGAATCTGCCATAAAACCAGAGGAGAATCCAGCAGGTATGGGACCTGCCTCCTAGCGCAGACCATTTGAGAGAGTTCATTCCCCCAGCACAGTTACTAAGTACTAGCTTTCTGTGAGGCACTGTGTTGACACAAGGGCAATCGGACCAAGGTAGGAATGTCAGAAGTGCTAAGTGCCCTTGTCACGCAAATACTAAGAGCAAAACAGACTGCAATAAACAAATAATTGCAGACTGTCAATTTGACAAAGGCAAATAAGATGCTGAAAGGCACTTTGTTACGACTTTAGATGTCCAGTCCTTGTAGTTTTCCAATTTGCATATTAACTTTTTAAAGATAATTAATGTTGTTCACAACCACAAAAGGTGTATCACGAATGAGTAGAGACTGTCTCGTAAGTACAATGATGTTTTTAAATTATTTTTAAAAAGTCATTAATATAATCCATCATATTGATGTTGTTTAAAAACAAAATAGCATATGGTCTTAATAGATTCAGAAAAGAATCCATAAAATATATCATCTCTTTTTCTAAATTTTTTTTTAATGTTTGTTTATTTTTGAAAGAGAGACAGAGTGTGAGTGGGAGAGGGGTAGAGACAGAGGGAGTCACAGAATCCGAAGCAGGCTCCAGGCTCTGAGTTGTCAGCACAGAGCCCAACACGGGGCTCAAACTCACAAACTGTGAGATCATGACCCAAGCTGAATTCGGATGCCCAGCTGACTTGAGCCACCCTGGTGCCCCTATAAAATATATGATCCTTTTGTAACAAAAACTCAGCTATATTTCAATAAATGACTTCTCTTATCCTAATGAAAGGCATACCTAGAAGAGTAGTTCTCAAACTTTAGTTTGCCTACGAATGAATAATCTGGGGGACATTATTGAAACACAGATTTCTGGGATCATCCTCTTTCCCTCAGAGTTTCTGATTCAGTAGGTCTGGGGTGGGGCTCAATAATCTGAATTTCCAGGGTGACTGAGTGGCTCAGTAGGTTAAGCATCAGACTCTGGATTTTGGCTCTCAGGTCATGATCTCAAGTTTCGTGAGACAGAGCCCCACGCCGGGCTCTGTGCAATCAATGTGGAGCCTGCTTGGGATTCTGTCTCCCTCTCTCTCTTCCCCTTCCCCACCCCTTCTCTCTCTCTCTCTCTCTCTCTCTCTCTGTCTCTCAAAATTGGTAAATAAATTTAAAGAAAAAGAATTTGAGTTTCTAATAAGTGCCCAGGTGATGTTGATCAGTGGTCCACAACACTGACCATGCACTGAGAGTCACTGGCTTATAGTCTTAACTGTAAAAGAACAGAACCATTCACTGTGAAGTCAGGATCAAAATAAGAACTCTCAATTCTGTTTTATCATTTAGAGACTCTAAGTAGAATAACATGAAAATTAAAAGTATGAAGAAGTTCAAACATTGAAAAACAAAAACAAAACATTTGTCTTTATTTGCAGGCAATATGCTAAGCCACTTACACAATCCAAAACATTCACTTAATAAATAAAAACACTCCATGTTTATGTGTGTGTGGTTCTATATGCCAGCGAGAACCAATCGGAAAAGCAATTAAATACATATTTTATATGAAATTTTAAATTTTAAAATTAAACTACTTAGGGATATAGCAAGAAAAATGAGTGGAAGATATAGTGAGTGGAAGATATGTAGAAAGTTGTAAAAAAATTTTAATTTTTTTTAACATTTATTCATTTTTGAGAGAGAGAGAAGGAGAGGGACATAATGCTAGCATGGGAGGGGCAGAGAAAGGGGGAGACACAGAAACCTAAGCAGGCTCCAGGGTCCAAGCTGTCAGCACAGAGCCCAACATGGGGCTCGAACTCCCGAACCATGAGATCATGACCTGAGCTGAAGTCGGTGCCCAACCGACTGAGCCACCCAGGCGCCCCCAAAAGTTGTTAAATTTTACCAAAGCGTGCAAAAGAGGACCTATGGAAGTGTCAAGGAACTAGAAAATATCAATGATGTTATTAATCTATGAATTTAATTAATCCAAATTTAAAACAATACCAATCAATTTCTCAATAGTATTTTTCACAGAATGTAAAAAGTTAACCTTGAAATCATTTGGAAGAGTACAGAAACCAAAAATGTAAGAAAGTTTGGAGGACGAGTTCGGAGGAAGTATGTAAATTACACCTATGGATATAAACATATAGACCAATGGATCAGAACAGACGGCCTTTTAAACGGATACTTGTATAAGGTTCATTATATGATTTCCCCACAATTTATCCATCCCCCTAGTGATGGAACTTTAAATTATTTCATTATGTTTGCTACTGCTATTAGCAGTACATGGAACATTCTTTATATTTGTCATCATCGACTTGCATGTCAGCGTTAACTGATTTCTCTTGGATGTGCACAGTAAATAAAGCCAAATTGCTCTCCAAAGTGTCTGTACCCATTTATACTTCTATCAGGATGAGAGAGATACAGTTCTTCATGCCTTCTCCAATACCTGGGATTTCTAGGTTTCTTATAAAGTTTCATAAAACTAAGGAGTCAGAAATTATCTTCCATTATTTTATTTGTGTGTCTGTCACTACCAGGCAAGCTGAGTATCACTTCACAAGTGAATTGACCACTTAGTTTCCTCTTCTGTCAAGTGGCCGCCCATATCCTTTGATCTTTTTACCTACTGCTGGACTTCTTTTGGTTCATCAGTCTGAACTCCGGCTGCGATACCTTATCCGTTATATGAATTTACGTAGTCTTGACTCACCTCTGCTGTTTGACTTCAAGTTTTGCCTGTGGGTCTTTGGTTTTGAAGTTTGAAACGCACGCTATGGAAACCGTTACCTTAAATTTGGGATTAGTATTTTTGGTGTCTTATAGAAGACATTCCAAAATCATAACATTTGGAGATGTTTCAAAAACCTATACATGAATCCAATATATTGAATGTAAGACAAAATATCGCAATCAAAGCTAGAGGGTAACCCACCCCCTTCAGAATAGCATGCCATTTGGAAGATCGCGGGGTGAGCTCAGCGTATCCACCTGTATTCCCAACATAGTGCCTTGTAAAGTTTGCATTTATCAGCCAGCTTGCCATGAAGGCACGTTAGGAAAGACTAGAGTGACTCAAATAAATAAATAATTCCTTTTCTGCCTTATTGATGTTGGTGACTCGATACACATTTTTTTATTTTATTTTATTTTTTTAGTTTATTTAAATTCAATTGAGTTACCACACAGTGTAGTATTTGTGTCAGGAGTAGAACCCAGTGATTCATCGCTTACATACAGCACTCAGTGCTCATCCCGACAAGTGCCCTCCTTAAAGCCCATCACCCAGTTAGCCACCCACCCCCCCACCCCCCACCCCCACCCGGCAACCCTCTGTTCGATACACTTTTAAAAACATCTCAGCTCTTTTCTCTTAGAAGTTTCTTTGGGAAAATTCAGTGAAGCGGAACCCTTCCATAACCACGAAAGTTGGCAAGCTGCCTTGCTGAAAATTGTTACCATACTGTGATGAACTTCTGGTAGTTGTGTGAATCTAATTGCAAGAAAATGTCATTCTCTTAAAGGAAATATTTGGTTTCACCGGCCTGTAAATCCGTATTAGCTCCTCTAAGCCACTGGTTCAAACTGAAATCCAGTACCTGGTTCATAATAATTAACTGCGGCTAAATCAGTTTGAATCACAGTCATTTGGCTATTCTAAGAGACACTGTTAATATTAAAATACTCGATGGCACCTGCTTAGCATGTTTGCCTTCATATGCTATTTCCAGTTTCTTTGTAAGTTTGCCAAGTGTTTTCAAATGAGTCCCCTGGGAAAATGACCTATCAGTAATTTTTTCCTGCATTTTCTCAGGCTGATAGGAGAGCAGTTCTTTGATCTTGCTGAGGGTTGCACTTCTTAGTTTTCTAAGCACAGAGAAACCTTATGTTTGTGCAGCTAGGCAGAGCTTTGTGCCAGCACTGGATATTTTTATGTCTTACATAAAGCTTAAAAGCTGAAATCATGATCTACAGGTTAGAGGAACAGAGAATGTCTCAATGTTTTCCCTAAAATTATGCGGGGCTCTTTATGCTTTATCCTTTAGAATTTTATGCTTTGATACTTTGCTTTTTCCATTACTTTTCTCAACTAAACCTTCTTTCCTCGCCACTCAGTCCCTCCTCCCACCCACCCCCTTTCTCAAAAGTACACAGAAAATCATTATAGATCCTTTGCAGACAGGGGAATATTTTGTTTCCATTATCTGAGATAAAAATTAATAGTAATAAAGTCATCGTTCTCAGTGATCTAAGGTAAAAGTCATCCTTTTTTCTTTGTTTGAGTGGTGGGAGAACAAAAGTTATATAGAAGTGTCACGCCCTTGCAGTGATGGAAAACATTAGAGGAATGGATTTCACATCAGGAAATCTAGAGAGGAAAAATCGCTTCCTTTGGGATGGTGTTAAGTTTCTTTTTCCAGAGAGGGCAAAAGATCCACTAATTAATAACAAAGCAAAGGCAGGATGCCTGTGACAGCAGTGAAGTTTATTCATTTATTTTCTCCTTGAGCAGATAAAGAAATCTGATAAATTAATTCTAATTCTCAGAGGTGGGGGGTCAGATTGTTTTTTGATTGGATTTCCCTATAATTTGAGTATTTTTTGCATTTAAAAATAAAGCAATTTCAATTGAAAAATTTGTATATATATATTTTTTTTACTATGCCCACATAACATCATTGAAAATTGGTTTCCCCACCTGGGAAATTTGGGTGTTTTTTTTCCTACCTTAGAGAATCATTCCAAAGATCAGCTGTTAAGAGAAAAAGAGCTGGTGTAGGAGAGGAAAATGCTAACATTTGGGGGCATTTGGGAGGTCACTGAAATTGATTATCAAGATGGGAGGGGGGGGGCTCTGTTGGATTTGGGATGAGCAAGTACACTCACAAAAGTGTTTCATTTCACTTCTAAAAAAATTGTTAAGACTGTGCCAAAGGAAAAAAAACACACACATAAGTCTCTGACCGTTCCAACATAATACTCTGCAGCCCCTGCGTTAATAAAAGAATGGGTTCTGGTTTCAGACAGCCTAAAAAGAGTTTCAAACTCCCTGAAAGTATTGGTTCTTAAGTAACTTAGGGAAGTTACTTAATTTCTCTTTCTCCCCAGCTTTATTGAGATATATTTGACATGTAGCACTTTGTAAGTTTAAGGTGTGCAATGCATTGATTTGATACATTTATGAATTGCAACATGATTACTACCATGGCATTAGCTGTCACCTTCATCCCATCACATAGACGCCACTTATTTTTTTGTGGTGAGAACGTTTAAGACGTACTCTCTTAGCAACATTCAAGTGGACGATTGGTTTTATTACCATGCACTGTATGATAGTTTAAAAAACAAATTACAAGGATCAAATTTAAAAAGTTCACTTAAATCAATCTTCCGGGGTAGTGATGGGGAGACTTTTTTAAACTGCTATAATTACCTTACATGCAGATAAATATTTATTTAATTATTATATTCTTGTGGGACCCAGCCTTGTGAATACTACCAACAAAAAACTATTCTATTCTGGCACAAATGATCTCAAAATTATAACAGAAACATTCATATGGACGCATATGTGTTAGTTTGTATAAAAATATAAATAACTCACAACTCACGCATTAGTCTTTTCTGTATTTTACATTATATGTTTCATGGTTTTAAATTTTCAATGAGAATATAACTAAACCTAGACAAGAGAATCTTATTTTTTTTTATTTCAGACAGTAAAAAAAGAAAATATTGGATATAATCCATCAAACAAAATAGACCTACAAGTCTTCCTTTTATTTCCTTGTAAAATATACCATACACATGGAAGTATATATAAGAATATATAAGTTTGCAGGGGCGCCTGGGTGACTCAGTGGGTTGAGCGTCTGACCTCAGCTCATGTCATGAGCTCACAGTTTGTGAGTTCGAGCACCGCGTCAGGCTCTGCGCTGACAGCTCAGAACCTGGAGCCTGCTTCAGATTCTGTGTCTCCCTCGCTCTGCCCCTAACCCACTCGCATTCTGTCTCTGTCTCTCTCAAAAATAAATAAACATTTAAAAAAAAGAATATATAAGTTTGCAAAATAAAGATAAAGAAATCACCCCTATGGCCATCGTCAAGCTTAAGTAACAGAACACTGCTAGTATATTAGAAGTCTCCTTTGTGCACAACTGAATTTCCTTCCCTCCTATAGAAGCAACCGGAATCCTATCTCTGGTGCTGTTTCCTTTCCTTCCTTCTATGCATGTATATTTAAATAATACATTGTTCGGTTTTGCCTGTTTGGAACTTAGTTAAAGTAGAATCACTTTGTGTATATTCTGTGTCTACTTATTTCACTCAACATTATGTCGATAGAATTCTTCTAAGTTGATGTGTGTAGTTGTAATTCCTTCATTTTCCTTGTAATACAACATCTTAAAATATGTATACACCATGATTTATTCATCCAACCTATATTAGATGAGCATCTGGGTTGTTTCTGTTTAAGGCTATTATATTGGAGTTGCTCTGAAAATTTCTGCCTAAGTTTCCAGATAAATGTGAATAACAATTCCTCTAAAGTGTGGATCAAGAATGGAATTCCAAGATCATAAGGAATGCACATCTTCAAATATGCTGGAAAATGCCAAACCACTTTCCCAAATCGGTGCTGCAGTGGATGACAATATTTAGATATGGTCAACTATTGTTTGTCTGGCTGCATACTGCAGTTAGCGAATCTTTTCAGAACTTTAGTTGGATCACATCCTTGCTTTCAAGTCTTCAATGGATGCCCTTACTGTCAGAATAACGACGCAAACCTTTGATCTAAACCACAAGGCCATGCTTTATCTGATGGCAGTTACTGGACGTTTAAATTTTGCCAGCTCTATGGTAAGTAGTTGTACACTATAGTGATTTTGATTTGCATTTCCCTGATTAGTAACTGAAGTGAATACCATTTCCTTAGTTTACTAGCCATTAACTTTTGCAAAGTACTTGACTCTATCTTTTGATTGATTTTCTGTTGGGCTGTTTGCCTGCCTCTTATCTCTTTATACCAGTTCTTCTCTATGTTTCAATAATTCAATCTGTTAATTATATACGTCTGCAATACTCTTACTCTGTGACTCCTATTTTCAGTTTCTTTATGGCTTCTCTGGTGAAGAGAAATTCTTCATGTTAATGTAATTAAATATATTGGTCTTTCCTTTATAGTCTCCGGATTTTGTTTCAGAAATCATGAGTATATAAAAATATCCTGCTCTAATAACTTCTAAAATCTTTATTTTTGCTTTTCACATTTATTATGGAAAGTCACCTGGAATGTATTTTTTGTAAGGCAGTGATCTAATTACATTTTTTCCTATACATATAACCGATGGTCCCCGTTCCGCTTATTGAAAAGTCCAGATTTTCTCCACTGATCTGTAATACCTGCTCAGTGAAGCTCCAAATGTCTCTTTGGCATCTGACTTGCACTGGGTGCAATTTGTGTGCGTTTGACAATTTTTATATCCCTGCACCAACACGCACTGTCCTAATTACTAGAGCTTTTTTTAAGTCTTTGTGTCTGCTGGAGTCAGTTTTCCAACTTGCTCTTCAAGAGTCTCCTGATGGCTTCTGCCCTTTGCAGTTCTGTATAAATGTTTCATTTTGCCAGATCCCATTAAAAGGATAAAAAATTTTAAATGCATTGGCTCTATAGAACGATTAGGAGAAAACTGACACAATGCTGGGTCTCCCATGCCATGAGCATTATATATCTATTTATTTTCTAAAACTGTATTTCAATGGAGTGCTGCAAGGCTTTCCACACAGAACTTAGAAATGTTTTTGTTAGATTTATTTCCAGGAAGTTTATGCTTTCATGCTACTATAAATAGTATCTTTTGAAAAATACTCACTTTTACACTCTTGCTACTATATCAGAAGTAAAACAGATTACTGTACATTGATTTTCTATCTATACATGTGAACATTTATCTCTAACAACTTATTCTGTGGGGGGTTTTATGTTTCTTCTGCAATTAATGATAACTCCGTTTCTTCTTTTTTTTTAATTAAAAAAAATTTTACATTTATTCATTTGTGACTGAGAGAGAGCACAAGTGGGGGAGGGGCAAAGAGAGAGGGAGACACAGAATCTGAAACAGGCTCTAGGCTCTGAGCTGTCAGCACAGAGCCCAATGTGGGCTTGAACTCACAAACCGGGAAATCATGACCTGAGCTGAAGTCGGAAGCTTAACCGACTGAGCCACCCAGCTGCCCCTGTTTCTTCTTTTTAAAATGTTTACACCTCTTATTTTTTTCCCTTGCCTTATAGAACTGGCTCAGACCTCCAGTGTGATATTAAATAGAAATAGTGGTAAAAGGCATCTTCATCTTTTTCGGGTCCTAAAAAGAAGGGTTTTGGTACTATTGAATATAAAGTTTGCCTATGAATGGACATTGAACTGTATATGAAAGACTTTGAGGGGCTTATGTTAACATAATATCTTACATATTTTTATATTTAATCTATTGTTATTTCTTAATTTTAAATACATTTTGTATTTTTTGAGAGAGAGAGAGAGAGAGAGAGAGAGAGAGAAAATCTTAAGCAGGCCCCATGCTCAGCACTGAGCCCGATGTGGAGCTTGATCCCATGACCCTGGGATCATGACCTGAGCTGAAATCAAGAGTCAGATGCCCAATCCACTGAGCCACCCAGGCACCCCAATAAATTTTGTACTCAGGGAAAATACAACTTGGTCATAAAGTATTATTACCTTCATTCTACAATGCTGGCTTCAGTTTGTTAATATTTCATTTATGCATTTTACCTTTATGTTTATTAGGAAATTTGACATGAACTTTTTCTTACTCATACTCTCCTTGTGTGCTTTGGCATTGATGTTTGGTATGCTAGCTTTAAAAGATGAATAGGGAGAAAAGGATATTTCTGTCTTTATATTCTCAGATACTGAAATTATTTCTTTAGCACACAGCACGATGCTGTGGCAGTCACGATGATATGTGATCCATGAATCACGTCCTTTTCTGCATGGTACACAGCTAGACAACATTTCCCTGTTCCTCACAGGTACGTGGGGCCATGTGATGAAGTCCTGGCCAATGGAGTGTGGCTTATATCATGTGAGTAAATGAGATATTGTATGTAAAAGTGCTTTGTCATAATGACTGTTCACATCTGAGACATCATTTTTCAAGAAAAGTTTTCTCATTTTTTAGTGGTGGGTAAGAATATAAAAAAGTAAGTGGTGGTAAGCCAAATTGGTGCTGAGTAAGTATACACTATTACTATAATTTAATACAATAATACTGTCATGATAATAATACTATTATACTTTTCAAAGAGACCTCACTCTTAATTTACATTCCATATAAAAATACAGGTCCATAACTTCAGTTTCCAAAGGAGATAAAGTCAGAGCAATTATGGGGGAAAAAAGTTGCTCTAGACAACTATCATAAAAATATTCTTAATATGTTGAATTGGGTAAAAAGGACAAAAATGTGGTTGTGGGAGTACTCTTAGAACTTAGGTGCCCTTCTATCCTGATAAGATAACAGAGATCTGGGAAACTTCTGGATCTTTCACAGACTGGATGGTCTCCCAAGACCTGGGAGTGTTGCTTTGTTCCATGCAGAGCAATACTAAATTGAGTTTATGCAGGAATAATAATGTTCTCTCTCTAAGTTCTGTTCTCCTCCCAGGTTAAGCCAGTCTAATTTGAACCTCAACGATAGCCTTTGAAGAAAAGAATAAGGTAAAAAGGAAGTAAATATGGGGACTATGTTTATGTGAATCCCAGATACTGATAGAACACATTTTTTTTCATTCCTTCCCATAAGCTATGTCCCAGCTGATGACCTCTTTGGGTAAGGGGTGAAATAGAATCTGTATGAGTCTATACAGTAAGGACCAGGTATATGGACAGGTAGGATATGGGCCTGGATTCCATGATTTGATTTTGTGAGAGTGATGATTATTTTTTTAATGTTTATTTATTTATTTTGAGAGGGAGAGAGAGAGCACATGTGTGCACATGAACAGGGAAGGGGCAGAGAGAGAAGGAGAGAGCACAGAGCCTGATGTGGGGCTTGATTCCATGAACCATGAGATCATAACCTGATCTGAAATCAAGAGTCAGATGCTCAACCAACTGAGCCACCCAGGTGCCCCTGGGTGATGATTTTTTTTTAATTTTTTAAATGTTTTTATTTTTGAGACAGAGGGTGACAGAGCACAAGCAAGGGAGGGGCAGAGAGAGAGGGAGACACAGAATCCGAAGCAGGCTCCGGGCTCTGAGCTGTCAGCACAGAGCCCAACGTGGGGCTCGAACTCACAGACTGTGAGATCATGACCTGAGCTGAAGTCGGACGCTTAACTGACTGAGCCACCCAGGTGCCCCCCCTCCCCGGGTGATGATTATTGACATGATAGAACCATGGTAAATGGACAGGATGATCATATGGACATTGATAAGGAACACCAGATTTGGAATCTATGGGAATAAAATAACTAGATCCCATTCCTACTACATTTAATTGTGAACTACTGTATAATTGTAATATTTCTTCACTCCCAAAATTGGGTCATTCATAGGCCTGAGTACCTTACTGGTTTACAGCAGGAACCAATAGGATAAAGAAAAGCTCCATACATTAGAAAGGTCCAGACACATTAGGGGACAGAGAAGGATCCTGTGATAGCTAAAACCACCTGGACAAAGATCCAGGCTAGCAGAAAACTGGCTTTGTGAAACAATTAGCTTATAAGATTTTTACAAATATAAAAATATGCATAACATGAAATAGTATTAGGGTGACAAAAGTAAATAGGATTAGTTATTCTGTGGCTGTCAGCTATATAGTAGCTCTGATGTACTTTACGTTCTGGGGCTAAAATCAATGTTCTTTTCAATGTGACCTGTTCCAAACAGCCTCTGATACGATCGCTCAGTGAAATGTTGATATTGATGTGCCTTGGTAATTTACTTACTGCTAAAAATAAAAATGCCTATTGTCTTTATCCATGATGACAATGAGACACAAGAGCCAGAAGTCCTTTACTGTAGAGTTTACCCTTTACCCTTTGATTCTGAAAAGACCTCTTGGTTTCCATTCACTTTAGAAATGCATGTAAAGTAATTGAAGGGAATCGGTGCATGGGTTGGAGAAGACCAGAAAGGAAGTTACAAATCAGAAAGGCACCTAAACATCAGGAAACACGTGAAAATTTCTCATAACACATACAATATGTTGTCACTGTAGGAAGATTAAGATAGAAAGAAATATAGAGTCATATACAGCGACCTATATAACTCATTCAGAGTTAGAGATTTCTTTAATATTTTGACCTATATCCTTCTAGACATTTATTTAGGGAGAAGGATTTTTAAAAGGACTTTCCTCACAACAGTTCTTGGAATGACTTGACGTTATCTCCATTTTACAAAGAAGAACACACTGAAACTCGGGGAAGACAAGTCACTTGCTTATAAACTGATGAATAACAATGATAAAATGATTTCACAGTTCAAAGTTTCTTTTTCCTGAATCCAAAACTCATTGAAAAGATTGATGTTGCTTCAAATGACAGAAGCAACATGGTAGAATAGGAAACCCCGGATCCTCCTTCCTCCCATGGAGATGCCAGTTCAACAATAAGATATGAACCGGTTCTCTTTACGAAAAGCCCAGAAACCAGTTAAAAAGCTCTTGTATCCCAGGCAAGTAGAAACTCAGACACCTCAGAGCCAATAGGAAATTTTAGGACATGTTCTCACATGGCTCCCTCCAGCCCCTGTCACAGTGCCAGCTCACACCTTCCTCCTGGGGAAGGAAAGAAAAGACTCGATAGTACTTCCAACATTCTGGCCATTCAGAAGGGGCTACCAAAGAGACTGGTTTCTGACCCACCTGCCTCAGAGTGCTGCTGGAGCCCAGCATACTCTCAATGCCTCTGGGCTGCTGAGGACAAAAAAAGAGCTGAGTGGCAAGCTCTTGCTCCAGAGGATGTGCATTGCTCAGCAGCCTGTCCTTCTGGAGGAAGAGGAGACAATGGAGCATGTGCCCAAGGTTCTGGCTTTTTAGGACACCAGTACTGGAGTGCCGATGGGATTCTAGACGTGTTGGGACACACTGAGAACACAAAAGAACTGGCTGGTACAGGTACAGCAGGCAGACACTGAGGGAACAAAGGATTTTAAGATCCTGGGAACACGCACACGCCCCCCAAAACCAGAAAATCCCTCTAAGTAGGAATCTACACGCACCTGTGCAGAAAAGACATATCCACAGAAAAGGTTTGAGAGGTACTAGATTCAACAGGTAATGTTTTTTTACCTTGTGTGAAGCCTGTCCATAAAGACAGAGAGAGGTGACTGTTTTTATTACATGTGTGGATACCAATCCCAAATAACAAGGAACATACACACACACACACACACACACAACACCAAGTGAAAATAGCTCAATCAAAGGCACAAAATAAATCTCCAGAAACCAACCAAAGGAATTGAGGTATATGAATCACCGCGGAAGGAATTAAAAATAACTGTCACAAACGTCATTGTCACAAATGTGTTCAGTGAGCTCTGGGAAATGATGTATGGACAAAATGAGAATTTCAACAAAGAGAGAGAAAATATGTTTTTTAAGAATCAAACAGAAATTTCGAAGTTGAAAGAATACAATATATGAACTGAAGAATTGATCAGTGGTAGACAGGATCGAGCAGAAAAACAAATCAGTGACCTTGAAGATAAGTCATTTGAAATTATCCAGTAAGAGGAGGACAATAAAAAGAATGCCAAAGAGTGAAGAAAGGATAAGAGAGTAATGGAATGCTATCATATGGACCATCTGGAGTCTCAGAAAGAGAAAAGAGAGAGAAAGGGGCAGAAATCTTATTTACAGAAATAGTGGCTAAAAACTTCCCAAATCTAAAGAAGGATATGGACATATAGATATGAGTACCCCAACAAATCTCAAATGGGCTGATCCCAAGGAAATCTATATCAAGGCACATTATTATCAATTTGTCAGAAATACAAGACAAAGAGAATTATAAAAAGCAACAAGAGAGGGGCACCTGGGTGGTTCAGTCGGTTGAGCATCCGACTTCAGCTCAGCTCATGATCTCACAGTCTGTGAGTTCGAGCCCCGCTTCAGGATCTGTGTTGACAGCTCAGAGCCTGGAGCCTGCTTTGGATTCTGGAGCCTGCTTCTGTCTCCCTCTCTCTCTGCCCCTCCCCCACTCATGCTCTCTCTCTGTCAAAAATAAACATTAAAAAATTTTTAAAAAAAGCAGCGAGAGAGCAGCACATACTAGGGGGCCCCATAAGCTTATCAATGTATTTCTCAGCAGTAACTTTTCAGCTAAAGAGATAGTGAGATGATATAGTTGAAGTTGCTGAAGTTAAAAAAAAATGCCAACTATCAGTACTATATGCAACAAAACTCTCCTTCAAAAATGAAGGAGAACTGGGCTGTCTCAGATAAATAAAAGCGAAGGAAGTTTATCACAACTAGATCTGCCTTACATGAACTGCTAAAGGGAGTCCTTCAAGTTGAAACAAACAAGCAAACAAAAACAAACAAAAAACACTAAGCAGGAGCATAATGTATATGACAGCACTAAGTTTTCAGGTAATACTATGTTTTGTACATATTGCGACATATAAATATATTTAGCATATTTAGTATATATTTAATAATATAGTCAATATATTGGTAAATATATACAGTACAGGGAAATGTATTAATGCATTCTGACGAAGCCAGAAACCCATAATACTGTACTGGTGGTGCATAGGTCACTTTTAATTCAGTTATACAAGTCAAAAGACAAAAGTCTTAAAAAATAAATAAATAAATAAAACCTATGTATGGGACTGAAGTTAAGTAGTTATCATCTTAAGATCATCTTAAAATAGGTGATTATAACTATAAAATGTGTTATGTGAGCCCCATGGTTATCACACAGAAAAATCCATAGAAGATACACAAAAGAAAATGAGGAAGGAATCAAAACATATCCCTAAAACAAACAAAATCAGGGAAACCCAGAGGAAGACAGTGAGAAGAAAAGATAAATGAGAGAACTAGAAGGCACAAAATAGTTAACACAATGGCATAATAAGTCCTTTTAAATCAGTAATTAAGTTTAAGTTGATTAAACTCCCCAAACAAAAGATACAGAATGACTGAATATAATTAAAAACAAAACCTTAAAAAATAATAATAATTAATTAATTTAAAAAATGTAAAAAAAAAAAAGGGGGGGGTGCGGCGGGGGGGTGGAGTCAGTTAAGCGGCTCAGGGTCATGATCTCAAGGTCCATGAGTTCAAGCCCCACATCGGGCTCTGTGCTGACAGCTCAGAGCCTGGAGCCTCCTTTGGATTCTGTGTCTCCCTCTCTCTCTGCCCCTCCCCCGCTCATGCTCTGTCTCTCTCTGTCAAAAATAAATAAATATTAAAAAAACTTAAAAATAAAAATAAAAACAAAAACAAAAACACAACCCACAAAAACCAACGTCCAACTATATGCTCTCTACAAAAGACTTGCTTTTGATTTAAGGACAGATACAGGCTGAAAGTGAAAAGACAAGAAAAGATATTGCATGCAATTAGTAACTAAAACAGGGCAGAAGTGGCCATAACTTACATCAGACTATATATACCGGGCTATATCAGACAAGATAAACTTTATATCAAAAATTGTCACATTGTCTTGTGACAAAAGTTATATAATGAAAAAATGATCAATTCATCAGGAGGATGTTGCAGTGATAAATATATATGCACCCACCATCAAAGCACATAAATATATGAAGCAAACATTGACAGAAGTGAAAAGTAGAAAGCAACACAATAGTAGCAGGAGATTTCAATACTCTTCTTTGAATAATAGAGAACAGATCAATTAGGAAACAGTACAGATTAAATGTGTCTAACAGGCATGTACAGAACATTCTACCCAGAAGCAACAAAACACACATTCTTTTCAAGGCACATGAAATATTCTCCAGGATAGTTTACGTGTTAGGTCACAAAATAAGTCATACCACATATGAGAAGATTGAAATCCTACCAAATATCTTTTCCAACCAGAATGGAATGAAACTAGAAATCAACAGTAGAAAAAAATAATTGGAAAATTCACAATTACGTGAATATTAAAAGCATACTCTTGGGTCCATGGGTCAAAAGTAGAAATCAATGTGAAAATTAGGATGTGTCAAAGAGGAAATACAAATAAAATTTAGAAATTATCTTGAGACAAATCAAATGAAACACAACATACCAAACTTATGGGATGCCACAAGATTACTAAGAGGGAAACTCACAGCATCACACATCTGTCTGTTAAAAAGATATCTCTTGAACAACCTAACTTTACACTTCAATTAACTAGAAAAAAAAAAGGCCTAAAGTTAGAAGACAAATAAACCCATTTATAGTCATTTTATAACTATTGATTGAACACTCTGAGAATATTCTGTGTCTCTCGTATTACCTCATAAAGTGCAGGATTTAAGCACAGAAGACATTTAACAAATACTTGTTGAATAAATGCATTTAAGCATCTGTAAAGGACAAATCTATTAAACTTTTCTAAATGTTACAGGCTAGTGAATCTTTTAGAATTCATCTGCAAGGCTGATTTTCAGAACTCTATAAAGCTAGAAGTTCACCGGTGATTCAAAGAAGGTAGCCTCATTACTGAGAGAAATAGTTGGGAAAGACTATATGCATGATATTGGCCTTCATTTATTCATGCATCAGATACATTTAGGAACTACTTGGACCCCCAAAGGAGGTGAACATAGGTTCACAGGCTAATCAGTAGCCAGACCATATATAATGAAAGATTAAAGCAACTGGCACCTCTTGTAAAACCTTCCATTGAAGGTTTTACACGTATATGGAGTTTTAAAGGAATAATACGTACAGAGTACGAGAAGAACACTCTAGGTAGAGGAAGCAGCACATGAACAAATCTGGCTAATTAGGGAATTTGTAAAATGTTCAGAACATCTGGAGTGTAGGACACAGGTCGGGGGGTAAGAGAGAACATGTGCTAAATTAGACTGTGAAAGATTACAAAATTCTAAGCTCCGAGTTAAGAAACGTAGTAGAGACTTAGCCAGAATTAATGCCATCTTCACTGCAATCCCAACTAAATGCAAGGACTGAAAAGCAACAACAAAAGAGGTTGCTAATTGTGTATCAACGGTATAGATCAATGCATGTGAAAATTGTACCCATCTGTTAAATTCCAGGCAATGTATTTGACCTTGTCAAGCAAAATTAATCGCTGTTCCTTTTTCACAGCATTTTTTTACTATCTTACAATACTGGTCACATTTGACTTAATATTCTACATATAAGTGAATTACACTGTATCCTCCAACTAGATTTTTAACCCCTTGCTTGTCTCTGTATCTAGCACAGAGACTCAGTTAATTTTTTTTATATTTATTTATTTTGGGGAGAATGCAAGTGAGGGAGGGAGGGGCAGCAAGAGAAGGACAGAGGATCTCAAACGGGCTCTGCACTGACTGGCTGACAGGCTGACAGCAGCTAGCCCAACGTGGGGCTCAAACTCAGAAACTGCAAGATGATGACCTGAGCCAAAGTCACACACTCAACCGACTGAACCACTCAGGTGCCGGGAGGCTCAGTTAAATTGAATGGCACCAAATGGAGCTGAGCTAAAGCATTATTTTTCTCTCACAAATGTTGCAATCTTTGGTATTCACTGAATCACAGATGCCGTCACAAAAGGTACCTTTCACGATGTATAGTTGACTTACATTAAACCCAAACAGCAACAACTAAAGAAAAAACAAAAAAAGAACACCATGTGTGGTTACTAGGTTGGTTACAAAGGTTGGTTACCTAACCTTTGTCTTTGTTAGACTTGACTCAGCAGAAATACGAAGCCTGATAAGATTGCCTGTATTTCCAGCTTTTGTGACCTTTGTATATTCATCTAACTATTGTGAACTTTGGCCCACTTATGTTCTTTTGCAGCCTGTATATTTGTGTCCCATTCACCTACAAGGTCGAGATATTCCCTGTCCTAAAGAATCTGTTCACAGAGATTTTAAAGGCTGCGAAAGACGAGGCTGGTCGACATATACATTTTGTGTTTCTTTATAGAATGGCCAATTGATTTCTTTCAGGGTAATCTCAGCCCTAACTGCTAATCTGGATAGGGAGTGCCACATCTTTTCAGAAATACTGGAGCAAAAAGTGTATTTTTTCTTTGCTTATCACTGGCTCAATTAAAGGATAAGCCTCGAAGAACTGTGTGCCAAGCCACCGAAAGGGCTCAGTGTAAAATAAATTGCTAAGATTTTAACTGTTAAGGGAATACAGTAGTTATCTGAACTAGATCACAAGTCAGGCTGTAGAGGAAATGTGTAAGTCAAGAATGAAGAAGGACAAACTTTCTTACCCTTGTTTTTCACAATTTTGATTTCCCTTTTTGCAGGATCAGACATTTCCTGTTAAAGATGCTTATGTGAATTTTCCCTGCCATAGTGGAAACTCGTTTATAATGTTTTAAATTTAAAAGTATAAAAATTCTGTAACTTAAAATCTCCATAGCTAATGCTATTTAATTTCATAGTCAGATGTTTATGCTAAGTCTCTGATGATCATTTGTATCACTTTTATTCCATTATCTCGTTTGCTACACAAATATATTAATTTAGGTAATTGTGCCTTAGTTTCCTGAGGGAGTTAATATGATTTCTAAAGGAACTCATAGCTAGAAATGGTTTTTAAGCTCCAGAAAAAAGTGGTCAACAAATAAATTCAATGTCATCATTCTGATGAATTTTTAGAAGGATTCAAGAGTTTAACTGGAGGATCGCTTAACTATGTAGAACCATGGGAGAGAGGTGTTTCAGAAAAATAAAGGGTTTCAGATTCCACAACCACAAAGAATTTAGGAGAGTCTTTCTTAAATCTCTGAGGCTTGTCCACCTGTGATAAGTTACAAGAATAGATCTAAGAATATATTTTTTGAAAAATGATACTCTTCTTTCTGTCATCTTTTTGCTACCAGGAAACTCAATATAATCTACTTTTTAATTGTGTCTGTTTTTTTTTTTTACATCAGATTAAAGGTAAAATTAGGGATGCTTGAGTGGTGTAGTTGGTTAAGTGTCTGATTGTTGATTTCGGCTCTGGGCATGATCTCATGGTCTGTGGGCTTGAGCCCTGCATCAGGCTCCACACTATCATTGTAGAGCCTGCTTGGGATTCTCTCTCTCCCTCTTCTCTGTACCCCCCTTGTTCATACTTGCTCTCTCTTTCAGAAAAAAAAAATTTTTAAAAGATAAACTTTAAAAATAAATAAATAAGTTAGCCTTTTGAAAAAAGGTGAAAAATTAAGTTCCTTCCCTGGTTTCTGTATTTTCTTTAAAAATATTTATTTTTGGTCTTTTTAGAATTGCCTATAATGTATGCACTGCCATTACAATATACAGCATTTTTTTTTTTTTTTTTTGGAAAAGGGGGGGAAGGGGGTATTAAAAAAAAAAAAAAAAAAAAAATTAGAGGGGCGCCTGGGTGGCTCAGTCGGTTGAGCATCCGACTTCGGCTCAGGTCACGATCTTTCGGTCTGTGAGTTCAAGCCCCGCGTCAGGGTCTGGGCTGATGGCCCAGAGCCTGGAGCCTGCTTCCGATTCTGTGTCTCCCTCTCTCTCTGCCCCTCCCCCGTTCATGCTCTGTCTCTCTCTGTCTCAAAAATAAATAAATGGTAAAAAAAAAAAAAAAAAAAAAAAAAAAAAAAAAAAAAAAAATTTTAAATTAGGAAAAACATACTGAACTATAACTCATGGTTTTAAAATATCCTTTTTAATCATCTTGAAAAAGATGTAATTTTTGCAATGTTGTAACTTATTAGACAAATGCTTGGGAAGATTTGAGGTCCCTTTCCCTTTTCTTTTAATTTTTTTCTTCTTTTATATGGGAAATAGCTTATAGAAATCTGCTCTTCTTTCAGAGAAATCTTAATTCTCTTCTCATAAATTTTATATTGAACAAACTAATGGAAACAATTGATAGGAACAGAGTCAGAGAAGAAAAATGAACGTAGAGTTTGAAACTCTTAGTGTGTGGGAAGAATCAATGGTTCCCAGTTTTGTTAAGTTAATGGAAATTCATGGCACCAAGATATAGCCTACAGAAGGGGTAACATGCTTGAAGAGGGAGATAATGAGCTCAATAGTGTCGATACTATGCACTAAAACAATGAAAAACAAAAATGAAACCAAAACAACAGAAGGACAAGGGAAGTGTCTATGATAACTCACTGAACCCTACCGCAAACTCACCTCCTCCCGACATTATGTGGAAGACTGATTTCAGAAGTGAGGTTTCCAATGTTAATCTGAAAGATGGACCTCTGCTCAGGGAACACACATAACACCTTCTAACTTAGATCATCTCCTGGGTTGAAAGGTAAAGTATAATGTAACATACCCCCTAGCCAGGGGATAAATAGGCTTGGGTTACCAGTGCATTATTTGGCTGCCCTCATCAGAAACATAAACCGTCTCTGCAAGTTTAAGATAAAACAGGAGAAGCCTGATCGTTTGACTGGAACAAAACCGTCCTAAGTGCAACTGCTATCTTCCCTCCTGATAGGGTACATGAGTCAGGCCCAGCTGGAGACTGTATCTAGAAGGATTGGGGCTGAATTTTCTGAGGCTGCCCTTCTCTTGCACACGTTCACTAACATGATCATCTTGTTTTTATTGAAACAATGTGATAAAAGTTGCATAAAATCTGCAAATGGTAACTAGACTTGGAGAAATCTTGCCAGCGGCAGAACCACCCTGAAACCCTGAACCAAGTCCTGAAAGGTAATAGCTTTTTGGTATTTGGCTGCCTGTTGATAATATTTAATGTCAGTTTCCACAGCCAAGAAGAAACAGATCAATCCAGAAGATTTTGGTGGCCGTTTTTCCCCCTTGTGTGTGAAAATACAAAGAAAAAAAAAAGCACATGATAACAGTCCTCTAATAAAACTTTGGGGATCATCTGGGGATCAAGTGGCCACACATCTGTGACTATTAAAAATGAAATCTGGCACTTTTGTTCCTTATTGTAATATTACCATCCCTTATTTCCTTCCCTATGAATATTTTAAACCCCACCCATTCAATGACCCAAACCAAAATAAATCTACTCCAGGCAAACCATGTGTGCTTAAGTAAACAATGCAGGCAAGCATAAAAGATTAAGACAAAGCTCCTGCTAAAAAATGAGAATGTTAAACCAGAAAAAACTAAAGTTTTTTTTTAATAATATATGTTTTCTTTCAGTATTATTCTCCAAGAGTCACTGTAAGCATTTGTTTTCAAGAAAAGAAGCATTCCCTTTTGTAAAGCTTAATAAGCACAAAAATATATTTATTTTTTCAGAAACATATGTGTGGATCAGATACACACTAAAAAACTTAAGCAAATTACATGTAAGATTCAAAGAAAGATGATTTAGTTTTCGTTATAGTGATAATCTCTTTAAATGTTTCCTGTCCTATTAACCAAATGATTAATTATTCAGCATCTATTGTATTTAAGACATGTACTGGAAAGCATTATAAGTGTCAATATAAATTTATATACACATATGTGCAATACACATCAATGTATGTGAGTGTGTTATGCATTGTTTTAAGTACAAAAAAAATGTAACCAATCAGGGGACCTGGGAGGCGGTTGAGTGTCTGACTTCAGCTAAGGTCATGATCTCACAGCTCCTGAGTTTGAGCCCCACGTCAGGCTCTGTGAGGACAGCTCTGCTTCGGATTCTGTCTCTGTCTCTCTCTCTCTGCCCCTCCCCCACTCGCACACTGTCTCTCTCGCTCCCTCAAATATGAATGAACATTTAAAATTTTTAATTAAAAAAAGTAACAAATGGGACCAAGGGTGAAAAACACATGTTCTAAAAGCGATGTCTTAATTCACTATGACTTTTGATGTTTAAGATTCAGAGGCCAAATACAGATTTCTGGGGAAGGTATTCTTTGTGCAATGAAGCAGAGAAAAGAACGTGGAGAATTCTACTAAAAGTGACCCAGATAATGAGAGTGTGAGTCCTCTGTGGTTGATCTAAATGTATGGTTGAAAAGAAAAAAACTCAAAACAGAAGCAAGGCAAATACTATTGATTTGGCCTCTTTCTCTTCATGGAGACCCAGTCTGCTGCTACTTTGACATGAAAATAATACATCAGCTCTAATTAGTGCTATGAACTGGAATGCATCACTGTGATGAGGTGAAGGGCTCCATTTCTCCAAACCCCACACTCTGGTCCTTCACCCGGGAGTTTTGCAAAGCCTCTCATAGCATCATCAGCTGCACTCAGGAAGTAGCTATTTGGAGTTCAACATGGAAATGATACCAGAGCTGGAGTGGAAGCTTGTGGAGTTTTATACAATGTCAGCCCACCCTTTCTCTGTGGAATAGTAAATGCTGGCAAAGTAGACATCCTCTCATAGAATAATCTCAGCTTTCTCCTTGGAAAAGATGCAGATAATAAAAAGAACATTCTAATGTGCAGCCTTAAGGAATGTGCATTAGCATCCTGTTTAGAGGGATAAAAACCAGTGTCTTGAATCAGCATTACTGACTGTCCTCCTATGTCTGTCTGCACTAGTAGTTAGATAATCCTTTTCTTCATTTTTGTCTAATGATATTTGAAAACCTATGGCATTTACTGCACTATCTTAAGTAACCAGTGAAAAGCAAAGTTGAGTGGAATGTTCCAAAGTTATCTAATAAATTCATTTTAAGAAAACAAACAACACAAAGGGCTTCTGGGTGGCTCAGTCAGTTAAGCATCTGACTCTTGATCTTGGCTCAGGTCAAAATCTTATGGTTCATGAGATCGAGCCCAGCATCAGGCTCTGCTCTGACAGTGCAGAACCTACTTGGGATTCTCTCTCTCTCTCTGTCTCTCTCTCTCTCTCTCTGCCCCTCCCCTGCTTGGGCACGCTCTCTCTATCTCCCAAAATAAATAAATAAACTTAAAAAAAAAGAAAATGAACCACCTGAATAATTCAAATAAAAATAAATTCCATCACCACTCTTCTCTCTCATTATCATGTGATTTGATTATATTATCCTCACATCTCTTGTATCATGATCAGAATATATCAAAATGCAATTCTGTTGAGTTGTATTTCTATTATGAAGAATAAAATTTACTAGAGTCTGTTTTCTTGTGTTGGTAAAGTCATTTTGGAGTTATTTTAATGAATGGCCTACTCTTACATTCTTCTAACTCATAAACCCAAACAAGTTCAACTACCTTAAAATGGTTGCAAGTAAGGTGAGAAATAGTACACAGGAAATGTGAGATTTCGCAAACCCTTCCAGGATTGCTAAAGATTCTTTTATTAGCATTTGCCTAGTGGAGGCAAAATGCTGCAACTCCTCTAAAATGCTGCAACTCAATTGAGCAATTGTAAAGGGGATTTTTACACAATTTGTCTGGGATAATCATTGGATATTTGTCTATCTTCGACTGCAGCATATGACAAGATATTGGCATTGAGATCTAGGTGGTATTGCTGAGTTTGGTATTCTGTGGTGATACATGCCACGACATACAAGTGAAACTAAATTGTGCATTTTGCACCAGGTACACAGGAAGCTCATCCTTTTCCATAATGTAGGGGCGTTGACTCTAGCTTTCTTCAGGAGTGGGGACACTGTGCTGAAAAACTAATCTGATACATAAGCCCGTCACCGAAAGATATCTAGCTCACTCTGTAGTGCATCACCCAGGGGTCAAGAGAAAACAGATTTTTCTCTGTCCCATAGCTCTATCTTGCTCTTTTCTCTGACAATACTTTTCTTCACTCTATTTCCTCAGTGCTGGCAAATGATTACAAGGACATAGGCTATACAAGGAAAAATAGTATAAACTCTGCAGTATTAAGAAATATTTCATGGTGGTTTACTTTACTCAGTCCTTCATCTTTCCCTATCTCATACACAGCCTCCCCCGAGCCAAAAATATAATCCTAAATGCAATTCTATTTTCTTTCTGTTGCTGAAAATCTTCCAGTGGAAACACATCGCCTGTGAGACAAGTACAAATCCATTGCAGGGCACACAAGCCCAACTATTATTTGGTTGCTGTTTATCTTCTCCATCTTTTAGTTTATAATCTAGAAATACCAGATTACTATAGTTCTTCAGTGCCCCTCATGATGGATCAAGCATGCTCCTGCCCATGATATGTCCTCTACCTTCAATCTTACAAACCTTGACCTTGCTGCCCCATACTTAAGACTTGGTTCATTGATAACTCCTCCAGAAAGCTACCCATGAACCCTCACTAAACTCTTCAGACTGAGCCATGGGCCCTTCTTGTTGATCCCATAGCACCCTCTGCTGTTTTTCCATTTTAGCATATATCAAAGTGGGTTTTCTGCATCTTACCTTCCTAGGAGACTGTCAACTCCTCAAGGTCATAGACGCGTCATCAATATTTTATCTATCTCTCTGTCACGCCCTCAGCCACCCTCATCCCCGCCTTCCAAGATGGGAATGGGTGGAGGAGACAATAAAAGCAGGGACAGAGATAAATATGTATAGAGAGAACAGTGACACCAAAGGAATTCTACAGCAGAACAACTTGCTTAAAACAAAAACAAACCCCATTACAGGAGACTTGTCTGGGTATGTCTCCATTGTTTGCAATTTGAAATGAATAAAATTAACACAACACCCAGTAAATCTTCATGGGATTGCCTCCTGGTGAAATGACAAATATCCCTCCTGCTTCCACAACATGCTCTGTTCCTCTTCCAAACATGTTTCTCACCTGGAATATATTCCTACTGTCTAGGCCCATTCAGACCTAACTCTTTAAGCCTGGGTCAAATCCCATTGCCTCTCTAAATACTTTTCCAATTACTCCACAAAATATTTTTATCATCTCTGAAACCCTAGAATACTAACTTTTATTCTCACCACTCATAAATATTTTAGGCTTTCTTTCCTTCATATTTATTTGATCTCAAAAAAATATTGTCTCATTGAACATATCGATGATCGTGCCATGACAAAAACCACTGGTACTCATAATGGTCAACTCATGTTGGCCAAAAATAGAATTAATGCTTAATTGAATGTTTTTCTAATTTCTTCGATTTCTCTTTCCTTTAGAAGATCATCGATCTATGCAGAACAATTGGTTAGATTTGAATGTATTTTGGACTTCTTTTATCCACTCGTGGTCTTGTTAAAAAAAAAAAAGCTGGAATTGTAAGTGTTTGAGGGTAGGTAAAGGAGCTGAGTATAGACAGTGGAAAGCTTACCTCCCCTGAAATAAGTTATTTTATGTTCTAATTTGTCACAAATTCTCTAGATGACTTTGGGAAGGTATGTTTCCTCTTTGGATTTTAGCTTCCTCCATGTAAAATGAAGATCATAGAGCAATTTTTCTAAATACAAATGTCCTGCGTGCTTAAACCCATAGTTTCTTGATTGATAAAAGTTTCCATATGTGTGTGTATAAAACTTACAATAATTAAATATAAAAATATATATGTAAAGTGCTAATTCTGTATATGATACAATTTTAGAAACTCAATAAATGCTACACACTATTATTTGTTTATTTATCACAGTAGATGATGCAGTGACATTGTTCAAAAACCGAATTCATATATATGCGAACATACACATATATATTATATATACATAAATCAACTACACACACACACACACACACACACACACACATGCATCATCTCAACTAGTTCTCTTGACCAATGTTTATAAGAACAGAAAGAATGAATAATGATAGGAAAAGACAACAAATAAATGAGACATACTGGTGACTAAAAGTGAATGGAGCATGTTATTTTTCTGTAGTGGTAAGACAGACCTGTTGGGACATCTTTCATACATAAATTGGATGCTCTGCGGCCATGCGACGGGAAGACAAACTTTACTTCTTAGTTTTCTTTAGGGTTGTGCAAACTCCTGAGTTAGATTTCCTTTCAGTGGCTAAAAATAAGGGCTATTGAATCTCCAGGGAGATTCTGAGTGACACTCTTTCAACAATTAAGCCCAGTTAGATCTACCCTTTCTACAGCAGAGAACATACTTCACCAATTACACCTGCTTATATGATTGTCTACTCCCTCAGACTGAGTTTATGTGTATTCCTAATACCCAGTGTCTTGCTAAACATATAGTAGATACTCAATAAATGCTTGCTGAGAAAACATATCCTTAATGAGTTTGCTTATGCAAAGAGTTTGAATGGAATTTCAATTCAGAATGAAATAGAATGTCCCATATTTTAAGGAAAGTTAGCAACTGGAAATCATTCTGTTATATATATGATTCGTGTGCTACCTCCTTATAGAACAAACCGGACTTGAGGCAGTGCTGGAAATCAAGTAGCACTAAGAGCAAAAATTTTAAACTTATTCTTTCAGGTGAGATTTAACCAAGGAGCATAATTTCAGAAAGGATTCCTATGTTCTTGGCCTGATCCTTTCATATTCTAAAACTGAGGAAAAACACGCATTTTAATAAGTTGCTTTCACCTGAGATGCCACTATTAATAATTTAGATTTAATTAGTACTTACTATTATTTAATTATTTGCTACTAATAAGATTTAATTCTTTTTTTCCCCACTAAACTCTACCCACATTGTGGGGCTCAAACTCACGACCCCAAGATCAAGAGTCTCACGCTTTACCAACTGAGCCAGGCAGGCACCCAAGATTTAATTCTTATCTATAAAATTTGTTGTACTGTTCATCGGAAATTTTTTCATGAATACAGGTTATTACATCCTGAGTGTGTTTCAGCCTTAATAGGTTTGTAGCCCTGATCCAGATTACTTACAAAGTAGAAAAAATAGACAAATTGAGAGTTCCCTGTATAATGTTTTCCTCTTTGATTCTGGCTCATTTATAACTGCTTGGTGTAGTCTTGGGGTGACATTGCCAGTTCTAAGCATCTTCACTTAAAATGAAAATAGACTTCAATCAAAGTTAAAGCAGGAGGAAATGACTTTGCCTGGAGTCATGGCTTTTTCCTTCTGTGGCTGCATGTTTTTAACTTCCTGTGGGACTGGCAGTGGAGTGTTTGATGTCCCTTACCTCTCTGAAAGCCTTATAAGGTTGTGCATGCGAATATACTAGGTTGGCTGGTTGGTTTACTGTGAAGTAAACATACTCCTAAAAAGGCTAATTTACCATTTCTATCTGATCTTGAGTTGGATAAAGTAGTCCCTGCTATTTAGAGCAATACTTAGCCTTGCCAAACACAGGGCTTCAATTAAAAATTGAAAGTTTAACGTTGCCTGACTTTGTTTTGATATCATGCAAGGATCTACTCAAGGAAAAGACATAATTCCTTTAGCTTCAAGACATAAGGCTTAGAGTAAAAGACATTTGGAATTATTTCTATCTTGCAGGAAATTTGAATTCTAATTTTGCATCAACATCCAATGTATAAGTCAATTCACCTTTGCTAAGGCATTGTTTCCCTCATCCAATAGGATTGGGCCGAGCTACATACCAACAATAGCAGGTTTTACCGAGGAGTTCAAGTGACTACTGCCCTCACTCAGAGTACATTCACTGAGATGTTGTTTCAGCTGAACTATCTAAACACCTAAATCCAATAGACTTCTGAATGTCAATAAGGCTGTGGTTTTTTAGTCAAGAGAAACCTGAGAATGAAGTAGGAAAAAGCATGCAGGCTGGTAAAGGAACCAGTTTCCACTCCCATTTCTTAGTGGGACATTTTTGTGTTCTACAAAAAAAGTCAAATGCCTGATCTGGCAGAGAATTGGCATTCTAGATTGACTTATGCATCAGTAGTTGATGTGGCACAGAAATAGTCATTTATATGGATTCTAATTTTCCTGTTCTTGAACATTCCTATTTAATTATTTATACGAATCTGCCATCATCTGTCCAGAATTTTGTTGAGGCCATACTGATTTGTTGGTCATGCTTGTCTTTTCTGTCCTCTGTTCTTCCAAACTGTCTCCTCTGAGACATCCCAAGCTTCTCCCCAGGCTCTGGGGCCCTTCGTTCCTTTATTTGTGGAGGAAGAACTTTAAGCTCTGTCAGTGTGGATGGATGAGGGTGTCAGGAAGCCAGAAGCGTTTTCATGCTAAGTTAATAGAACCCAAGCAGTAAATGGGGAAGCATTTTCCCACACTCATGACTCACTTTCTACATGTGCAAATATTTAAGTTACAGGTGGTATTTTCAGAATTTACAACCAAATGCAAATTTTCTAAGTTTCCCACAGCCAGACTTCACCACACTCAATGATTGAGGAGGGCATACTGGTCTGGTTAGTTAATTGGTTACATGTAAAATGGATGCCTTGTTATCAAAAATTAGTGAGTAAACATATCTGATGACAGACAGACCTGGGCAAAACTCCTGGCACTGACACTAACTAGATTTTTGAATATAAGCAGGTTAATGTTCTGGACCTTATTTTTCTCTTCTATAAAATGGGAAATAACTTTGGCCTCTTAGATGTGAGAGAAATCTAGAAGCGACATCTGTCAAGACACTGAGAGTTGATTTTGCCGGTCAGATAACAAGGCAGGTAGCTCTTCTGCCCTATGGCTCCGTGTGGAGCCTGAAACTTGTTTGATGAAAACAATTTTCCAATTTAGAAGACTATTCCTTGAAAATTACAAGGTGGCTATGAAGTACAAACAAGAACACAGATAAAGCACATAACAGTGTACCTGAACAGTGGGCTCTTGATTCATGCTAACGTTTCATCTTTATGATGTTGATAACTGCAGTCAGGGCAGTAAGCTGTGATGTAAAAATCTGGGTCATAATCAAAATGTGATGAGGCTAGTGGTCAGACTGAACACCTGGGAACAAGACTTTGGTCAGATCACCATAGTTTGGAGTTTGGTCTTAGCGGGTCAGCTCAGTAAACACACTGTTGGTCACTGCTAGGGGATGATTCACAAACACCAAACTCACAAGCAACAGATTTAACAATTTACAAGAAGAAACATAGTTATCAGATACAAAGGTCCTAGTACTCATAGTTTAATTTGGCAGAAGAAATCAGGGAAAACTAAGGTTCATAAGAGAGTAGAATCAAAATCAAGGCAGGAAGCTGGCTACTCTTAAAGATGAGGGCTACGAATCTGTAGCCGCTGTTGGTATTAACTTAGCCTGTGGAACATATATGGAACATATCCATACAGGATATGGATATCCCATAGGGAAGCCAGAACTTCCTATTGCCCAGACACTACTGGTAACACATTGCCATATTACCATTTTTTCTGCCCCTTTTCTAGTCTTCAGGTTTACCAATTCTCTTCCATTACTTCTTTCTTCACTTTTTTCTCTTTCTTTCTTTCTTTCTTTCTTCCTTCCTTTCTTCTTTCTTTCTTTCTTTCTTTCTTTCTTCCTTCCTTTCTTTTTGCTTTATATGTTTCTCCTTCTTCAGGTTTTTTTCTCTCCTTTTTTTTCTACTTTTAGTGAAATTGTATTTTTTTTATTTTTATTCCAGTATAATAACATACAGTGTTATAGTAGTTTCAGGTGTACAGTATAGTGATTCAACAATTCTATACATGACTCAGTGCTCAGCATGGTAAGTGTACTTCTAACTCTCTTCACCTATATCACCCATCCCCCCACCCACCTCCCCTCTGGTAACCATCAGTTTGTTCTCTGTAGTTAAAGAGTCTGTTTTTAGTTTGTCTTTTTTTCTCTTTGTTCATTTGTTTTGTTTTCTTTTTGTTGTTGTTGTTTCTTTTTTTCTTTCCTTTTAATGTTTTTATTTATTTTTGAGACAGAGACAGACAGAGCATGAGCAGGGGAGGGGCAGAGAGAGAGGGAGACACAGAATCCGAAGCAGACTCCAGGCTCTGAGCTGCCAGCACAGAGCCTGACGCCGGGCTCAAACTCACAGGCTGTGAGATCATGACCTGAGCCAAAGTCAGATGCTTAACCAACTGAGCCTCCCAGGCTCCCCTTGTTTTGTCTCTTAAAGTCCACATAGGAGTGAAATCACATGGCATTTGTCTTTCTCTGACTTATTTCACTTAGCAGTATACTCTCTGGCTCCATCCATTTTGTCACAATTGGCAAGATTTCATTCATTTTTATGACTGAATAATATCTAGATATAGATAGATAGATCACATCTTCTTTATCCATTCTTCTACCCATGGACACTTGGACTGCTTTTATTATTTGGCTATTGTAAATAACGCTACAATAAACACAGGGGTGTATGTATTCCTTAAAATTAGTATTTTTATATTCTTTGGGTAAATACTGAGTAGAATTACTAGACCATATGGTAATTCTATTGTTAACTTCTTGAGGAACCTCCATACTTTTTTCCACAGTGGTTGCACCTTTTTGCCTTCCCACCAACAGTGCAAGAAGGTTCCTTTTCCTCCACATCCTTGCCAATACTTGTTGTTTGTTGTGTTTTTGATTTTAGCCCTTCTGATAGGTGTGAGGTGACATCTCATTGTGGTTTTGATTTTCATTCCTCTGATGATCAATAGTGTAGAGCGTCTTTTCATGTGTATGTTGGCCCTCTCCTTTTTGTAGGCAGCATAAAAAATATTTTAATAGCCTAAAATGTGTATATGTTAATAAAACCATCCTTTAATCCTGTTCAATGACCCTCCTTGGCTACTCAAGATTCATTCACTGGCACTGTGAGTTGTATTTGCAGTTGACTGATCCATTAAATGTACAATGATTTTGGCTGATTTATTTCTTAAAGCTAAAATTAACTTCATATTCTATGATCTGCTCCTATATATATATATATATATGTATATATATATATATATATATATATATATATGGGATGTAATTCTTAACAAGTCAATTAAAGCCATAATGCATCTGAAGCATGCCATTTTCATAGAATTGGGTGACTGCCATGTAATAATCTTCTACCGAAAGACTTCAGCGTTGAACCTAAAATGCTCGCATAAGTCCTATTTCCCTCCAAATGCTTCTATCATCCCCAGCTTCCATGACTCAGCTGGCCAGTCATGGTGGCTCCCAGGTCTCAGGGTTACTAGATTCCACACTGTGAAAAGAACAGGACTAAGTCTATAGCCTTCTAACAAGGAACTGGTCTATCTGCTTCCCTTTTTATTGTCCTTTATGACTCCTGTAAGAATTTTTCTCTTTCCTTATCCTCTATGGCCTAGTCCACAGATTTCTGCACAGAATCTTTTGATTTCTTCTATTGTTATTTGAGTCACAATAGCATCTACTTCCATATAGTTGTTGTGTGGAATGGATTAAAATCATATAAGACATGGACATAATTTAACAGGGTGCCTGAAAAACATTTTTCAATAACCCTCTTCTCCCTCACACACTAAACAATGTGCACCATGAAAATGATATTGCATTTCCAGCACTTATCACAGTGCCTAGAAGATGGTCAGTGGTCAAATATAGCAGCTGAATGAATGGATGGATGGATGAACAATGAGAGGGAAAGAGGAATCAAAATACCTTTTCACATGGCTTCCTTCTCTTTTTTAAAACTAGAGTCCCAGGGCCTTTTTTCCCTCTTCCACCAAATAACCCCAAAGAAGAAGAGTTGCCCGGAAAACAGAACCCAGACCAACACTGCTGGCTCAGGCAGAGTCTTTTAATCTTAAACTCTTACATTATTGTTTAATACAAAAACTGTGCTTTAAACTCTTCCATAACTTCTTATTCATCACTTTATTTACAACGTTTCGCATCAAACCTTCACTCCAGGAGTATAACACTTACGACAATGTTCTCAGAAGTTAGTCTACAGGCTACCAGCATCAGAATCACCTGAATACCTGTTTAAAAATCACATTCAGGAGGAGCATGCCCTGCCCTACTGAATCGAAATTTCTGTGAATACAATGCCAAGACTCAAATTATTTTTTGCATGTTAACTTTTTGTACCACTGCATGAAAAGAAGGCAAGACGGTACATGAATACTAATGATAGTTTTTTGTTTGTTTCATTTCAGGATTAAAAAAAATAGTTTCATCTACCATTATAGGTAAACAAGAGTCAGACTTCCTTGAGCATTCAATCAGAGAGGCTAGAGCTACAATACAATAGACCCTGGTGTTGAAGAGAACCAGAGCACGACAGTATATAAAGTAGTAAAAACAGGGGCACCTGGGTGGCTGAGGTGGTTGAGCCTCTGACTTCGGCTCAGGTCATGATCTTGTGGTTCATGAGATGGAGCCCCAGGAGAGGCTCTGTGCTGATAACTCAGATCCTGGAGCCTGCTTGGGATTCTGTGTCTCCCTCTCTCTCTGCCCATCCCCCACTCGTTCTCTCTCTCTCTCCCTCTCTCTCTCTCTCTCAAAAATAAACATTAAAAAATTTTAAAGTAGTAAAAACAGATTTTATTCAAGAACTACTGCATTAGAGGAAAAGAGACTTCAGTATAGAATGGGATTCAATTCGCAATGCAGCATGAACATGCGGGGATTTATAGCAGGAGTAGGGAGGAGGTCAGTGGACAGAAAAATTACTAACAGGTAGTACCATGGGTAGGGAGGATTTTGGCTAAGCCAACTGGATTGTTGCAGAAACTGATCACATATCGAGCATGGAAGATGAGAAATTTGACCACATATTGAGAATGATCAGTTACTAAGGGTGAAAGATTTTATTTAAACTGCCTTAGTAGAATCCTTGCTAACACTGGGCAATGAAAGCCTGACAAGGGCAGATGTCAAGCTCCCAGCCTAGTTGAGAAGAAGGCTTAGAGAGGACTAAGTTCAGTCAAGGGGAGAGTCTTTGTCACTAGTCATGTGTACCTATTTAAAAGTAAAGTAATTAACATAAAATGTAAATATCCAGTTTATCAGGCACACTAGTGACATTTCAGGGACTCAGAGCCACATGTGACTAGAGGCTATAGTGCCAGGCAACACAACATTTTCATCATCACAGAAAGTTCTTTTTTTTTTTAAACATTTATTTATTTTTGAAAGAGAGAGGGAGAGAGAGAGAGAGAGAGAGAGACAGTGTGAGCAGGGAAGGGGCAGAGAGACAGAGACACAGAATCCTAGTCAGGCTCCAGGCTCTGAGCTGTCAGCACAGAACCCGACACGGGGCTCGAACTCACCCACTGTGAGATCACGACCTGAGCCAAAGTCAGACACTTGTCACATATGACTAGTGACAAAGACTCCCCCCTTGACCCCCCGACTGAGCCACCCAGGCGTCCCACCACAGAAAGTTCTATTGAACAGTACTGCTCTTGTGAAAAGAGTTTATTGCACCCAGGGTAGGGTAGGTGAGGCAAATGGCACAAAAGCTAGGAAAACTCTAAAGAGCTATTAGGACAACTCCACCCCAAATTACCACAGGGTTAGAAGATTAAGTAGAGAAATTACATGATAGCGAATATATGCCAGAAACCATGTGCTGGTTAGGTAGCTGCTCCCAGAAACAGCTACTCCAAGGAAGGGGGAGCCCAAGACTTTGAAGGACAGTTAGTGTTCGCTGCTACAAACATTTACAAATCCGCAGAGAAAAAGACTATGGAAATTACAAATGTATTGAAACTGATAGTCAAAAGAAGGGCTGGGTGTTTCACTGTGTTGAAAATGATGTGTGGAAAGCAGCAGTTCAGCTGGAATTGGAAAGCGAAAAACAAAGAAAGCCATGGAATCAATTCTACCTGCTGCAGACTGGGAGGCCTTTGGAATCCAGGTCTTTTGAAGTCTTGGTATCTTGGAATTGGTCTCTTCTGGCAATTTCACCTAAACAGGTGTATAAACTGTTAAAATTCATCGGAATGAATACTGTGTGTATAAATTGGGCCATGACAAAAATTAAATGAAAAATGGACACATAACGCAGTATTTAGTGCTTACAGTCACCCTATGGGAAAACCACACATCATATTGAAAAATCTTGCCACGTTAGGCTGTATGTGGGGCTGATAGTAACTTACATTTTTTTTAAATGGTAATTTTATATTATATTCATTCCCTCTGCTATAGGACATGAGCACAGGTACCTCTGGGTAAGTGCTGTGGAAGAAAGGTAAACAATCTATATAGATCATGCACGCAGAGTTCTGGTGTCTAGACTCTGACCCAGGAAAGAAGGTACTGAGACACCCCAACGGTGGTTTATTTTTAAGAACAATGACCTGGCAGGCATTTGGAAATCCAAGTCTTTTGAAGTCTCAAGCATCAACCACCTTAGCTTGTAAGTCATCAGTAAGATCAATATTTCTATTATCCGGCCTTCAACTAGATCCTCAGTTACATCTATCTGAGATAAGGAAAGTACTTTAGTACCTTGGCCAAAGCTAAATTACAGGCGTCACTATGGAGAACCACAGCCCCTTATTTGAGGAAGAAACAAAATATCAGAGAGCCACTTGGGGACCATCCAGACTTCCAAAATTAGCAAGCAATAAACTGAAAAGTCCAGATATTGTTCTCTATCATCTGTCAACAAGAACCACTTTCCTTCCTGTTTTTTTTCAAGTCTCCAATTTTCAAGGATTAGTGTAAGATTACAGCAGGTAGTGAGCTTTAATTAAAAATAGACTGAATAGATAAGTAGCTTGGAAAAAGGAACAGAGAAGCAATGCTTGGTAAAGTCAATTACTCCTGATGTTGTCTTATCATTCTGTAAGGCAATCACAAATTCAGATTATTTCAGAGCAACAGTAGGAGAGGGGGCCGCTTTGGAAAGGAGGTTGTTACTTATGAAGGAAAGAAAAGATCACACCTGTTCTCTCAAAAAGGAGCCATTTTGTGAAGAAGAGAAAAAAATCTAGCTGCATTAAGAGACAAGATCCAGGAGTTCACTTAGTGACTAACCATGAATTGTTTAAACATGTATAACATAAACATGTTTATTAAAACCCCTGATGTGTATATTACACACATGGTATTTGAAAACCAGAGCCCTAGAAGCTTAAAATAGCTGAATATTTGAAGAACAGGTAACATTAAAATCGTTATAAAAATTAAATTTCAGGGGTGCTTTGGTGGCTCAGTTGGTTGAGTGTCTGGCTCTTGATTTCAGTTCAGGTCATGATCTCATGGTTCCTGGGATTGAGTCCAGCATCGGGCTCCATGCTGACAGGGGAGAGCCTGCTGGGGTTTCTCTCTCTCTGCCCCTCCCCCAACCATTCTCTCTGTCTGTCTCTCTCTTTCAAAATAAATAAATTAAAAAAAAATTAAGTTAGAGATATGCAATCTATTATTTGTTATTATTTTCTATCCTTTTTCTTTTGTTAAAGCTTATTTCTTATTTATTTTGATAGAGATATAGAAAGCAAGCAGGGGAGAGGCAGAGAGAGAGGGAGAGAGAATACCAAGCAGGCTCTGCGCTGTCAGCACAGAACCCAATGTGGGATTTGAATTCACGAACCCTGAGATCATGCCTGAGCCAAAGTCAAGAGTCAGATGCTTACCTGTCCAAGCCACTCAGGAGCCCCTTTCCTTTTTCTATCATGTATTTTCCCTGTAGAAATCAACCAAATCACCAGTTATGGAATGCTTCTCCTAGGCAAGGCATTCTGCAAGCCATTCAAGAGCTCATCGTGTTGTTGGGGTTGGGAAGAAGGAGAAAACGAATATATTAAAAAATGAGTGGCTACACAAGATTTAATAAATTCAGAACAGTAGGCGAAATATCACAGCGTAGGTCCTGCCCCATTGTCTGAGGAATGCCTCACAGGTTGGGGCCTGGAATTTCAGAGGTAACAGTGATCACTTCAACTGGGGAGGATTACAGAAGAATTCATTTAAATTTCATTTTAATTTATTTGTATTGAAGCATAATGTGTATCAAGAAAGACGAAAAGACTTTTTTTTTATTTTTGTTTTTATTTTTTTAATATAATTTATTGTCAAATGGGCTTCCATACAACACCCAATGCTCATCCCAACAAGTACCCTTCTCAAGGCCCATCACCCATGTTACCCTCTCCCCCACCCTCCACCAACCCTTAGTTTGTTCTCTGTATTTAAGAGTCTCTTAAGGTTTGCCTCCCTCCCTCTCTGTTTGTAACTTTTTTTTCCACCTCCCCTCCCACATGGTCTTCTGTTAAGTTTCTCAAGATCCACATATGAGTGAAACGTATGGTATGCTTCTTTCTCTGACTTATTTCAGTTAGCATAATACCCTCCAGTTCCATCCACGTTGCTGCAAATCTGCTGCATTTTTCCCCTTCAATTCAATATCCAGAGAAGGGAATAGGATTTTCAAATTAAAATAATCATCAGGTGCCCCAGGAGTGCCGTCACAGCCAGCCCTACAAAGTGTGGCACAGTATGGGAAGATAATAAGAATTATCTCTCTCTCTCTCTCATTGCCAAATAGTATTACATTGTATGTATAAACCACACCTTCTTCATAAGTTGATGGACATTTAGGCTCTTTCCATAATTTGGCTATTGTTGAAAACTCTGCTATAAACATTGGAGTGCAAGTGCCCCTATGCATCAGCACTCCTGTATCCCTTGGGTAAATTCCTAGCAGTGCTATTGCTGGGTCATAGGGTAGTTCTGTCTTTAATTTTTTGAGGAGCCTCCACACTGTTTTCCAGAGTGGCTGCACCAGTTTGCATTCCCACCAATGGTGCAAGAGGGTTCCCGTTTCTCCACATCCTCTCCAGCATCTATAGTCTCCTGATTTGTTCATTTTAGCCACTCTAACTTGTGTGAGGTCATACCTCAGTGTGACTTTGATTTGTATTCCCTTGATGATGAGTGATGTTGAGCA
The DNA here is from genome assembly GCF_023721935.1 of Panthera uncia. Taxonomy (NCBI): domain Eukaryota; kingdom Metazoa; phylum Chordata; class Mammalia; order Carnivora; family Felidae; genus Panthera; species Panthera uncia. The sequence continues at coordinate 37,316,996 of NC_064807.1, forward strand.
TCATTTGATGTGCCTGTTGGCCATCTGGATGTCTTCTTTAGAGAAGTGTCTATTCATGCTTTTGCCCATTTCTTCACTGGATTGTTTGTTTTTCAGGTGTGGAGTTTGGTGAGTTCGTTATAGGTTTTGGATACTAGCCCTTTGTCTGATATGTCATTTGCAAATATCTTTTCCCATTCCGTGGTTGCCTTTTAGTTTTGTTGATTGTTTCCTTTTCTGTGCAGAAGCTTTTTATCTTGTTGAGGTCCCAGTAGTTCATTTTTGCTTTTAATTCCCTTGCCTTTGGAGATGTGTCGAGTAAGAAATTGCTGCGACTGAGGTCAAAGAAATTTCCTGCTTTCTCCTCTAGGGTTTCAATTGTTTCCTGTCTCACATTCAGGTTTTTCATCGATTTTGAATTTATTTTTGTGTATGGTGTAAGAAAGTGGTCTAGTTTCATTCTTCTGCATGTTGCTGTCCAGTTCTCCCAGCACCATTTGCTAAAAAGACTGTCTTTTTTTCATTGGATATTCTTTCCTGCTTTGTCAAAGATTAGTTGGGCATACATTTGTGGGTCCTATTTTGGGTTCTCTATTCTATTCCATTGGACTATGTGTCTGTTTTTGTGCCAATACCATACTGTCTTGATGATTACAACTTTGTAGTAGAGGCTAAAGTCTAGGATTGTGATGCCTCCCACTTTGGTTTTCTTTTCCAATATTACTTTGGCTATTCGGGTCTTTGTGTTTCCATACAAATTTTAGGATTTTTTGTTCTAGCTTTGAGAAGAATGCTGGTGCAATTTTGATTGGGATTGCACTGAATGTGTAGATTGCTGTGGGTAGCACTGACATTTTAATAATATTTATTCTTCTAATCCGTGAGCATGGAATGTTTTTCCGTTTCTTTGTGTCTTCTTCAATTTCCTTCATTAGCTTTCTATAGTTTTCAGCATACAGGTCGTTTACATCTTTGGTTAGGTTTATTCCTAGGTATTTTATGGTTCTTGGTGCAATTGTGAATGGAATCAGTTTCTTTATTTCAGAAATATTAAAAGACTTTAAATGTTCAGTTCCATGAGTTTCAACCATTGAACACACTCATGAAGCCACCGACAAAACTAGACATCAAATATTTCCATCACCCTGGAGAGACCTCTTATGGGTCCTTCTAGCCAATTCCGTCTCTTCCATCCTGCCCTCAGAAGGCAGGTATTTTCTGATTTCTGCCATTTTCTTGCCCTTTATATAAACAGGATCACAGAATATGACCTCTTTTATTTCTTGCTTTTTTGTATCAACAACAAGTTTCTCAGATTCATCCATTTTGTTGTATAGATTAGTATTTTGTTCCTTTTTAATACCAAGTAATTATACTATTATTAGTTTGTTGGTTATCTGTACAATGAAAGCACACACACTTAAATCTAACAATATTAGTTTTCTATGGCAACAGAACAAATAACCACAATTTTATTATCTCACGGTTCTTTAGGTCAGGCTTAGGCTCTGGTAGGCTCAAGGGAGTCCTCTGCTCAGGCTATCGGAAGACGTAAACCAAGGAGTGGGCCTGCAGGGCTCTCATTTGGAGGCTTAGGGAAGAATCCACTCCCTTGGGTTATTGGAAGAATTCAGTCCCTTGTGGCTGTAGGTCTGAGGTTCCCATTTCCAAGCTGGTCCAAAAGGTGGGGACCCCTTTTGGCTCCTAGACAACACCTGCACTACTCTCCATCTGACCACCTTCAAGCCAGCAATGGTGCAACAAATCCTTCCTGTGCTTAGGCTCTGATTTTCCTCTGCCTTCCTCTTCTGACACCAACTGGAGAAAGTCCTCTGCTTGGAAAGTCTCATATGATAATTTCCCCTTCCCAAGGCCCATTTTTCCATAGAAGGTAACACAATCATGGGAGTGATATCACAATAGCCGGTGCTGGGAAGGAGGGGGTGGGAAATCTCAGAGGCCCTTCCTAGAAATTTTACCTACTACATTACCTAAAATCATCCTGTCAATTTCTTCCTTCACATGACTGCAAAGTGGTGGAGGAGTGGGGAGGAGGCAGCAACGGTTGGCAGTGGTGGCCAGAGAGCAGCCACTCTGGGGTGGACAGGAATAAGAATTCTGCACCACAAAACGAACCCAGAAAACACCTGATAGGTTTGGCCATTTGTAAAATACTTGTCAGAAATGTTTACAGTTCTGTAGGAGACTTTTGGAACACTTAATTATAAAATGATACGAGCACAGAAAACTAAGCAGACCAGAAGACGAACGAGAACATCAAACAAGTTTTACAGGAAACGAAATACAACCAGAGCTATAAACCACGCTTACATAATCATATTACGTACATACTAAGTATTGATTACCAGATTATGGTCTCTTTTTATTGGAAAAATGTAGGAAGAGAAAAGGGCATGCAAGATATTAAGACAGATAAAAGCTAATCTTCCAGGGACGCCTGGGTAGTTCAGTTGGTTAAGTGTCTGACCCTTGATTATGGCTCCGGTCAAGATCTCAGGGTTCATGAGTTCAAGCCCTGCATCAGGCCCTGCACTGACAGAGCGGAACCTGCTTGAGTTTCTCTCTCTCCCTCTCTCCCACCCTTTCTCTCAAATAAACTACTTAAAAAAAATTAAAAGATCATAGAAAATAAATTAAAAAGCTAATGTACGATAGTAATGTACATTTAGTACATAAATGTAGTAAATGATAGTAAATAAACAGAAATTAGCAAAGGAAAATAAGTGTAATTTAGAAATGGCAACATAAGTAACAGAACAAATTTTAAGAATTTGAGCAAGTGGTGATGAGGTGGGGCAGAGGCCTTTTCCTTTCCATTATAAAATTTGTCGTGTTTAAATCCTGAAGCTACAGAGATTTAAAAACACAAACTACTCAAAAGGAAAACAGCATTTATGCAAATATTTTATATTCTAACAGCTAGTCAAATACATTTAACTTAAGCTTTAACCAGAGAGGGGTGTCTGGGTGGCTCAGTCAATGGAGCGTCAGACTTCAGCTCAGGTCATGACTCGCAGTTGACAAGTTTAGTCATCAGGCTCGCTGCTGTCAGTGCAGAGCCCGCTTCAGATCCTTTGTCCCTCTCTCTCTCTGCCATCCCCTAGCTCACTCTCTCTCACAGAAATTTAAAAAAAAATCTAAAAAGAGATGAATCTGTGTACTCTAAGATTTTAAAGAACTGGGTGAGTTTTTGGCAATTTTGTCTTCTATTAAATTTTGCTGTTATTAATAATTGAACTAATTAAGAGTTGCTTCAACAGAATCCCCTCTTTTGACTTATTTTACTTCTCTGCAGTCATGTCAGCTTACCGGGGGCTGGGTAAAGGAGGATATGAGCCTGAAAACTGCAGTGAAATTATAGAAGAAGCAGGTCATAAAGGCGGCCAGTCGTGTGAGGTTATCACCAAACACTTGGCACAAAGGATGAAGTCTTTTTAGGCTCAATATTTAAAGTAGGCCACTTCATTAGTTACACTTTGAGCACTGAATTCTAGACTTTACCTATCGTCTGTGCCAGGTTCCACACGTAACAACAAAGAGGGGTTCTTTAACTTGGGACCTCATGGAGGAAACACAAGGATTTTCTAGAGTGAGAAAACCTCCACTCATTAAAGAGAACTACACGTGTGGCTTACTAACACCTATATATATATACATAATGAAGGAGAATCAATTCATTAGTATAGGACACGCCAGACTTCAGTTTCACCTCATGAAGTAACCGATGACAGATCTCAGCACTTTTCTGAGAGAATAATTCTGCTTGCATCTGAATCCCCTTGCTTGCGTCCTAGGTTTCCCTCACACATGCTCTCTGTCTGCATTGGTATGACTGTAACTTGCTTCACAACCCCTACAATGATCAAAGTCAGTCCTCACCTCTCCTCCGGTCCTCTGGAGATGCTTCCTCTATGCTACAGACCCCAGTCTCCAATCTTAGCACTCTGTGTAGCCTTATAAAAGTTCTGTCTCTTCTTTGGAATCATTATGCTGTGGGATGAGGCATTTCTTACATATGACCTTCCAGCATTACCTAAGAGACTTAAAACATTACCATTTAATCTTTTCTTGTATGGTATCTTCTGATAGTATGAAGTTTCCTGATTATATGATATATATATGTGTGTGTGTGTGTGTGTGTGTGTGTATTTATTTATTTATAATATATGTATACATGTGTATACATATATATGTATGCATATATACGTATACATATATATGTATATATATATGTATATGTGTGTATATATATGTAAATATACATACTGCTTATCTAGTGTCCTAAATCACTGTGGTTATAATTATATATAGCCACTTGATGTATATATTTAATTTCATAAATATACATTGAGAAGTTATTTTATGTTAGACTCTGTAATGATGAATAAGATATAATTTCTGAAGTCAAGAAGCATAGAGCTGAGAGGAAAAAGACAAACTAGGAGTTGTTAATACAGCTTCTCAAGCACGGAGATAATGTAGGCCAAAAAGACTCAGGTAGTATCTAGAGAGGCACTAAACCCCCATATAAGAGAGGTGTGAAAGACAGCTTTCTGATGAGGTCAAAGACTGACTCTGATCAGCATTTCAAACAAAAAGTTTCTTGATTCAGGGGGGGAAAAAAAATCCATGTCTTTTTTTCTAGCTTCTTACCCTCTCAAATAAGTTGCACGGAACTCTCAATTCACAAACTTTTCTACCTTCCTTCTTGGTGTGACGTTTGAACCTAGATTCCTAGGGGATTGTGAAGCGATTGTTCACTTTAGGGAGCACCCATGTTCTCAGCCCCTAAACAACTGTTCAGAAGACTGAATTTTGTGTAAAGACTGAATCCAAAATTTATAGGCCACTCCAAAGTGTCATTAAAACAAACAAACAAACAAACACTCCAGTGTCTTACCTTAGCATGTGACACTATGGATTTGCTTTCTTCCATTTGCTCTGATGCCCTCAATAGTAGTACGGAAGTGATGCCACTGTATGGAGGAAAAGATCTCATCTTCATTTTTCTTAAGTTTATTCATTGTAAGAGAGACAAAGAAAGGGAGCGGGACATGTGGCAGACAGAGGGAGAGAGAGAGAAAATCCCAAGCAGGCTCCTCACTGTCAGTGCAGAGCCTGATGCGGGGCTCAAACCCACAAACCACGAGATCATGACCTAAGCCAAAGTTGGATGCTTAACCAACTGACACACCCAGGCACCCCTCATTTTCATTTTCTACCTATCTTGATCTGTAAGGAAAGAATGGCATCCTTAAGATTTTCATCACAAAACTTCTCAGTCCACAAGAACAAACTGAATTTTACAAAAATTACTCCATACTTTACAGGTATGTAAAAATAGAAAACATTTACTCTATAAACTCTAAAATACCAGAAATGCCATTGAAGCAGGACATGTGTGCGAACACTTATTTTCCCAAGGCTGAATATTCTGCCAACTGGTGCCTGTCAAAAGAACTTAGTGTAGCTCACTGGAAGATGATAAACAGAACTCCCTTATCTCGCTCCAGCCCAGCATAACAAGTAGCGGGGAAACTCATGTAAAATGAGTCCAAATTAAGGAAGACCAAAATGAGTCCAAAATTAAGGAAGATGAAAAAGGGAGAAGAGAGATTACCTTACCTACACTCTGCTGTGAAATGAAATGATGCTGGAAAGTGACAAACATAGTCCTATCCAAAGCAACTAGATCTCATTTATAAGATTTCATTTTAAAATTATCTCCATACACCAACCCTATCCCTTCATGTTCAGATGAATACACATGACTTAAACCAGAAGGAGCAAAATGTCTAAAGCTTTACATTGGTTTGCACCAAAGAAAGGGCTTAAATATTCTTAGTGTCATGGAAGCTAAGAGGACCTCCTTTTGAAAAGCATATGTACCTACCGAGGTGACTTGGATGCAACTGGATTGCATCCCAGTGGCAATGTTGGGGAGCTATGGAAAAGAGCGCCTAGGGCAGTGGTCCAGAGCAGGATGAATCAGGCAAAGGCAAATCTCAAGGGATGAGAGAAAAAGAAAGAGAAGAGCAGAAGAAAGGCACATAATCTTTTTGAAGAGTCTGATGCTGGCTCTTGCCAAGAATATAAGCAAACAACCTCTATAGGATACTTATAGAATAGAAAAGGAATATATCCATGGCCAGGGAAAGATGGGCCTGTGGGAAGAGATACCAAATGACAACACACATATGCTTATATGTACTGTATGATTTCATTTACAGGAAGTTCTAGAACAGGCCAAACCAATACAAGGTAGAATTAGGTTCCTCTACAGCTATTCTACTATGAAATATAACTGGAGAAGTTAATACTCCATAAACCTTGTGGCAACAAAGAAATACTGAAGCCATAACAGAAAGAATGTCCCCTTTGCAAATTTATATAAGACAAACCTGTCACACAGTAAGGTCTTAATCCCATTATGGGATCTAAATTCTGTTATTTTACTTTAGAGCCCATTCACTACCAGTACTCACAGTCAAAATGGTTCTACAGACTGTTCTATCAGCTAAATGAGGTCTCAGCTTTCTCTTATTTGGGTGTCTTTGGAATACATCTTAGAGAAGATGTAACTGATGACTGAAACAGTATTTGAGTACCAGGATTCAGCTGTTATGTCTTATACATGGATTTAAACAAAAATGTTCTGAATCGGTGTCACCAGACCCCAGAGAATTATTTCCTGGTGATTCATAGTAGCAGATGAGATTGGAGTTTCCTAGCTGTTTTGAAAGGACTCTGAATTCTTAGATGGCCCCTCTTCCCCACCACACTATTTTAGAACATCTCTCTCTGTGCCTCTCTCATTAGCCACTTTTAAAGAAATACCTCTATCATATGGACCTTTTGAATTATCTCTTAATAGCATCCCTTCATTGTGCTTATTATAGCTAAAACTTTGCATTTTGTTTACGATTTTTTTAATATCTTCCTCCTCCAATAAACTCTAATCTTCTAAGAGCAGAGAAATGCCTATTTTTGTTCATCAGCATATTCATAGTGCTCAGCGCATTTATTATTTGTTGAATAAATATGAATAAGTTAATAACAGTAAGATAAGGTGTAAAAATATGAGTAAACAAGAATAAATGAAAAGTTTGTTGGAGAGTGAATGAATGAATGGTCTCTTCAAGTCATATGGTCTTGAGATTAAAAACCTCTATATTCTGCCCAGGGAAGGGATGAGGCAGCACCCAGTTCTGCTGAAAAATATAAAGGCTGTATTCCCAGCACACAAAGAACCCAGGCTCCTGGAGAACAGGTTTATGAAGAGGGAGCAGTAAATATGTAGTAATAATGGCTGACAAGAGTGACTGGCAGAGATGTCAATGCACCACAACAACACAAGAGTGGCAGAAGGACCTAGGAGGGAAGATGACTGACATATGAAATGGTATTTTTTTTAAATTTTTTTTTTAACGTTTATTTATTTTTGAGACAGAGAGAGACAGAGCATGAACGGGGGAGGGGCAGAGAGAGAGGGAGACACAGAACTGGAAGCAGGCTCCAGGCTCTGAGCCATCAGCCCAGAGCCCGATGCGGGGCTCGAATTCACGGTCCGTGAGATCGTGACCTGAGCTGAAGTCGGACGCTCAACCGACTGAGCCACCCAGGCGCCCCTGAAATGGTATTTTTAAAGATTCATGTTCATAGGACAGAGGAAATGCTTTTCTCAGTTAGTGAGTCTCCTAGGTGCTCGGGTCCCAAAAGTGACACTAGTACAGACCCAGCCAAAGATACAGACTTTGCTTCATCACTGTATTGAGTGCTACATGCCTGGTTATATATTGTATCAGTTTCATTTGTTGAACTGCACTTCAGAGCAGGAATTTCCAAAGTCGAGTCAAGAAGGAGGTGAGCGTGAATGCTGCAGTTAGGAGAGGCAAAGTGGCTTAGACCTTTTGCTTCAAATAAAATAGCTGCAGGTTTTCAACAGTTTTATATTTTGTCGTGTGTCACTTCCAACAGAATGTAAGCTCCGTGAAAGCAGAAACTTTTGTCTATTTTGATCAATGCTATTTCCCCAACACACAAAACAGTGTCTGGTGCACTGAGGATATTCAATAAAATTTTGTGAGCACATGGTCAAGGTTTTATTGGAGAAAGGATTTCACTATTTCTTAATATAAAGTTTTGTTCATCTATTTTCCAGAAAATATGGCTTATCATTTTTGAATGATTAATCCTCAAGCCAAATTACATTCATCAGCCTCACCACCTATTTTAAGGACTCACATAGAGTCACTATTACTCGATGCAGCAGAATACGTCAACAGAATCCATCTTCACGGTGTTTCAAATACAATGTCTTCTGTTTGTTCTCAGTTTTTACAGGGGGGGTGGGAGGGAGGGGAGGGTGGGTGATGGGTATTGAGGAGGGCACCTTTTGGGATGAGCACTGGGTGTTGTATGGAAACCAATTTGACAGTAAATTTCATATATTAAAAAAAAAACAAATACAATGTCTTCTGCCTTTAGTTTCATCTTTTTGAAAAGGTAAAAGGGGGTTCTCTTCTGCTGTGTGGTCTACATTATTGCCTTCCTGGTAGAATCAAGTTTTAAATGTGAGCTTTGTTATTTCCTACTAATTTGTGAAGTTAAGTGACCTAGTGGTTCATTTTGTGATTATTTATTTTTAAACTTATATGAAATAACCCCATCTGAATACAACGATATGTGGCATGTGCTAACATTAATGCGCAGAGGATAAAGACGGCATCTATTGAATGCAATATATATGGAGCACCTGTTGTATTTAATCTCCAATACAATTTTATCACCTACACAGAATGCTACTAGACCTACTAGATATTGACAACAAAGCCAAATAAAATGTCCAAGGTTGATTCACTTTTCGATACTCCTGTGTCAGAAGAAGAAAAGCCTGAAAATCTGCTCAATGTTTATTACATTGCTAGACTTAATGACAATATTAAATGGATAAAAAGCATATTCACTTTTCCACTTAAGGATGGTTAAAGTGAGGGGCTCCTTGGTGGCTCAGATGATTAAGCATCTGACTTCGGCTCAGGTCATGATCTCACCATTTCCGAGTTTAAGCCCTGCATTGGGCTCTGTGCTGACAGCCTGTTTCAGATTCTGTGTCTCTCTCTCTGCCCCTCCCATGCTCAAACTCTGTTTCTCTCAAAAATAATAAAATAAACATTAAACATTTTTAAAAAATGGTTAAAGTTAGGGGCGCCTGGGTGGTTCAATCAGTTAAGCATCCAAGTCTTGATTTTGGCTCACATCAGGATCTCACAGTCATGGGATTGAGCCCCATGTCAGGCTCTGCATCGAGCATGGAGTCTGTTTGACATTATCACTTTCTCCTTCTGCCTCTCCGCCACTTGTGTGTGCACACATGCATGCTCTTTCAAAAAAAAAAAAGTTCAAGTTAGGGTGATGAGTGAGTTTCTTAGTTCTAAATATCCATGTACCAGTTTCATTCTTCCTTTAAAGGTTCTAAATACACAAAAATACTAAACAGTATTGCACCTTATACCATTTGCTGAACCTTAACTTAATGAGGAATCTCCATTGCTAGATGGTACTTCTGAACACCAAGATGGGTAATAGCCTCGGTCTGATACCTAATAAATGCAATCGAGGCAATGAATGGGCACACAAAATTCACAGCTAATAACTGCCCAGGCACTTCAATTAATGCGATGTTTCTGCATACGTAAGTAAAAACAAAAGAGAGGGTTTGGGGCAGATGCGACAGCAGTGATATAGTTTGTTCTTTCTTTCTTTAGTTTTCTGACGTAAAAGCAGAGTGCATAGGATAGAAAAAAATTCCATGGTCAACGTCTTCAACAAACCTACAATGGCAAGGAATGACCACAGATTGCAAAACACGAATAGAAGGGAAGCACCAGCAATGGTTATAAGATAGAGTATCAGTGACAGCAAAAAGTAGCAAAGGGGAGGCTAGGAACCTCAGCAGGCCTGAGAGTCAGAGGACTGGCAAAATGCCTTCAGACTCTGCTGGGATCTCACTGGCCATTCTGAGAAAAGCTGCAGTACCTGGGAGAGGATACTGGGGCTCCAGATTGCCAAGGGGCTCGGGGAAATTCAGATGGGCAGTCTGAGTCTGGAGCTGAAAACTTCCTAAAACTAACAAGCCAACATACCAGGCCAGGATCACGTCCTTTACGCTGAAAAATGGCTAGGAACGAAAGTCAAACAAAATGCTTACCAGGCTGATAATGGCAAAAAGGGAGAATGAAATCCAAATACATGGGGCAAGATACTAAAAAACATGAAGGTTTCAGAAACTACAGGGCCATATATTTTATTACTTTGTGGTTAGAAACTCTAGAGCTGCTCTGGTGATTATGTAATTTGACATTTGGCTAGCTCAAATTGAAAAGTGCTGCATCTATAAACTAAAAACTTGTTTTGAAGACTCAGTCTGAGAAAAATATATATAAAACATTTGTGTAATAATTTCACATCGATTTACATCAAATAATTGTTATATTTTTCTTTTTTATAGTTTATTTATTTTGAGAGAGAGAGTGGGGGGGAGCGGCAGATAGAGAGGGGAATTAACAGGACTCAAACTCACGAACCGCAACATCATGACCCGAGCCAAAATCAAAAGTTGGATGCTTAACCAACTGAGCCAGACAGGCCCCCTAAATAATTGTTAAATATATTAACCAGTTTTATATTGATGGCATATGGATTTTGATCATTTGTTATTTTATATTACATAATCGATCCTCCCAATATTTAATTAATAATTTTACATGGTGTTTAGATGACAATATTGTGGCTGTTTGGAAGTAAATAAAATATATTATTAAAATTATTTTTTACCAATTTCTTTTTATTGTTTAATGTGGCTACTCGAAAGGTTGAAACTATGTATGGACTTCATTCTAATAGACTATAAGTGACAGGAAACAAAGAAACAAATAAGACATATGGGCTGAGAATCTCACGTAATTCAAGCAAATCGGTGACATCAATCAATCACATTACCATGTTTGGGTCATATATATTTCTAATTATCATTAGAAAGTAATGTAGGGGTGCCTAGTTGGCTCAGGTAGTTAGCATCTGACTCTTGATTTCAGCTCAGGTCATGATCTCTCAGTCCTTGAGATGGAGCACTAAGTTGTGCTTCGTGCTGACAGCATGCACTCTTCTTGGGATTCCTTCTCGCTCTCTCTCTACCGCCCCCATGCTCATGCTCTCTCTCTCTCTCTCTCTCTCTCAAAAATAAACTTTAAAAAAAAAGACTCTATTCAAAAAAGACTTTGTAGGGGCACCTGGGTGGCTCAGTCAGTTAAGCATCCGACTTCGGCTCAGGTCATGATCTCACAGTTCGTGGGTTCAAGCCCCACATCAGGCTCTGTGCTGACAGCTCAGAGCCTGAAGCCTGCTTCAGATTCTCTCTCTGCTCCTCCCCCACTCTGTCTGTCTCTCAAAAATAAACACTAAAAAAATTTTTAAAAAAGGAAGAAAGCAATGTGGAAATGTAAACGCTGAATGAAGATTTGACTTTAATGGGGGCTAGTTACTACTGTGGTATCGATTAGGACAGAATGCTTGTCTTTTAGAGGTATGTAATGAAATATTTATAGATGAAATGACAGGCTATCCAGAGAGGTTGAGAAAAGTAGGTAGGAGTCCAGAAGAAACCAGACTGGCCATGAGCTCATCATTCTCAAGTGAGTGGCGGGTACACAGAGATTTGCTATACTCTTCTAAATTGAAAGTTTAACGTTTCCAAAATAACAAAGCACAAAGAAAAAGAAACAACTCTACTGTGGATTGAAAAACACTACAGGGAAATAAAGATGGCCCTAGAAGGTGTAAAACAAAGAAAAAATGTCAAAAGGAAGGCTTCTTTTCTGTAAAATTAGATGAGGATTGCAGGAGGCTTCTCTATAGCTGGTCAGTTTTTCCATTTATGGAATGTTCCAAATCTTTATAAACCATCTGGAGAGCAAGGAGTTGGCTAGATTTCCATCCCACTGTAATAATGAGACATTTATTGAGAAAGAATGTCAAAAAGAACAGCTTTTAAAGTGGCTGTATGCATACACCAGAAACTGAACCACTAAAGCAATCTTTATCCCAGTTTAAAAAAAAAAAAATGAAAAACAACAACAACAAAAAAAAAACACAGAAACAAAAACTAAATACATAAAAATAATGCCAACATAAATGTCCAATTATTCTAGTCATATATTACCGTGTAAAACCAAAACTATCTTTCTGGGAGCATCTTGGGTATGGTATTGCTAACTATTTACTTTTTAGTAATCAGGTAACCTAAGAAGGAATATTAGTAATGCTGATTCATTTTTAATACTCATCAATATAAGAGGAAACAGAAATAAGACAATTTGAAAACAGTATTTTGAAAATGGGGGCATTTCATGAAAGACTGTAATAAACAGAGTAGACTTCAAAGTTTTAACTTTTCTATTTTGCTCTGAATTTTCTTTTAAATCCATGTAATTTCTAATATAGATGCTCGTGGCACTGTGAATTAGGGTCAGATACCAACTTTGCTCCGGCTTCTCTTTTTCTTCCACTCCACCTCCATTTTCAAAACAGACAATGGCTACCAAAGAATCAGAAAAGGTATATTAAGAATGGAAGAGGCTATAAAAATGATATTTAGTGCCCATATGGTCAGACAATATGTCATGCTCCTCATGTAGGCTATATATATATATAAGTCTCATCCTAACAAACAGACAAGTTACATAAGTATTTATATTTTATCGGACAGGAAATTATAGAATAATGTTCTCTTGGGACTTTAATTACCTTAACAAATCTTTATCAAGTACTTACTATTTGGGGGCACTGCCGATGGTGCTGAAGATTCAAAGAACATGACATCGTACCTGCCTTGAATTCGCTCACAGTTTACTAGGGGAGGCAAGTCAAAAGAAGAACTTGTTGGAGAATATAGTATGGTACATCTTGGGGAAGCACAGATGATGCTTCCTAGTCCTTTCATGGACCAGGAAGACTTCTGAGGTAAGGTATCCAGCTAGGCTATAGAGAGTGGGCAAGGGGTTTCTTGGTAGAGAAGAGAAAATGACTAGGTCTAAGCCTAAAGAACAGTGTGTCTTCTTTACTAAAGAAAAAAATGGAGGTGCCCCTCCATTGAGGCTGACTTGAGCATCCAACTCTTAATGTTGGCTCAGGTCATGATCTCATGGTCATGAGATCGAGCCGTGCACCAGGCTCTGTGCTGAGCATCGGGCTTGCTTGGGATTCTCTCCCTCCCTCTCTCTCTGCCCCTCCCCTGTTTGCATTCTCCTCTCTCTCTCTCAAAATAAATAAATAAACATTAAAAAAAAAGAAAAAATAGATTAAAATAAACTACAACAGTCAGAGCAAGAACCCAAGGAAAAAAGTGGAAAAGAAAAAGGGATAAAGAAACACAAAAATATGGATGTGGAAATAAAGATCAAGAAAGCTCAGAAAAGGAATCCCTTATGCTCATCTCATGAGCATTTGGCATGCCCTGATTTTTAATCAAAGGGGAAAGAAAAAAAAGAAAGAAAGAAGAAAGAAAGAAAGAAAGAAAGAAAGAAAGAAAGAAAGAAACTCATTTACACCAATCTTGGCTTCCTTAAGTGTGCTTGATCACTAACTACTAAGCCATTTTCATAATAAGCTATATCTCTCCATCCTTCCAAACATTACAGGCATAGCTAGGGTGTTACGGAAGGAGATGAGATAGCTACTTCCTTGGTGTAATTCCCTGCCGGCGAACAATGTTCTTTTGTGGGCAGCTACGTGCATGGAAGCCAGACACCTTCCCTGTTCTCACCGCAAATGTTTCACGGCATCTATGTGAATTCCCACATGATAGGTTCCACATAAAGCAAATGAAACAGACCATGCCTCCTATCAGCTGACAGTTGTTTTTAACCAATGTATCAGACTTACGTGCACTCAAATACTATAGGAATGATGCAGTAGTGGAAAGAATGATTTTAGCATTAGAGCAAGTAGTCACTGCCAACTTGACTCCCTTAATAATAATGGAAAGAAAAGCAGTTGGCTGAGAGGCCAGGTGAGAACACTTTAGGGACGTCTGAGCCCCCTCGGAGCCTCCTTGTGATTCCAGGACAGAGAAGAGTTCTGCCAGGACCCACATGTGCTGCTCTGGCTCTCAGAAAGCCACACATGCTCTCAGTAAGAGCCAACGGAAAAAGAGCAAAGCCAGTCTGACAGCATGTGCATTCCGATTCTTCCTTAAAAACCCACTGGGTTTCACAGGCTTGAGTCCATCATTTGGAGTTAGAGCCTGGGTTCTTATTTTTAAGCAAAGTCACTGAGGCATCACTGAGTGAAATGCGCCTCTGCATAATGAGATATTAATGAAGGAGATTCAGCATGTTTAATATCGCCAAGTTCTAAGGTATAATGTGGTTCCGTCAGTTTCTCTCAGTTTGGCGATTAAGTGTTTATCAACAACACTTCGGCATTATGTGAGAAGCAGTGATTCAGGGAAAATGACACCAAAGATGATCTCCCTCCTCTTCCTCTTCCACCTTCTTAGAAAAGGCAGTGGACTGACTGAAGCCCCGGGCCAGCACAGCGTCCCTGAGATCTGGTCCAGGCAACGGGGGTGGGGCTGCTGCCTGCAAGTGTCAAGGTCGTGCCAAAATGTGAGTTCCCAGACTTGCCATTCTCTCAAGGGTGTGCCGATCAGAGTCAGAAAACGGTCTGCATTCCACTTAAGGGCGGGTGGTGGTAGCGGTTGGGGGCCATGGGGCTAACCAGCCAAACAAAACAGAAAACCAGAACAGCTAACAGAGATGAAGCTTTAAAGCGGACAGCGGTGAACAGAATCCGGAGACGGTTCTGAGATGCGAAACAAATAGCCGATTGTATGAGGTTTTGACAGTTATGACCCTGGATGCACTGAGAGCTGATGCCTACAAATAGCACAGAAAGAAAAAAAAATCAGCCAACCATGATTTAAACTTTAAACCAACATTCTCGCCTGGCAAAAGTTCTGGAAATAGGCAGAATTCTGGCTTTGGAGGCTTCTCAGCTATGGCATAGCTCTGGGTCCATGCCTCTTATGATCCTCTGGGCATTCTTCTCATGGATGCAGATTACTGCAGCAGGGACAGCCCCATCATCGCATGGCCATGCTTAAAGCCGGACAACGGGATGAAGGGTCCATGACAGAGTGTTTGCCCTCAAAACAGGTGCTCAAAAGCTGGGAAGGAATAAAACCTCTCTCAGAAATATATAACTCACCTATCAGATCACGGTCTGGAGTAAACCAACTAGATCTTGTTTGCCTAGGACTTTTCTCATTCTTAGTATTGAAAGTCCTATGTGTAAGGAGCCCTCTCAGTCCCGGGCAACCGCGGATGGTCGGTCACTGTGTTAGCGTCACGTGGCCATCTTTGGTCAATTCTCCTGAGAAGAAAGGCTCTTCACCTACTGCTTGAATTGGAATCTCTTAACCACAAAGAGGAGGGGATGGTTTTCTGTTATGACAGGTTCCCTCAACCTTGGCTGCACTTTAGAAAAATCAGGAACTTTTGTAAAAGTGCCAAAGCTTGGGCCCTACTCATCGTAATTCTAAATAAATCTGGGCTATTTCTTGAGCATTAATACCTTTAAAAACCTATCCGGGTGGTTCTAAAGTGTAGCCATAGTTGAGAAGTAAACTACTGCCTATATCAATACTGAACCCTTAGTAAGACAGCCTTGCGACAAAGAATATAATTTAACATCACTGGCAATATAATACACTTAAAAAAAAATTTTTTTTTGAGAGAAAGACAGAGAGACAGGGAGCGAGTGGGGGAGGGGCAGAGAGAGAGGGAGACACAGAATCCGAAGCAGGCTCCAGACTCTGAGCTGTCAGCACAGAGCCTGATGCAGGGCTCGCACTCAAGAACTGTGAGATCATGACCCGAGCCAAAGTTGAATGCCCAACCAACTGAGTCATCCCACAGTATAATAAATGTTTAAATCAATGTATTAAGGTTTCTAAAAATTTATATATACATATATATGTATATATAAATTTTTATAATTTATATAATTTATAATTTATATAATTTATATAAAATTTATATATATAATTTCTTTTTACTGGCACTGAAAGGTAAGCAAGATAGATGTTATTTCCATTTACAGATTAGAAAGTTAAAACTCAAAAATGTTGTTACTCACCCTCAGGGTGCCTAGGTGGCTCAGTCAGTTGAGTGTCTAACTTCAGCTGAGGTCATGATCTTGCAGTTAGTGGGTTCGAGCCCTGCGCCGGGCTCTGTGCTGACAGTTCAAAGCCTGGAGCCTGTTTCAGATTCTGTCTCCTTCTCTCTCTGCCCCTCCCCCACTCACACACTGTGTCACTCTCTTTCCCCCTCTCTCAAATATGAATAAACAAATGTTTTTGTTCACCCTTGAGAGATCCTTCCCAATATATTATACATTATATTTAATGTATCCTATATTGTCAAATTTCCATTTCTCAGGCCAAAATACCAAGGTGGTACATGATTGAAAACACTCTAATGTACACAGTAGTCATTTGTAACCTGTTACTTAACTATAGTGCCCGTAGCAATGGTAGGATGGATTTAACTCAGTGTGTCCTAACCAAAATTATTCTTGGCACAAGCAAATTGTAAAAATCATGTACCAAGATTTCTAGCAATGAGATAAAAGTAAGGATAGAAAAATATAAGTGTCACACTAAAATGATATTGTTCTATGTAAGTGAGGGGGAGATGACTAGAGAGGCCATTGTTATGTGCATTGCAAGTTTGCTACTTTAATCTCCCAGATGTCAGTAACTGATAGATCAGCTGCAGTGTCCTTTTCATTTATAACAATTAGGTAACAACTAAGTAATGTATTTGATGTATTTGCTTACTTTGTTTTTTTTTTATTCCTTACCTACCCCTCTCCCACTTGCTCCCTGCATTCCTCTGTTAGCATTAATACTACTCTTGAATGGTACTGAGTGAAAGTTGCCCCTGTCCATGAGAGTAAGGGGGTGTTGGAACTGATGTACTACAATTCACGATGCTAAGAATGAACTTATATATTCTGTAGTAGGCTCACGGTCTCCAAGCTCTCTAATCTCTGAGCAGGAGGAATATGTTAATCCTTGTAGATTGAGTCAAAAGGAATTATATGAGTTTGGGTTGCACACGGAGAGTTGGGCTACATGTGATAAAAGTGGGTTTGCTACAGTCTTTGAAGTATGAATGAACGCTATAGATTTATCCAGAAGTCTAGGAAGGCAACATAGCCGAAGACAGAATTCATACAGTGGTTTGGCAAAAGGCTACGGCCAGAAAAGTGTTCCAAGCATCAGATATGGGAAGTGAGACTAGACCACAATGGAAATATAAGCTACAATTTGGGATATAAAATGTGTGATGGGTCAAAGCAAGTGGTTAATGGTAATGATACAATGAACTTTTGTCAATGACTATGATACCAGGCACTATGCTAAACCTATTAAATTACATTACTTCACTGAATTCTCCCAGTAGCCTCATGAAATTGATAGCATTAATTTCCCATACAACAGAAAAACTGAGACGCTGAGAAATAGGGCGACTTGCCCACAATCTCATGATCGATAAATGGTAGAGCTAGGATACACACCTAGGCGGTTGATTCCATAACAGTACAGAGGCCCAGGGGCATTGCAGGACCTTGTCGAAGTTTCCCCATCACCACACCCTCTCCCAAAACTCAGGTCTGTTCCCTCATTGTATTGGGTGCTCAGGAAGTAATCAAGCATGGTGGTTGGCCATGCATCAGTGTGCCTGTTGGTAGTGACAAGACAGGAGAGGTAATTTCTGAAGATATTCTGCTCTACCGGATGAAAAGTAAGTTTGCCCTCCACCTTCCCTAGAGATTCTGAGTTTCTGATTTCTCTCAAGGGTTGGTAACAGCTTTTATGCTGCCAGGTCACATTGTCCAATTTTATCAAGGCTTGCTTATGGGAGAGAAATTTAACTATGTTCCTCAGAGGAAAGAGAATGGGACTGGGATGAAAGAGAGGTGTTGTCCAACTATGGCAGTGGCTCCTGGGTCTGGAGGGAAGGGCTGGGTTCTATGTGGAACTTTACAAGGAGGCCATAGAACTTCTGATGTGTTTTCAGAGGGGGGGTGCGGGGCTGCTAAACATCCAGTACCATCGTCTTGGAAATTGCAGCAAAAGCTGTGGCCACACTGTTAGAGTGGCTGTGCCTTTCAAGGGATCATATTGTCTTACACAGTGAGCATCTTGATGGCCACCCTGAAGGACAAAAGACCAAACGCTATTTTCTAATAATTTTTTCCTCTGAGAGTGTATATCGTATGAAAAAAGAAAAGAGTCTCCGGCAATAAATTGTATTAAACATCTTCCCATCCTTGAAATGGGGGCTTAGAGCCAGATATAATTTCATTTGTAAAAATTAAACATCATCTTACTCACACTTACATTTGTAGGACAAATTTATGCATTTACATTAATTATCCTATTTAATATTCATAAACATTTTAAGCATGAATGTAGTTAAGTAGTTATCCCCTTATAGAGAAAAGGAAATCAGACAGGGTGAAGTTTATATATATATATATATATATATATATATATATATATTTGGAGGCCTGGCATAGAGGAAAGACCCACAAACAGAGGACCCACACTTGGTAAGAAATAACAACAACGACAACAACAACAACAAAACAATTCAACTGGCTTGAGGATGCACAATGAAACAGGGTGATCGTTTTGCTGTGGACTTGGACCTTGCCACACATGGCATGGGACCCCAGGGTCTCTTGCTAGATGTCTGAGACACTGCCCAGGGCTTTGGACTCCTGGAAGGCTCTAGATTTCCCACAGCTCATGCACAGGTCACTACCCTGTTCAGGCCTTGGGCGGTCCACCGTGCGCAGACTTTGGGCCAGAGCCCCTTCCCTGTGTCTTGCCTGGTGAGATGTGGAACCAGAGTCTATACGAGACTTCCACCTGCAGGGATTCAGTGGATTCTCCTAATCGGTGGCGGGTGCCAAACTGCTTACTTATGGGTCTGGGGAGGTGCGTCTGGTAATAGGGCACCCAGGCCTTGTCATCTCAGGACTCCCTGGGCCCCGTAGATCTCAGGAGATCAGCCTTCCTCTGGCACGAGTGGTGGAGGAAGCACTCCAGGCCTGACTCCTCCAACTGTTAAGCTGTCCCTAAGGCTCAGGCAACCCTCCAACTGGTCCCCTCTGTGCCCCACATCCCGAGCCCGCTGACTCCCCACACCTTGAACAGCCCTGATGCCCTACAGTGCACCCTGTAGACACCAACCACATACTTTCCCTTTCTAGGGTTAAAGTTAAAGAGGAAATTCCCATTTAAGCCCCCTTCTGTGAAACCTAATTTAGTTTATTCTGCAAAACAAGTGAAACTTTACTTAGACCTCCTCTGGTAAATGCGTCTGATAATCATGAAAGAAGCTTAAGTCATCTGCCTAAAAACCATGTGAGATCATCACTTTTAGCCAATCCCCTGCCATCTGGAAATCCCTGGTGTAACAACCAATTACTATGAAGTTAAACAACTTCCTCGTTTTTACTTTATAAGCCATCCTGTGACATCATACCCTTGAGCGTCGTATGAGTCTTTGACTTTAAGAGCTCTCAGTTCTACCAGTATTCTTATACACACCATAAACTCTTACTGGGGCACCTGGGTGGCTCAGTCACTTAAGCATCTGACTCTTGATTGTGGCTCAGGTCATGAGCTCAGGGTGGTGAGACGGAGCCCCATGTAGCCAGACTCCCCATTGGGCATGGAGCCTGCTTAAGATTTTCCTTCTCCCCTTCCCCCTTCTCTGCTCTATCTCTCAAAAAAATTTTTTATTTTAATAAAAAGTAAATTCTTTTACTGGGTACTAAAAACAAACAAACAGAGATTAAACCAAAGAGGGAATTCATTGATGATATAGCTGTAAAATCTGGGAATAAAGCTAGCCTCTGGCAATGGCACTCAAATGATATCATCGGAATGGAGTTCTTTTCTGTTTCTTGGTTCTCTATATGCTTTTCCAACTTTGTTCTCAGGTTTTATGGAGTGGAAGGATGACTATCACCAAGTTCAGGGCTATATTCATACGGGTTCAAGTGTGGCTAAAAACGTGGTGCCTCTCTCACAACACTTACAAAAGCCCCAGTAGCTCCTGTTGGGTGGCTGAACTAGTCACTGGAGCTAGGGTAAGGGAGTGCTCCTGTCTGCCAGACCTGAGTTACCTAGATACCCTGAGTGTGAGAATGTTTGAAGACAAAGACTGCCCCTGGACATGGGTTGAGGCTGAAGAGGAAAATAGAGCTACTATTCCAGAAGGGTGAATAAATGCTGACTGTCCAAATAAAAACACAGATGTCCACTTCTTACATTTTGGCACAAGTATGTGATTGGTCGTTGAGGCTCTAGAATTGAAATTGAAGAATGAATGTGATTATGTGCATAGGTGGCTGTGTAATGGTCCCCCCAAATTATCCAGATCCTAATCACTGAAACCTGTGGCTATTTCCTCATATGGCAAAAAAAAAGCTCTTTGCTGGGGTGATTAAGGATATTGAGATGAAGAGATTGTTCTGGATTATCTTTGTGGACTCTGAACTCAACTACAAGTGTCCTTATAAAAGAGACTTGAATCCATAAATTGTTTTGGTGAGGGAGGCCTGATCCTAGCCCCTTCTGTAGTTCACCTTCCAAAGTTGAGTCTCCAAGCTCCTTGGAAGAAACCCTCAAACAGCTCAGGAAGACATAGGACCACAAAATCTTTCTTCCTGAAGAGCCCTCCATCTGCCACCTCACCGGTGGGAGGGGAAGGGCCGAGAGTCCTGATATGGCCCCTCTTTGATATTGTCTGTCAATACATGCAGCTCTCTTAGGGGAGGAGAGCAGACTTTTCATGTCCTCACACCCACCATTGCTGCCAAAACACAGCACAGTGGGATATGCAAGGGGGCAACAGAGGCAGTTCAGAGCTGCCTACAAGTCAAGCAGTAGCAGGAAATGAGGCAGGGAATGAGAGTGAGTGATACCCCAGGGGACTCTGGTGATAGAATAGCAAGGTTCCCAGAGGATGAGGATATGAGAGATGAAACTAAGAATTCCTTCAAGGGTCAAAGGGTCAAGGGAGATAGTCAAGGCTGAGGAGTTCCCAGCTCTTTAATGCAATCAAGAGACATGCTGAGATCTAGTGAACCAGGAAGCTCCCAAAATCTAAATGGAAATCTGAATAGTCTAGTGAGTGGCTCAGCGGTTTAAGAATGTTCCCTTTTACCAAGAAGATCGAACAGGGCCATTTCTTACAGAACATCCTGCAGAGAAATTAAAGCTGCCATTGGAGGGACAGCTGCACAGCCACCACTGTACCTCTGAAGAGCCCCTGGCATCAGACAGCTTTGCTTCCAGTGTGTCAGAGTCCCATCCGCACTCTGTGCCTGCTGGGAGGTGGCAGTTTCCCAGATGTTGCAGGCCCACATGGGGAACCTCAGAGGCATTGATGAAGGCCAGGAACCCTGGATTCCTAAATTGCAGCCACACAGAAGGGCCAGGACAGTAACTTAGATCCAGCTGAAAAAAGAGAGTATTCCTTACCCCCAAATCATAAGAGCATTAGGTCACAATGTGGGCTGACACCCTCCTCCACGCAAGTGCCACCCTGCCCGGCGCCTGAGGGAAACAGTGGCCCTTTGCACATGTTGGCCCGTCTGCCCCTGTACCTGATACAGAAGGAAAATTCCCTCCAAAAAGTAAATTCCCAAAGAGAATGAGGCATGTGCTTCGGTGACTTTGTCACAGAAAGACAATGAAAAGGCAGGAAGATCCTCTACATGAAGCAGGTCCAGTTGAAAGCAGAGCTATTTTGACGGATAGACGGGAACCGGAAGTGCGGGAGCACAGGAGAACCCAGGGGCCTATCACGGAACAGTAACTGGAATTACGTGTAGACGTTTTGCGTGGGAGGCAAGTTAGCTCAAGGAGGAACTCCAGGCCCAAGAAGAGCCATCGCTGGACATTCCTGTAACTAGAGGACTCCTCTCCAGCTGGGCAAAGCTGGAAATTATGCTCGCTCTTTTGCTCTGTGGAGACTATTTGCCATAGGCAAGCACAGTTTCTGTAACAGGGCAGTGCTTAATAAATTCTGTTGAATGAGTAAATAAACGTATCGGTGAAGTTAAGTTGCTCTGTTCTGAAGAAACATCTTGTTCTTCCCAAACATAGGGACATACTTTCAGTCATCGATTAATTTAGATCAAATCTTGTAAAAAAATGGCATGCAGGTGACTAGCAAAAAATAGGGTGCTCCAAGAATAGCATGGGTACAATTGTTAATAGGCAGCTTGGCATATTGGAAAGAGCACAAAGTTTGTAGTCTTGGACTATGTGAGCCAGTTTGCCACTTACCACTCAGGTCACTTAGACAAATTACTAGGACTTGTAATTGCCATCGTTTAAAATAAGGTTGATATTGACCTTGTCACGTTACTAAAAGAAATTTAAAAAGTAGGATGTACAAGTTTCCAGGTACCTACTGAGGGCATAACAAATCTTAAATTGCCCCTTCTTTTGAAATAGACTTGTGGCAGAGAAAACAATGGGAATATTCCAGAAGACAGCAATATAGATTTTATATCATTTTACTTTAAATTCTAATTCTCAGGTACTTATGGCAGACACACTATTTTAGACTCTTCCTAGTCTACTGATTTAAAATGAAATTCTTAATTAACATTCGCTGTAATGTTGCCCCTTAGATTTTATTTAGTAGTTGTATACATAATGTACTTAAACTAAAAAAAAAATGTACTTTTAATTACAGGGAGGTTTTAAAGAAGATGGTAATTGCAAGGAAAGTCTTAATTTAGGTCTTGGATCTTCAAAACTCTCTAGAGAACAAAATACGGCTAAATATATTTATGCTATATTTTCTTACCAATTTATATGAGCCCTCCTGTGAAATAAAGGTAATTATTCTCTCTGAATTTACTTTGTTGGGATGTCATTGGCCTACATTAAGCAGCCTTATAAGAAACAGACCTGTGAGGCTCATAACTGTGAGAGTTGAAAGGAAATTATTGAGGTCATTGTTCATTACAAGGTATCCTCCTTAGGATGAACCCTCAGGGAAAATTCACTTCTGGTCTTGGCAGTAACGTGCATTCTTCACTGGAGCAGAGTCCACATGCTTTTAACTTACAAAAACTAGAAACTGGGTAACTGTCCAGGTTTTCCTTATTGCACTGACTGCTAGTCACCTAAAGCCTAATCTGTGGCCTAACCAAAGAAAACATTATACCATCAATAGTTAATGGTAAATGCAAAGGACTCTGTTATGTTCTGAAATTTATGCCCCCCCCCCCAAATTCTTAGGTTGAAATCCTAACCCTCAAGGTGATGGCATTAGGAGGTGGAGGTTGGGGAAGTGATTATTAATTCTCATGAATGGGATTAGTGTCCTTAAAAAAGAGGCCAGGAAGGGCCCTCTTGCCCTTCTACCTTGTGAGGTAACAGAGAGAAGATAACCATCAATGAGAAGTGAGACCCTTACCTCGCCAGACCCTGAATCTGCTGGCACCATGACGTTGGACTTTCCCACCTCCAAGACCGTGAGAAATAAATGTATGTTGTTTATAAGCTACTCAGTTTATGATATTTTTGTTATAGTATCCTGAACAGACTCAAAGAGACTTTGTGGTATATATTTTTATATAAGTCTTGGATGTTGGTTAAATATACATCTTTCTCCTTGTTTTATTTTATCTGTATATGTTTCACCTATTTAAAAATAGAGAGAGAACATTTTTTGTGTCTATTTTGTGTGTGTGTGTGTGTGTTTTCAGAGGTCAGTTTGCACTATCTACACTCATTTGTATGAAGCTCTTTTTCACTCAAGTGTATTTCAGGTACATATTTCAAAGTCAAAACTTAAAGACCTAACATATTATGTTTATAGATTTCTAAATATACCGTTAACAGCCACTTCATATATTCTCTTTTTTTAATTTTTTTAAGTTTATTTATTTATTTTGAGAGAGACAGAGAGAGTGAGCAGAGGAGGGGCAGAGAAAGAGGGAGAGAGAATCATAAGCAGGTTCTGCACTGTCAGTGTAGAGCCCGATGTGGGGCTCGAACTCATAAACTGCAAGATCATGACCTGAGCCAAAACCAAGAGTCAGATGCTTAACCGGCTGAGCCACCCCAGTGTCCCCACTTCATATATTCTTAATAAGATGAAGCATAAGTTAACTGATTAATTTTATTAAACTTATGCTATTTACGTCATTAAATCTGTCCATCTTCTCCTTTCTGATTTCTTCTAAATTTGCCATGTTATTAAGTCTCCATTGACTTGATATTCAAATCTATTTTCTCATTTTAACAGAACTGGTTATTAAATGTCTATCTTTTTGACTTCCATGTGAATTAACTTGGCATGCAAAT
Organism: Panthera uncia; assembly: GCF_023721935.1. NCBI lineage: Eukaryota > Metazoa > Chordata > Mammalia > Carnivora > Felidae > Panthera > Panthera uncia. The sequence continues at coordinate 37,341,471 of NC_064807.1, forward strand.
AATAAATGGAAAATGACCTATAGAATTATGAAGCTAATGACGAGGAGGTCATTGGTGACCTTAACAAAAAACACTTCAGTTGTGTGATGCTGTGGCGTCCATGTGAGAGGTTGGTTTCATAATAGTTTCTTGTAGCTCTTGGCATTTATTTGATGGTAAGGGTCTCTAAAGAGAAAGTACCGTGCCCTCAATCGCATCGCCACATAATGCCCGTAGTAGAACTTGATTAGGAAAATAAACCTGCCACATTTGACCCCCACTGTTAAAAAAGGCTTATTTTATAAATAAACTATGATTCTATTCATGGTAAAATCATTAATATAATGAAATGAATGGAGTACACATATACTTGAGAAAAAGAGATAAATGGAAAGAAATAGTAATGCCATTAACTTAATAAAAATGTATGTGGTACCACAATCATTAGATTTGAATGATAAATGTTGGCCCTAGGTAAATATCCTGTCCAAGTCAGAATTTACCTTCTATTTGTCATAATATCAAAGGCAGAGATCCATATAGTTCTCACATAAACAGACTAGTTCTATTGAAATAATAAACTGGAAAGAATCTATGATCTTGTAGGACAAAATTTATCTGAGAAATAGTGGTAATTCTCTTTCCACGATCCCTGTGAAGTCTTGAGGCTCAGAATAAATTATTGCTTGTAAAACTGACTATGACTACTTTTTCAAACACAATGGGCCATCACAGTACATCTATTTTTCTGTCTGACTTTTCCAAGGGTCCTTGAGTCCCAGAATTAACCAATAGGAGAGAAGAGCATCCTTGAATTTATTCTATTGTCACAGAATAGTCCATGTAATGTTTAATTAATAAAAAAATGAAATATTCTAATTGTCTTATTTTCCCTATTCTGTATTAAGAATTTAAGTGATTGTTGTTAATAAACCTTGGATTGAACCATAGGTCAAAACTGCCCACACTTTTGAGTTATTTTTCTCAAGAAAACCATTAACTGCATTCTAATTTCCTGGAAGAATCCTAACAACAATTCATTTCAGTCCCACGTTCAACCAAAAATGACGTTGTCAACTCAAGTTTGAATGACATTTATGAGTAGTTCAGTTCTGCTTGTAAATAAACCTAGATCACTAATATTTTAGCGGTTCTGATTAATGGGTTTGTAGTAGTCTCTTCATATTGCCTAACTCTGATGATTTCCTTTATTTTCCTTTCTTGACACGATTATTGATTGTCCAGCTGTTTTGAAGTTATTGCTATCTTTAGATTTACAATCACAGCAGATGGTTGAAAAGAAAGAGATCAATTCGACAATTCTAAAAATTTGATGCTTCACAGTGCTTTTGAAAACTATCACACTGAAGTTACTTTATTAGTGTCTACCTTGGGTCACGTATAGTTTATCTAGAAGTAGCTATACCTATAATGAATCCATTATTAACAACTTTGGCTAGCATTTAAGACCACACAGAAGGTCAAGTTAACCTGTCAGATCTGATCCCTCCCCACTCCCGTGTGTGTGTGCACTGCCCTCCAGTTAACTGAATAACTCATTATTCTCTGACCTCGCTTCACAATTTCCTCCTTACACGGTCCTTTGTTCATTCAGCCAATATTCATTTATTAAGTACCAAGTATTGTGTTCCCTGCTGGAGCTGCGGCAAAGAGCAAGGTAATCAAAATTCTTGTTCAGGTACTTTCATGCGACTTTCAAACAAGGAAGTAGCTAATTACAACATAATGTGATATGCTTTTCCTCTCTTCCAAGATGCTACCCCCTTGCTCCAGCTGTTTCAGCAGCAAAAATAGTAAGCATTTCTCAAAAGCAACCTCAAATGGAACTTATACATAAAGCCTTGCCATAAATACCTTTTGTTATCGCTAATTTGCATTATCACTGAATTATTGTCAGAGGGCACCCAGCACCAGATTTCGCATCCTTTGAAATGTTGCACTTTGAAAATGGTCAAATATTTGTGTGGCTCTTCTTTTCATTATTTTTCTCTTTTATCAGGTTGAATGGTGTGGGCCGGATGTCAGCAATCTTCCCCTTTAGGAAGTTTGGTATGCTTGTATTTTAATGCAATTGCTATTTGATGTTAGGGGGGAAAGTGTGGCATCTCACAAACTTTAAGGCGAAGTTTAAAGTATGCTGGCAAATAAATTAAAAAATTCACGCGTCTTGTAAAATTTGTACAAGCCTAGCATATTTGTTAGCTGCACTTTTCTCCCAACCCCAGCTGTGTTTATGGTATGCTTTATGTTTTAGTGCCACCTTTCTCTCCATTTATGGTATTTGTGCTGCTGCAGGCTTAGGGAACCTTTCGGCGAACAGGCAGCAATGTAGGTGTTATCCTGGAATTCTCTGTCTTGTACAAGTAACTTGGACTCTTGGAGTGTGATACAAATTACTGCTTAAAGAAATACTTGTGGGGTGCCTGGGTGGCTCAGTCGGTTAAGCATCCGACTTCGGCTCAGGCCATGATCTCGCAGTTTGTGAGTTTGAGCCCCGCATCTGGCTCTGTGCTGACAGCTCAGAGCCTCGAGCCTGCTTGGGATTCTGTGTCTCCCCCTCTCTCTGCCCCTCCCAGGCTCATGCTCTGTCTCTCTCTGTCTCTTGATAATAAATAAACGTTATTTTTTTAAAAAAGAAATAATTTCCTGTGTTTCAATCCTGCATTATCCACTCACCTCCATAAGGAAGTTGAGTCTTCTGGTTCTTCTGAACTGATTAAGCACTTTAATTATAAGAAATATTGATATTTCGTTATATTAAGTCTCATCTCTACATGAATGAGTGTTAACCTGGGCATCTGCTCTTAGTGCTACAGAATTTCTTCACTTCAGTTTCTTGACAAAGAGAATAACCTTAACTTACCTTGAATAACCTCAATAACTCAAAAGTGAGAAACATTATTCCTGGAGGATTTTAGTCTTGACTTTTATCTTTGGGCAACCCAAATAGGGAATGCTAGAATTTCCTTTATTTGAACTATGCTTCATCACTGGCTTCATTTAATAATACAAAAAAGTCTGTGGAAAATTACTTTTTAACATGCTTTATGGATATCGGTGAAGGAAGACACTATTCCATTGTCTATCTTTTATGAGGACCGACGGCAGCAGTATCCCACCTGTCAATAAATCTAGGTTTCTTCTAAGCGACAATTTTTATTTTATTGGACAGAGATAGTAAAGTCCAATAGTGAAGTCAAGGGTGGACACTTCACAGTTAGACAACCTGGGTCCAATGCTTATATGCTGATGACTTTGTTTCTTCTGAAAAGTAATTTTTACTTTGCAGGATTACTGAAAATATGAAATGATATTAAAGTGCAAAAATCTCTTGACACAGAGTGGGCACTCCGTGTTAGCTATGATTCCTTGGAGAATGATATATTTTGAAACTGATTCTGTTTTCTTTTCTGTTTTCTGGCTTCCAGGAAGGGTAAAGCCAGAATATGTTGCCTTTCCGACACTTTATAAATGGATATAAAAGCTTATTTTTCTACTTTTTTTCTCACTTAATCTATAATTCTTCAGTTTTGTTCTCTGTTGTATTGCATACAATTGCACACAATTGTATGCTCCAAATATTTCTGGAGAAATCAGGGAGTTTAAAAACACGTGAACACATAATATATTTTCATTTGCGTCTAATGCTACTTCAGGATGAAATCTTTGAATTAGTGGTTGGAGGAGGGAGTAGGTTTCTGGGAATGTCCTTTTTCATGACTTGCATGATCACTTTGTGATAACTCAGTAAGCTATGCTTTGTTTATTGTTCTGTATTCCTACTATTGTTGAGTCATATTGTACATGATAAAGGCTTAAAAAGATGTAGGGGCACCTGGGTGATTTTGGCTCAGGCCATAATCTCACAGTTTGTGGGTCCAAGCCCCACATCAGGATCTGCGCTGACAGTGTGGAGCCTGCTTGGGATTCTGTCTCCCTCTCTCTGCCCCTCCCCTGCTTGCTCTCTATCCCTCTCAAAATGCATAAAAATAAACTTTTGATTAAGTAACTAATAGATGTAGACATCAAATTTTCTATACCCTTTTGCATTAAGTCTTTTTCAAGCCTAATACAAGACGGCACATTGTCTCATTTTGTGTTCAGATCAGCTGACCCATTTTGGTTCAGGCCAAGCTTAAAGGCCAACTCTATGATTTCAGATATTTTCAAGGGCAAGTAACAGAAAAGCAACTCAAATGGTCTTAAGCAATAAAGACAGCTTTTCTGTTCATGTGACTTTAAAATCCACAGGCAGACCATATTTCTAGACCACATTTCCAACAAGGTTCTGAGGGGGGCTTCTGCGACTGCCTCAGCCATCTTCCCAGTCCACTTCTGTGGCTCAGGGCTTATCTTCCACCCGGCTTCCCTCATGACGTGAAAGTGGCTCCCAGCAGCCGCCAAGGCCATGTGCTGTTTTAAGAGCTTCCCCCAACTATACAACAAAGAGGCATTCCTGACTTTCTGGTTCGGAGCTCTGTAGGTAACGTAAACCCAAAAGTAATCACCGTGTCAAGGAAGATAGCTTTACCCTGATTGAGTCAACAAACATGGCCATCTCAGAAGCTGAGCAGAGCAGCAACCCCACTCAAAGGGCACGAGGACTTAATCACGGAGATAGATGCAATGGTCTTGGGTTAGAAAAATCAATGTACGCACTGCTTTTTTCACATCTTGTCACCATAAAACCATTGATAGTAGCAGAGAAAGTCATTATTAGCTACTAGAACCAAGGGCACATGACTTGATTTTTGGATTCATTTACTCTTTTATACAACAGAATTTTGCTGAAACTTCTAAGTAGAGAGCCAGTTAGCACCCAAGACAAAGAGTCCAATAGCTGGCTGCGATAGAGCATTGGCAATGGGAGAGTGTGGAAAAAAGAAAAAAACTAGAACCCACATCCATGTTTGCCGAGTGGTATCAGAACTTCCAGAACTGCCCCTATGAGAAGCATCAAAGCAATTTTACATTGCTTACAATTTTACCCTTGAATCTGCCCTGAGCCGTGTGGCTTCTGCTGTAATTCAGGCATAGCTATGACAATTTTACTCAGAACAAATTCTTAACCTATTTTACATACACTCTGTGGTTACAAATCAACTACCCTCTAATAGCATTTTCTCATTATAAAACAAATGACTGTTAGAAATCAGGCTTCTTTTAATACCAAGTTGATGGGTGGTATTTCAATAAATGATTGCTTCTATTTTCATACATTAACTTCTGGACAAAATAAAATATCATTTGAAATATGTATTTGTCTCAAGGGAAAATTACAATTTATTTTCTAGCCTGCACTCAATTTCCTACAGGTCTAAGCTTCAATGTACAGACAATAAATTAATGTTTGATAATTCATCACTGTTAAAAGGTCTGAATTTACTTTTCAAAACAAATCATTTTTCTAAAGTCTCAGGGTCAATGATCCAGATCTTAATAAGGGATTTTCCTGATATTGTTGGAGATTTTTATGTTAAATATAACAAAGTAAAATAGCATTATTATTCATATTTAAAAAGAAGGAAATACAATTTCAAAAACATATTAAATTGGTCAGTATTTGAAAAGTTATTTCTTTTTCCATTAATTAATGAGTTATTTGTCCTTAAAAATGCCATCTCTGTTTACTTCTATAATACACAGTACTGCATTCTGGGTGTTTTTTTTTTTTTTTTTTTAATTTTTTTAACCACCAAGGAATATAATCAACTTTGGAAAATACTACCTTACTTTTTCTTTTAATTTTTTTAACATTTATTTATTTTTGTGAGACACAGAGGCAGAGTGCAAGCTGGGGAGGGGCAGAGAGAGAGGGAGACACAGAATCCAAAGCAGGCTCCAGGGTCCGAGCTACCAGCGTAGAGCCTGATGTGGGGCTCGAATCCACAAACCGTAAGATCATGACCTGAGCTGAAGTCGGCCATTTTACTGACTGAGCTACCCAGACACCCCAATACTACCATAATTTTCACTAATTTTACATTCTACTTGTCCAATTCAGTGTTCCACATCAAATTCTACTGCTGATTAAACACATGAATACCAGTATCTCTAGCTACACGTTTATTTATAATTTTCAAATTTAAATTTCCTTCCTAGAATAAAGACATTAGCTATAGGATTTCTTTTTTTTTCCCCCACACTACCTATTAAATGACATAAATGATGAAAATTTCCATTCCTTTGTCATGTAATAGCAGCATATTGTAGAATATCCTGATAAATGGCTCACTATTTTATAGAACTTCATAATACATAAAGAGCTTTGGTGGATAATGAAAATTTTAATCCTCCTTTTCTATTTATTGTTGTTACTACTGTTGTTTTTTTTTTTTTTAAGTATAAGTGGATCATTATGATAAGGGGTGGCTAAGAGGATGGTTTATTTGATTGTAGTCAATTGTGTGCAATATTTATAGTACAAATTTTGGCAAAAGAGTAAGTATGCTATTCATCCAAGTATGAACTCTGAACTTCTACTGTATTTCTGTTAATTGACATTTCCTTCTCATTTTTTATAACTAAAGCTGATCAACGTGAGATTTTACAACATGGAAAATCATTTGGATAGACTATTAAATGTATCAAAATATTTAAAAAGTGTAGTGAACTATGCTAGGAGCTTTCTTTCCAATTAATTAGAGTAGGTGATTTTTTCATCTATTTCTTCACTTAACAATTTCCTTTTTGGCTTTTAACTTTTTCTCTAGCTCATGAAATGGCCCAACTTTATAAAAGATTAATCTCATATTAAAAATATTTATTTTTATGTGTGTGTGGGGGAATGATATGATGTTTAAGGATCTCTTTTAAAAGGAATTAAGCATCTAGGCACAAGTATGTTTGTTTGTGAAATGTATTCTTGCCTTCATAATATAAAATAGAGGAAAATGTTTTTGTGCCATTTTTCTGATTCTCAATTTTTAAAAGAGCAATCTCTGGGGCGCTTGGGTGGCTCAGTCTGTTGAGCGACCAACTTCAGCTCAGGTCATGATCTCACGGTTTGTGAGTTCGAGCCCCGTGTCGGGCTCTGTGCCGACAGCTCAGAGCCTGGAGCCTGCTTGGGATTCTGTGTCTCCCTTTCTCTCTGCCCCTCCCCCACTCATGCTCTGTCTCTCTGTGTCTCAGAAATAAATAAATAAACAAAAAAAAAATTAAAAGAGCAATCTCTGGTTGTACTTAATGTTTTCCTAACTTATGGCTAATATAAAATTATTTCCCAAAAACTAAAATTGGTCTGGCCTCCAGGCACTTCTGCTTAGTCTTACTGGGTTTTTATTTGCATATGGATCTTCAAGATAGTCACCAACTTTTACAAGTGAGTGGCAGTTTGTCATGAGTTTTGTTTATTTTTAATATATGTAGCTCTAAGGTTACCTGGCAATAGAATAGCTAAACATAAAACTTAATTCCACTCACCAGTTTCCAAACCACAGCTGAAAGAAACACTATTTATGGAAGATTGCCAACAGTCATTCTTTACTTAACACTTCAAAATCTCCTTTTGGGGGTGCCCGGGTGGCTCAGTTTGTTGCACATCTGATTCTTGATTTCAGCTCAGGTCATGATCCCAGGGTCATGGGATCAAAACCTATATGGGGCTCTGCACTGAGCATGGAGCCTGCTTAAGATTCTCCCTCTCCCTCTCTGTCCGCCCCTCGGCCCCGCTTGCATGAGTGCATTCATGCACACGCTCACTGTCCCTAAAATAAATAAATAAATAAATAAATAAATAAATAAATAAAATCTCCTTTTGGATGCAGCCCCACTTGAGAGCTGAACTCCTGGTTCATTCTTAGTGATCGCTCCCGCCTCAATAAAATCACCTTCATTCTGTTTTGTGTTGATGCCAGTGAACGATACTTAAACGGACCATGTAACAAATGACCTCGTGAAACTGTTTCTACTGTTAGAACACTGCTGAAGATGTTCATTACATTTCGTAGTCTTCTATGTGGTCCCATTAAAGAAATCTCCTTCTTAGTATCCAGCATGACTATTCATTTCCCGAGATAACTGGCATAAAGGTGATTTGCTGTTATTCAATGAAAGTTAATCTGATAATTGCATGTTATGTGACCATTCATTGATTCAAAAACATTTATTGAGCATTTACTAGGAGCTGTGTATGCAATGTTCTGGTGCTAGGTATAGAGCACAGAAGAGAGTGAACAGAATAAATGAAAACATTTCTGCCATCAACTAGTTTTCATTCTCATGAGTGTTCATTTTTTGTAGGGTTCTTGAGAGAAACAGAATATATATATATATATATATATATATATGTGTGTGTGTGTGTGTGTATTGTATATATTTATATATACATCTGTGACATGTATAATATATATATATATATAACCTTTCATAAAATATATATATGTATTGTGTATATATATGTGTATTATTATACACAATACATATATAAAATGAGGAGTTAGCTCATGTTATCATTGGGGCTGACAAATCCCAAGATCTGAAGGGTTAGTTGGAAAGCTAGAATCCCAAGAGAGCCAATAGTTTAGTTCTAGTAGGAAGGCCAAGAGTCTTGAGATCCAGGAAAAAAAAAATCTATGTTCTAGTTTAAGTCTGCAAGCTGGAAAAAAAACTTGTGTCCCAGTTTAAAGACTGTTAGGCAGGAACGATTTTCTCTTACTCAGGGGTGGTCAGATTTTTTGTTCTATTCAAGCCTTTTTAACTTACTGGGTGAGACCTATCCACATTATAGAGGGTGATCTTTACTCAGTGTACTGATTGAAATCTTAATCCCAATCAAAAACAGCCATACAGAAACAGTCTAGACAGGAGGGCACTTGTTAGGATGAGCCCTGGGTGTTGCAGGTAAGTGATAAAGCACCGAATTCTACTCCTGAAGCCAACATCGCACTGTATGTTAACTAACTAAAATTTAAGTAAAAAATTTGAAAAGAACAAAAAAGCAACAAAACAAAACAAGAAACATCTGGTTGACACATAAAATTAGCCATTGCAGCACTTAGGAATCAAAATCTATAACCTCTCAGACTTCTCCCTTGAGTTCCAGACTCCTACATGCCTCTGCTTCCTAAACATATCCTCTTGGATGTTAGTTAATAGGCATCAAAAACATAATAGGGTCAAAAGAAAACATGTGGCTTCAAACTCCTGATTGTAAAAGAAGGGCCTGTTCTCAGTGTTATCTCTGTATATGGCACCATCACTCGCACGGTGCCTCAGGCCAACAGCTTAGGAATCATTCCTTGTGCATCTCTTTCAAAGTCCGTATTAAATGTGACTATTAGCATTATTATTATGGCAATATCCATCTCATTCCAGTATTGCTTCCTCCAATGTGTTCTTTATGGACAACAGAGCAAACATACCAAAAGAAGCAAATCTGATCATGTTAACTCCACCCCCTCATTAACTAAATATTCTTTAATAGCTCCCTATAACTTGCAGAATAAAGTCCATTCTTCTTAGTGTAGCACAAAGGACCTTTCACAAAGCTCGTCTCTCCCATCTCATCTCTCATCGTAGAGCACTCCAACGATTTGTACCAGCCATCCAGCTATCCTAGGCTCTTTGTCTTTCTCTGAATGGGCCAAGTTCTTCTGCTTCCAGGTCTTTACAAATGAATCACTCTCTTTTTAGCTTGTCCTTCCCCAGCTCTCTTTACTTTATTCATCTTTGTCTTTCAGAACCCATCCCAATACACTTCTTCCTGGAATCTTTCTTTGACTCCAGAGTCTGAGCTAGAGACATAGCACTCCATGATACTTCTTTTAACACTTTTTATACTCTGATAACAATCGGTTTACTTGCTTGTTTCCACCCTGAGCTGCAAGTTTCTTATGAGGAGAAACTGTCTGTCTAAACTTCACATACAAATCACTAAGCATAGAACTGGATAGGTGTCAAACATATAATTATTCTGAAAGGAAGGGAGGAAGGAAAGGTGAGAGGAAAAAGGGAATTTTACAAAGGTCATGGTTTGCTAAGCGTCTGGAGTTATAAACTTATATTGCAACGGGGAAAGCCATAATTTCCTATGGTGAATATAACATAAAGGATCCAAAGGAATGGGTTGTGATATGAAGAGTGGAAGAACGTTCTCTTCATCCAGGCTGTATTCCCTGCAAAGACTCACATCTGATCGGCAGATGCAATTCTCCTACAGAATGAAAAGACCAGTACCATTTCAAGACTAATGCTAATTCACTTCCCTGTTCCAAAAGAACAAGGCCTAACAGCATACCAAAATTCTAGAAAGAGAGCAGTTAAAGGACCAATCCATGGATAGCCATGGACTTACTACTTTGTGTCCCACTGGTTCCCCTAACAACCATCAGTCCAAAGGGAGATGTGATATGACCAAAGAAACAACAGTCAGTATCCCAAACTTTGCCTCATTGTTTATAATAAGGAAATCAATGGATAAATTGATAAAAATTACCATTTCCGAAAATGATTAAAAATAATTTTCCAGTAAAAAAGTTCCCACTAATTTTAAATGCCCTAGTGGTGGCCAGAAGTATCGTTTGCATTCTACTTCTTTAATCATTTATTTTCTTCACAGTTTATTTATTTTGAGAGAAAGAGAGTGCACATGGGAGGGGCTGAGGGGTTGGAGAGAGAATCCCAAGCAGGCTTCATTGTCAGGACATAGTGCACAGACTCATGTTGGGCTCAAATCCATGAATCATGAGATCATGACCTGAGCTGAGATTGAGTCAGATGCTCAATCGACTGAGCTACCCAAGTGCCCCTACTTCTTTAATAATTTGTGATTAACCTTGCTCTTTATTAATTATAAGCCTTGATAAAAAGAAATTATATATATGTGTATATATATATACACATATATATATCATTAAGTTTTTTATTAGTGTATTTGGTATCTATTGCTGTAAAAAAAGTTACCCCAGACTTATAGCTTAAAACAACAAATATTTTTAACTTACAGTTTCTGTGTATTAGAAAATTGGAAGTGGCTTACCTGAATGGTGCTGGCTGAACATCTCTCCTGAGTTTCATGGCTACATGTCAGCTTGGGCTGCAGTTATCTGAAGGCTTGACTGGGGCTGGAGGATCCATTACCAAGATGCCTCACTAGCATGCTTTTGGCAGATGGTCAAAAAGCAGTTCCATGCTGGTTATTTGCAGGAGGCCTCAACTCATAGACTTCTTCACTGGGCTGTTCAAGTGTCCTTAAGATGCTCTCTTAGAAGAAGTGATGCAAGTGAGAGAGCAAAGAGGAAGCACAATCTCTTTTATGACCCATTACAGTAAATGGCATATAGTCATTTGGACTATGTGCTATTCATTAGAAGCAAGTCACTAAGTCCATTTTACATGCAAGGGGGTTGCATTAAGCTCTGCATTTTTAAAGAAGCATCAAAGAACTTGTAGACATATTTTAAGACCAGCACATATGGATAATATTAAGACAATATTGTTTTTTATGTAACATAAATGCACAGCATTTCTGCTTCATTAAGTCGGCTTTTAGAATGAAACCATCAAATGATAACACGCATTCTATGGGAACATTTAGACTCCGAAATGACATTCTGGAATAAACTTTATTAGTGTGTATCTGCCTCTATGTGCAAGTGGTAAGGGAAAAAGTGCATAGTTATTTCCTCTCTATCTTCAGACTAACAAAAGAGCATTGGATCCATTCGATTCTCTAGGCCACCCTTTTACTTCCCAGAGTTTAAAATATCTGCATGAGAAGATGAATCATTAGTTGGTGAAAACATAGAAGACGCAACAAATAAAAAGTTACCTGAATGAAACTTTCCAAGGGTATCCATGGTTGGAGGGAGGGAAGAGTCTATCCATGGTGGAGAATTCTATCATTTTCTCCTGGCTCTCACTTGTCCCACCCCCTTCCCCTTCTCTTCCCTTCTTTCCTTTTTTCATTGGGAATCAAGATTTCAGTGGACACACTCAACAGAGGGTTAGGACACTAGCATTTCTCAGGCTGAACTCTCAGTTGCCCTCAGCCTCCGTAAGTATTTGGCCATACAAATTAAACAGTTTGCTTGTCGGCCCTGGGGACATTTTGCTTCTTTTAACCATTTCTAAGCTCTCGGCAGGTCTGAATCTTGGTTGCAACTCCAGCCTTCTCCACTCATAACAGCAACTGTACGTGTTTTACTTTCCACTGTACTTTGTTGCCTCAGGTCCTTTCATCACCCACAGCATCAAGGAACTTAGTTCTGTGATAGCATCTCCTCCAGATCCCCTGCACAGCATAACTGGCTAGTGGGTTCTCTAGCTCTACATAGTATATCCCTCTAACATATCAGATTCTATAAGATCCTTGCTCTCTCCATCGTCTCTCTGCCAGTGTCTGGCTTTGCAACTTTAGTTAGTGTAATTGTTTACTTGCTCCAAGGATCCAAGAGCTTGGAATCTCCCATGTTTATCCTAGTGGCATGTTAGTTGTATCACCCAGAATCTTTGTCAGGGCATTAAATCTCATATCACTTCCTCATGTGGAGGAAAGTGCCTCCATATTGATAAACTCTCTGTAATCTAACTTTTTGTTTCTCTTGATCCAGCATTCTTAAGATCCACACTCATATATGTTATGCTTTGTGGCAGTCCACAGTCTTCTTTAACATGAGATCCCTTTCCTCCCCTTAAGACACCCATAAAGTCCCTGACCAAGTGTTTTGTGTGAGTTTACTTTTATTATTGGTCCGGTGGCCAGGACTGCAGGGGAGAGTAGTTCCTGAAGGGTTAGGTGTCTTGCAAGGCAGAGGCCTCTGCATTCTCTTCAGGTAAAGAAAGAACCATTAGTCTTAATTTGGGAAGACTGGGCTCCTTTTTCAGTCCCGGAGGGTTCAGAGGAAGACGAGGGTTGAAATTTTTCAATGTACCAATCCAGATGTCTCCATCTCAAGTCTCAGTGACCCTTCATACATAACAATGGATGAATCCTTTACAGAGCAGACTTAAATTCTCAACCTACTTCATATCTCTTTTCTTTTTTAATTAATACCTGTGTCTGGCAGTCAGTTTTTTTCTGTCTGAGTTTTGGAAGTTGAAAGACATTTTGTGTTGTCCAAGAGGTCCTCCAGCTTTCACACTTGGCCTGAAATTGGTGACTAATCGCTCTCACATATTCATTATTTTTTCCCAATGCTTTATTGCCTTCAGCAATAGCCATCCACCTTCATAGTCCTTACAAGCACCACTTACCTCAAACCTCTCAAAGTAAGATATTTCACCTGCCATTGCATTCACTTACACTTGTATCCCATCGCTTTTCAGCACTGTGGAAAATTGAACGACTCCTGTGGCACAGCCCACGTGATGTGATTGTTACTTCCGGCTAACCAGTGGGCAATCTAGCTGAAGTGTGATCGTGGAATATGCTTCCTCAAAAAACTTTTGGCGCTAAATGTGTTAAAGTCGATTCTCTCAGGAAACTGACTCTGAGGCAGAGGTTTGCATGATGTAGATGCTTAGTTCTTTTAGGAACACTATCTGCAAGAGAATGAGGGAAGTAGGACTGAATAAAAGGAGAGGTTGACCTACACAGCAGTTGCAAAACAGACCTCGACCTTCCCATCGTCACCCCCCCAACCCCCCTGCAGGGAGTTCTGGAGCTGGAATAGACATTCTGAATTGCTCTGAACTGAGGCCAAGGGAGTTCCGTCTGTACCCCTATTTCAAGCAGCCATTGATGTGAGCTGACCTTTCTCTGCAAAGGTCCAAACCTTGAGTATGGGGATTCCTTAAGTAGAGGAGAAGTCCTGAAGAAGGTCTCACCCGTGAGCTGTAAGGAGGGAGAGGAGATACATGTGGGTGGCAAATCACTTCATCCACTGCACTATGCTCCGGGCTGCCCACCCCCACCCCACCCCAGCTCTGTAGAGTGCACAAAGCACCATGGGAGTTAAGAAGAGAATAAGGAAGCTTTGTAAATGAAGGATAGCATGGCATAGAAGTAGAAAAGCATACTTTTTTGTTTGGTTGATTGTTTTTGTTTTGTTTTTTATTTGTAATAGTGAACAGTTCATTTGGGATGGAATTAAAATGCAATGAAAGGGTAAAAGTGAAAGAAGCCAGGGTAGTGTGGGTAGAAGTAGGAAAGAAGTCAACTGGACCAAAGTGTGAAGGACTACGGTTAACAGAAGGAGTGTGGGCTCTATTTAGTAGTCCCTAGGAATCTTTCTTTACTTGAGGATGACATAAACATTTTTCTGACATCATCATATTTAATTTAATGATGGTTCAATTTCAGTCTATAACACATTGTGTCTATTTTTAGATGTTTACAATACTTTCATCCCCTTCACTTCCCTTTTCCTTGTGCATTATATGCACTACACGCTTCCTTTAATAGCAGGAGAAAAAAAACAAACGTGTCCTTGTTTGCCTTGTAAAAAAGGAATTTGCATAGAAACAGCCTACCAGGAACAATATATTCTGACAGTTTTGAATAAGCAATAACATGTGATGATTTTCATATTGTTCTTCAATTATCTGAGAAGTATAAAAACCATTACTTGAGTCATTAAAGTTTGAACGAACATTGGGGAATTCACTCCAGGCAGAAAATGTTTGTTGGCAGAATGCTGAAACAGCTGATCTCATAATTATGTAACTCCTCGTTTCTATTTAGCTAAACTTTATTTAAATTGATATGACTTTTGCCTGTTTCCTTGGAATACCAACCTCTACAGACATTTGGTAGCTACATAGTGTAATCTCACAGAGCAGTTGCTGAATTTCTATGTCTTCTGACTCTGCTTTTAGTCCAGGATGTGCTGACATAACTTCCTATCATTCCTTTTCTACTTTACTTTGGAACACCATAACAATCAGCAATTTCTAAAAACTGCTTTCTAAATGGTAAGGAAAGTGGTATTTCTACATTAAGTGCGACGAAAGTAACAATGCCAGCAAGCTTACTTTCTCATGCTCTGTTTCTCATAACTCAAACGTATTTTCAAAAGCATGGCCATAGTTGGAATATCTCAACAGATTACCTGCTTGCTTTACATTTATAATGCCATACGTGCCAGAACAAGGTTCTCCGGCTGGTCCCTCTCTATGTTTATCCCCGGTGGAAGGAAATTTGTTAGCCTACTAACGTAACAAAGTTGTACTACATGAAGCTGTCTGTCTTGCTATATTAGCAAGATAAAAATCTGCACTATAGCATTTTTCTGCAGAATAAGGACACAACCTGCTCATGCAATACAACTTGCTTGTACAATTTCAAAGAAAAGCCTACCGGACGGGTCGTGGAAGCAGTGAGTCTGTCAAGGACGTAGGCAAGTCTGATTGTGAGACAGTAAGAAATTTTTGCATGATCTTCTGGGCAGTAAGTATTCCCTTGGTCAACTACCAGGAAATTGAGGTCCTTTCTGGAAAGTTCTGTTTCATCCTCTGGGCATAGAGAACGCATAGAGTCATGTTTCACTTGTACAGTGCTGAATAGTTCATGAAGCACTTCTACATATGATGTCATTTGACCATTATGATACACCTGTGGCATCGGAAAAGTGGGACGATTCCACCGTATGCAGATGGGAAAAAATTGAATCATAGTCTCTCTGATCTTGAAGGTTTAGTTATTGGATTGACTTAGGTTTTAAGTCAGGGAAAAAAAAAAAAAAAGCTCAGTCTTCTGCTTCCGTGTTGAGAAGTACCTCTTTGAAGAACTGTTTGGTGCTTTTGAGTGTATCTCTCATTTCAAAAACCGAATCAAAATCCCCAACTTGAAATGAGAACCTCCACAGAGCAACACATATGTACAATTCTTACCAATTTGTGACCCAAGGCATAACTTGTATGTGGAGCATTTTTCAAAACAGCTGGCCCGGACCCATCAAATTCCCAGCGTCATTAAAGACTACAAAAGGGGCTCACTGCTTTGGATTAATAGAAATATGGCAGAGAAAGGATTTGGAGAAAAACAGATATGGCAATTAAATGCTAGGTAAGACTAGGTTTTGGACCAAATAGGAAAAAAAAAATCGTTAGAACATTTGGAGAAATTTGAATAGGGAATTTACATTTGATATTATTGTAGTGATATAAAATTTCTGGACAGTAATAATGGCATATAGAAGAATGTCCTTGGAGGATACACGTGGAAGTTTAAGAGGTAAAGCATCATGCTGTCTGCAATTATTTCAGTAAAAATTATGTAGATATGTTCCATATGCAGAGACATGCATATGCGTGCAGGTGCCTGTTGAGTGTGTATATGGAGAGAAAGAGAAAGCCAATGTGGCAAAAAGGTAACAAATGAATCTAGGATGATATATAGGTATTCTTTCACATTTCCGTTGCGCTAAAAGCTTCCAACAAAAAGCGTATGGCAAAATAGTAAAACACCAAATAAGATTTTTTTCTGAGCTATTAGAATAATTTGATTTGGCATATAATAATTCTGTAAAAATTATTAATAATGCTTGGAAATTTTATAAAGATGCTACACACTGTGGGGTTGCTTTATGAAGTGGCAAGATTTTATGCTTTTGGATAGCCTTACTTTATGTTGTTATTTGTAGCAGGAGAATTCAGCTTTTACTTTAGTAGTGAAAAACAGAAAAACAGATTGGATCAAAGAGGAAAGAGGGAAAAAAGAAAAAGAAGGAGAAGAGAAGGAAAAACGTATTTCCATGTTTTCATTTATGATTTCTACATCTAGCTAAATCTCAGTCAATTTTCAAGAATCATCTCCAACATCATTTACTACAGAAAGCCAAAAATAAAATCTCATATCTTTTTTTCTGCACCCCCTCCCCCCAGTCTCTCTACCCTTGGGATCTTCGGTCATCTCATGATACGGTCCATGTGATATTGGGCATGAAGCGAAGTGGTTCAAACTGTATGTCCAGCCACTGCCGCTGGGGAAACGTTGAATGATATAAGCAGACATGTCTGGCCAGATACTGGTGGTATTGGACATCTCCTCTTCCAGCAACCCGGTGCATCTTTTGACCTCCATGCATATTCCTAGAAGATTTTGGTTTCTCCTGAGAAATGAGAGAAGAGGAAAGTCCAGAGAAAAGAAAAGGAAGAATGCATAGAAGGCTCTGTTATCTGTTCCCTCCACAGCCCTCCGGTCAGAATATGACCAGTATTATTAAATTCTAAAATGCGTAAATTTTTGAAATATTTCGGTAAGAGGTATTTGGGTCTCTAGGAACAAAGAGGGCGCAAATGAGGAGGTAAGCATCCCAGAGGGGATGAAGGGCCTTCCTTGTACCTCCAAAAAGAACCCAGCGCCCTGTTGGCGTCATGAAGACAGTAAGTCAAGAACATGGAGAGACAGCACCGTGACCTGAACGTTGGCATTTTCATGATGGATGAGGCTTTTCAAGTAATTTTACAGGGAAAGGACAGGGACTAATGGAAATTCGAGCTACATAGACAGAAGAGAAATACACAGATATGTGATTGCAGCTAACAAAATGATCTATGGGCATATAGAAGGGGTTCCTTGTTGGTCTCCTCTGCAGAGATTAGCTCTTATTTGGGGGCTGCCTAGGTATAAGACACACCTTTGTGTTACAGTGATAACGCATGGCAAGAACGATGATTCTGTATAACAGCACGGTTTTATTTTTAACTCAGGTGCCCAAAAGAAATTTACTCCATGCACCCAAATAATCATCAAAAATACAAAGAACAAACCTGCTGGGAAATCTGTCTATCTGACAGCTGAAACACAAGCACACAGAACTCTTACAAAGCTGGCAGGCCAGAGAGCTGCGGCCCCCGTAGACACCATTATTAACAAATTTAGGAAGCATTCATTATTCAGCAGAACATAGTAAAAGGAAGAAAATCCTCCCAAACACATCACTGGTTAGGGCTTCTTAAATAAAGAGTCTACCTAGCAGACAGTTGCAAAGTCAGAAAGCAAGGACCTCCTGGGGTTACAAAGAAGGGTCTTGAGGCAAGAAGCTGACATTCTAGAAGGGACAGAGAGAGACAGAGTATGCCAGAACATAACCAAATGCCAGAAAATGAACTTTTCCTTGAAAAGCAATTCAACACAAGTGTGACTTCAGGGTTAACAAAAGGTCCTCTATAGTCAGACGGCCTGGTTTTGAATCCCAAATCTTCATCTTTCATCTATGTGGCCGCAGAGAAGTCACCTAAGCTTTTAGTGCCTCAGTTTTTCTATTCGAACAATTGCTATGACAATAGAATCTGCCTCATGGTTTGTTGTGAGAATTTAGTGAGTTAATTTTTCCAAACAATACCTGACACATAATAACACCAGGTAAATGAGAGCTCTTCTTACATATTAAATATTTTGGGTAACAGGTCACCAGAGGTCAAATCATCTCAAACATCATCCTTCTGGGAGAAGGGGAAATGCCTTAAATAATGTATCTCCCATACTTTCCTTTCTTCCCTTTATTACCCCTGACAATTTATACAGAATTGTATGATTTTCCTCATGATCATTGTCGACTAAAGTCAAGATTTATTGTCCTAAGTGAGCCAATCCAGTTAAGTAGCACCATGTACAGAGCTTTAGCTGTAGGCAGCTTATTCCTGTCCGAGTGTTACTAAAATAGTATCTAGACATACCTCCTCCACACCAATGGCCTCCTGACGAAACAGTGAACTCATGGAGCCCAAGGCAATGACCTTAGTCAGGAGCGGCCTCTGTATTACCTGAACGAACACGAGACCTCGCATTCCAGAAAGCCTCCTGATTTTACCTTCTATCCTACACCCACTCTTGTTATGAACAACAAATGTGATATTATTACAAGTTTCAACCTGTTGGAGAAGATCAGTGAAAGTGACCGTCCTGAGATCCCAAGGATCAATTTTACAACTCTTCCCTTTGTCATAATTTGCCTTCAAAGGAGCGAAGTTCAGTGACCTTGTTTTTACGGCTTTCCATTTCAATATTGACAAAAATGATTAATTTTAATTAAGTTTTCATTAATTAAGAATACATCCTGAAATCATTCCTTCCTAACTTCATTAAAAAAAAAAAACACTGTATTTTCACCAGAATATCAAAAAAGTATTCCAAAAAATTTGGAAAAAGATGACCATGCTACAAGTATTATATTCCCAGCCGAGATAACAATTTCAGATGTAAATAAGAAGATAGTCTCAGATATGCTCACCAAGTATTTATTTCATTCTAAGTGGCTTCTGCATTTTTATCAAAACTGAATTAAGTAATCACTGAAGATTGGGAAGTTGTGGAAGCAGCAAGTTGATAGTGAGAATTGAATACAGATATAGAGTATATTAAAAAAATAAAAATTACACACTGAAACCTAAAGTTCATAATATTATTATGCCTACAATTTAAAAAATATAAACATCTAAAAACTATTAAAAACATTAATTATGTAAAAATTGATGCAACTTGTATCCTAAGATTAAATAGTAATCTGGAATCAAAATAATAAAAGCACCATATTCCTAATATGTCATGAAAGAAAATAAGCAAGTAATATTTTAATTATTAGAGTCCTGCAGATTTATAATTTAGATCAAATACTTACCTTCCAAACCACTGAAAGAAATAAAAGCAGACAGAGCATTTTGTAGCAAGGTATATACGGAGTAATTTTTAAGTGACAACAATAAAATAAATCATAACATAGGTTAACAAATATCAGACATTGTCTGGATAAGTGAGATTGGTCTAAAACAGTATTCAATAATTTGCTGCATAAAAAGGAACACTCAGAAAATAGAAGGACTTTGCATTAACAGACAAATATATTCAAGCAAGTGGGCGCCTGGGTGGCTCAGTTGGTTAAGCGTCCGACTTCAGCTCAGGTCATGATCTCATGGTCTATGAGTTCAAGCCCACACATCGGGCTCTGTGCTGACAGCTCAGAGCCTGGAGCCTGCTTTGGATTCTGTGTCTCCTTCTCTCTCTGCCCCTCCCCTGTTCATGCTCTGTGTCTCTCTCAAAAATAAATGAACATTAGAAAAAAATTTTTCTTAAATATATTCAAGCAAGCATGGACATATTATTAAGGTAGAACTGAAGCAAAAAACTTATCCCAGGATAAAAGTGCTGTTTTATATAGAGAAAGTCGAAATTAATAGTGTAGATGTAGCAGTATTGAACCTTTAAGTAAGAGGAAATAAATAGAAACACAAGTGAAACAGCAGAATTTTAAAACACTATCAGCCCATGATAAGTCCTAGGGGTAAAATATACAGAATATCAGGATGTTAGAATAATAGAGTGATATCAAATTGTTTACCTTGCAGGGAATATCTTTACTTTTGAAATATTCATGGATCATCTACAAATACTGATTATGTAAGATACTATAAAAATACATTTAAAAATTTATCCCCAAATAATTTATTCATGGCATATTCTCATATCACAACCAAATAAAGATGGAGGTTAGGAATGTACGTAAATAAAATAAGAAGACTTTTTTTTTAAACACTGAATATTCTCCTAATAAATCTTTAAGAGACGATGCAGAAAGATTATTTAGAAAATAATCAAAAGGAATATTACATTGCAAACCTGGGTATTTTTGAGTATAAGCAGAAACAAACTTATGTCCTCAAATATTTTTATTATAAAAATGATAAAAGAAATCTCTTTCTTTTCCAATTTCAACCAAGAAACAAAAACTTAGCAAAAAGACAAAAAGTCAACTTAAGAAAATATGAAAAAGGAAGTAATAAAAGAAAAAAAGAAGAATAAGTTAATTAGAAAACAGTGGAAGTGAAATTAATAAATTAACCCAGGGGCTGGGGAGAACACTAACATAATATATGACCATCTAGAAATTCTAATATGAAAGAAAGAAAACAAGGATTTAATAAAATCTGAATATAAAAGGAGAAGAAATTAAGGACATAAAGGAAAACTTTTACATTATAAGCAACTGCTAATATAATTATCTATCAAAAAATAAATGGAAGGATCCCACTTATAATTACACATAGAAAAAATAAAATAAAATGTATTTTACAATATCCAGGGCATATATCCATGAATATTAGAAAATCTATATAATCCTGAGAAACTTAACAGAAGACCATGGGGGAGGGGAAGGGGAAAAAAAAGTAGTTAGAGAGGGAGGGGGGCAAACCATAAAGGACTCTTAAAAACTGAGAATAAACTGAGGTTTGATGGGGGGTGGGAGGCAGGGGAAAGTGGGTGATGAGCACTGAGGAGGGCACCTGTTGGGATGAGCACTGGGTATTGTATGGAAACCAATTTGACAATAAATTTCGTATTAAAAAAGGAGGAAAGAAAATCCATATAAAGCAGAATAGAAAAATAATTGTCCTAATTTAATAAAAAAAAGTTTTGCTTATATATTTGCAAAAATCTACTCACAAGATTCAAGATCTATTACTAATAATAATGCTACCAAAATTTTGGAATAGAAGTGGTTTTTCTCAACATCAAAAAAATCTTTACTCAAAGGAAATAAGTAACACTATATGTATGATTCAATACTAGAGTTTTTTTCTAATAAAATAAGAAATAGAATAGATATATACTCTAGATCTTTTGTAGGTAATGTTACTTTGATAAGCTTTGACAAGGCATGATACAATATTGAAAAGCCTAAATTATTGAAAATAAGAAACAAATTGTATGTAAATATCTGCTTATGATCGACTACGTCTCTAGAAAATCCCTCGGAATTAGCTAAACCCTATTAGGGTAAGATGAACAATTCAGCAAGCTAACAGGTCTTTCCAAATTAAAAAAATCTCCCATCTATAACTGCTTGAATTTTCTGCTTTAAATATGGCCTACACCTATGCGGAAGTGACAAAAAGCTGTCTCTCAGGGCCCCATAGGAAAATTAGGAAACTATATCAGTTTCCTAGAGCTGCCATAACAAACTGGTACAAAGTTGATGACTTAAAACGATAGGAATTTATTCTGTCACAATTCTGGAGGCTACAAGTCCGAACCTCCCTTGCCTCCTCTAGCTTCTGGTGATGGTCAGAAATCTTTGACATTCAGCGGCTGTTTGCTGTATCACTCTAATTTCTGCCTTCATCTTCACTTGGCTTTCTCCCTGCTGTGTGTCTGTTTTTCCATATCTCTCTTTGTAAGGACAGTAGTCACTGGGTTTAAGGCCAATCCGGTGTGATCTCATCTTATTTTGGTTATATCTGCAAAGATACTGTTTCCAAATAAGGTTACATTCACAGGTTCTGGGTGGACATGAATTTTGGGGGATCCCTATCAAGCCACTACAGAAACCATCCCTATCCTGCTTCACTTCCATCTATCTACACGTGTGTCAATCAAATTTCTTGTGGTGTCAAACAAATTCGCATATTGTCAGTTTCCAACTCACCTCAACTTTCAATATGGCCACCTTTGTTTGTAGTTTTCATTTTCTTTGCAGTAGCTTGGACTGGGACTCTATATCTGGATAGAAGTCCCCATATTTGTTTACTGGGGTTAGAAAAATTACAGCATTAAGGACGATAAAACCCTCTTATTCGTTTACCAGTGGGCCTTAATCCTCACCATGTATCAAAATTATCCTGTGAGATTTAAGAACACAATTGCCTTGGCTTCCATTTTGCCCTTCCAGACTCTGATTCAGTCAGATGAAAGTGGAACCCAAACATTTTCATTTTTTTCTTCCAAGATTTTTTTTTCAAAATTATAGTTAGTTAATATTTTGTGTAATATTAGTTTCAGGTGTAGGATTCATCACTTACATAAAATACCCTGTGCTCATTATAACATTACCTTCCTTAATGCCTATCACCCATTTAACCTATCCACCCGCCCACCTCCCCTCCAACAAACCTCAGTTGTTCTTTATAGTTAAGAGTCTCTTTTACAATTCGTCTTTTTCCCCCTTCCCCTATGTTCATGTTTTTTGTTTCTTAAATTCCACATATGAATGAAACCATGTAGTATTTGTCTTTCTCTGACTGACTTATTTCACTTAGCGTAATATTCTCTGGCTTTAACCACATTGTAACAAATGGCAACAGTTCATTCTTTTTTATGTCTGAGTAATAACCCACATCTTCTTTATCCATTCATCAGTTGATGGGTATTGAGCCCAAGCATTTTCAAAATCACTCCTTATTTAATTCTAACGTACAGCCAAGGTTGAAAACCACTGTTTTATACCTTTAACTGTGCCTCACATATACAATGAATAGAACGATCATTTAGAAAATGTGGTCAACTTAGATTCACAACACTAACACAGAGTACATAAATTTAGTCCATATAATCAACATATAAAAGTACAAACACACACACACACAAACACGCACCATACTCTATAATGTAACATTATATACATATATGTTATATACATAGTATATAATACGTAGCATGTATCATAATATATACATTATATACATGGTACATAATATATATAAACACATGTATATGACATTAGGTTCATGGCTCCAAATTGCTGATCATCTATTTTAGATGGAAGTCCAATGTAAGTAAGGTACTAAAAAATCAGCCAAGGTTCTAGGGCTGCATTTAACAAATTACTAAACTGTGACACACTGTAGGGGTTTTTGATATTGATAAAATATGGGAATCAATGAGGGCTTAAGCCCTAGGAAAGATGTTTGGCATTAAATGGACTATAAGCAAGTAGGGAAGGAAAGATATAACTATGTTAATATGGCTGACTAATCAAATCTTTCATTTTCAGAATTAAAAAAAAATAAGTATTTATTTCTAACCACAGAAATAGGAGAGTGCCTGCCTTTGAGAAACTGTCTAATGAAGGAAGCAGTCGTGTGAAACAAAACAAAACTAAAACTAAAATGCAATGTATTATATTAAAATAACATGTATTCAAATTTAAAATGTGTAAAGCCCATTTAGAAAAATTTAATGAAATGCAGTTCTGTGTAAGGATATTTGTATAAGCATGTTTATGTGCACATTATCAATAGGGGGAAAGGGAAGGAAAAGAAAAGAAAAGAGAGAAAACCATAAATGCCCACTAATAAGAGGCAGATTGAGTAAATTAGGGAACATTCATCTACAGAAAATAATGAGGAATATTCATGGCAATATTGTTCAGTGAAAAATCAAATTGTAACATAAAGCACGTTGCATGACCAAATTTTTGTTTAAATAACAGAAAAAATGATACAGTTTTAGAGTACTTATTTGTATGAGCATAGAGACAAAAGAGTTCAAAGCCAGTTGCAAATATTGTGTATACAGGAGAAACCCAATCTGAAGAAGTCAACACGCATTACCTTTTTACATGCATACTTTTATTTTTATGTTGTTGAAAAAGATGGATTATTATTCCTGTAATTTAAATATTTGATATATAACTTTAAATAAGAACATGCACTGTGATAGGTACTTTTACTGAGACATTACTATGAAAGCAGTTATATTTTATGCCGTTTTGATTTTTGTATTTCAAATTGATCAGGACTGTGGTGTAGATACCAGCAGAATCATAAACTATCTTGTATCAGTCAGCTAAGACAGACAGTTGATGATATAAAACATCATTTTCCAAAGGAATTTGTTTATGAGAAGAGATGGAAACTAAATCAAAATATTTTGTTAATTTACTTTGTAAACTGCTCATTTTCACCCAAGATTGAAAGCATATGGGCCTCATTGTTCTTTCTTCCAAAATAGAATGTTGTACCTCCTACATGTGTTTTTCATCCTGTCTGAACCATCAGTGTGACCAAATGCATCAATAAGCAAACACATGAGTGATTTATGAAAAGCCATCAGACACTTGCCCATCCATTCCAGAAACTTCAGCCCCTCTTCAGCCAGCAATGGGCCTAAGAAGTTTCACCCACAAGCATTAGGCTGAGATAGAAGCAGAGAGAATGGAAAATTGTTCCGTGGCACAGATACCCCCAGGGAGTACTTAATTGCATGCCAATTAGTATTTACCTGTCATTCTTCAAGGAATGGTTATTTTATTATAGAGTTTCAGAAATATAAATTACAAGGGCCCACTTCTGCCTCTGCAAAATCGCTTTACATTTTATAAAATTTTGTAAGTTGCCTTATTTACAGTATTCCAGTTGTAATACCAATTTTTATTAATGTGGGGAAAATAATCTAATCAACACATATTCTTCCCCATGCATTATCATAATAATCCTACAATCTGAGATAGAAATATATCAACAGAACCCTCCCCAGTTTTGGTTCCTCAAAGGTTGATGGCTGTTGGTTGCTGTTGCCATGGTGTTGTGTGTTTCCTCCTGAATCAATTCTTAAAAATCAGAAGTTAGAAATCTTGAAATTAGAACTAGGTTATAGTAGCATGTGTTATTAAAAAGACAATGTTTTCTTTACAGTAGCAATTCCTCAGTTTTAACAGCCAAATTATCTTGTCCTCTGAGAAATTCCAATCAGAAAGCAAAATAGAATACTTCTAGGGAAATAGGGAATTTGCATAAATATGGGGTTGGCTTCCAAGTTGAAACTGAAGTCAATTTCACAAATTTAATTTTTCTCCTCCAAGGTCATAAAATCACAGTAAAACCAAGAGGTAATTTTTAAGCAATGTCGAGCCTGTATATGAATTGGGTGCAAATTATGCAAGGCTGGGTGGTTTATGCCGAATCAATCCGTGTTTGCAAGGTGGGGTAAAAATTGCTGTCTCTCTTGGAATCCGTTTCAATGGCTCTGCTCCCATGAGAGCTAAGTCAAATACAAAAGTTTGTTGAAATTCATTTTGGGGTGAGGGTATCAGATTTCATGCAGCTTTCATTGCCAATGGCAAGCATTTCTAGGTCAGAGAGGACAATAAAGTTGGTGTTTTTCAGAGTTGAAGCCTACTCTTAAAAGAAATTTAACACTGGAACAAAAAGGCTAAATACCTTTGTCCAAAACCAGCTCAAATATTTACGTTTCACATATAGAACACAACACACACACACACACACACACACACACACATCTATCACGAATTAATTATATTTGAACGCAATAAAAATAAAAACGTTTACAGGCTTTTCCTAGTAAGACAGAGGACAAAGCCAGGCCTTTTCAAGTACATTATCTTAAGAGTCATAATATTATGTCACAACAGTGTTATGAAATAGCTGTAAACCTATTTCATAGTTAAAGCCAAGAAAATTATTAAAGTTAGTAAAATTATTATTAGTTTCAGTTACACAAGATAAGTCCTAGATATTTACTGTACAGCATAAAGCCTCTAGTTAACAATATTGTATTAAATAGTTAAAAATTGTCTAAGAGGATAAATACTACGTTAAATGTTCTTATCAGAAAAACAATAATAAATAAAGAGTAGGAGGAAAGTTTTGGAGGTAATAGACATGTTTGTGCCATAGACTGTGATGATAATTTCATGACTGCATACTTATCTTCAAACACATCAAGCTGTATGCATGAAATATGTACAGCCTTTTGTATGTCAACCATGCCCCAGTAAAGTGGTTCAAAAAAATTGAAGCAGGAGAATTTGTGGTATGTTCCTAGGAAACATGGCAAAGTTGGTCATAAAATGTGGTACCACAACTCTAAATTTGAACTTTTTATAAGTCTATGATTCTACTCCTTAACCAAAAGAAATGAAATCAGGAAAACACCAGCGTAGGTCAATACGTGTTTTGATCCACTTGAAATGAGGTAGCCTCTGGACGGAGCACAGAGCCAAGTTTAGGACAAACAGAGAGAGCAAACATTTAAAAATGAATTAAAACATTGCATTAAAGGGTGGAAGCAAATACCTAGGGCTTCCCCTAGCAAATTCTTCCCCATGCATTATCATAATAATCCTACAATCTGAGATAGAAATATATCAACAGAACCCTCCCCAGTTTTGGTTCCTCAAAGGTTGATGGCTGTTTGTTGTTGCCATGGTGTTGTGTGTTTCCTCCTGAATCAATTCTTAAAAATCAGAAGTTAGAAATCTTGAAATTAGAACTAGGTTATAGTAGCACAGGACAGGGCTGTACAGAAGAGAGCATTTCAGGTTTAGAAGAGACGTGCTAGACCTCTCCATGAAAAATGTCATGCTTTCCTTAAATATCTGGCTCTCCCAGATTAAAAGAAAAAGAAATTAAACAAAGAGAAAATAGGTTAGTGTGACATTCAAATAGAATCCAAATTATCTTCTATCAATTCCTTATTTAAACTTAATATGATGACCTCCCCTATAAAGCAAAAAATGAGAATCTGAGGTTCCATTTTTCCGCATGATGAAACCGCACCCCATTGTGTCACCAAAAGGACATTATGAGCCCTATATATTTTACTGAAAAACAATCTGCAGTTGAAAAAGGGAGAGTAAACTGTAAGAGTCTTAATAACATTTGCAGATATATTGATTAATTGTTCAAAGCAAACCTATGAAATCCAAGATTTATTCAAGCTTAAGAAAACTCTAAAAGGTGCCTACTAACAAAATTCCCAGTTAGATATAACCACTCATATTTACCAATCAAAAACAGAAAACCTCTTGAAATTACATAACTTGTAAACTCTCAACTCAAAGAAGGCAGGTGAACACTTAGAATGAAATGAGCTTTGAGATGAGAAAGGTTATGGGGCCATTTCCCCTAGTTCCCTTAGAAATGAATCCAGGACATTACTAATGCTAGATTTTAATGAGAATACATTCAATATATGACACTGATTTTCTGCAAATATTACCAAATATATAAAACTTACCACGCCTACCGTCTGTTGGGTTCGATTATACGTATACAAATAAAATAAGAGCTACTCATAAAAATGAGAAAAATAAAGGAAAAGGAAAATAACTTATGCAAAAAGACACTGAAATTGGAGAATCTCCTGTGTAAACTTAATATAATATCAAAGTCTATATGTTTCTTGGGAAAATGCATGTGGAACCATTGCATTTCCGGTGGAATGACTGTGGCCATTTGTCCTGAAAGAGGACAGATTCAACTGGTGTAGAGTGAGGTGTAGGGTGAGGAGGCTGGAGTCCACAGAGCTGTATTCAAGTGTTTGAGAGGCTACTTGTTTGCCAGTAACATCTGATAGAGATGGTCATTCATTCCTCCTTGAAACACCTTTCGCCTGGCTGTTTTTATTTTATTTTATTTTATTTTATTTTATTTTATTTTATTTTATTTTATTTTAATCTTATGTTATTTATCCCCCGGCCCTTCCCCTGGCTTTTAGAACACCCACTGTTTTTGGTTTACTCCAACCTGAATGGGTCTTACTCTGCAATCACCTCCAGGGGTTCCCTCTCATCTTTTCCAATTGCAATGACCCCGTGCTCAGTCCTTAATACTTCACTCCTTCACACACACCCTTTCCTTTGTTGATCACTCTCAGATATCCGCCAGCTAAATCTAAATGCTCCGTTTTCAACCATAAGAGATTCTTTTTTTATTTTATTGTTTTTATTTATTTTTTTAATGTTTATTTTTGAGAGAGAGAGAGAGAGAGAAAGAAAGAAAGAGAGAGAGAGTGTGTGTGAGTTGGGGAGGGTCAGAGAGAGAGGGAGACACAGAATCCAAAGCAGGCTCCAGGCTCCGAGCTGTCAGCACAGAGCCCAACACAGGGCTCGAACTCAGGAGCTGTGAGATCACGACCTGAGCTGAAGTTGGAGGTTTAACCCACTGAGCCACCCAGGTGCCCAACCATTAGAGTTTCGTAAATACAGAGAAGGAACTTGGCGCTGCTGGAGGGGTGTAGATGGGGGGTGGATTAAATGGGTGACGGGCATTAAGGAGGGTACTTGCTGGGATGAGCACTGGGTGCCATAGGTAAGTGATGCCACACTAAATTCTGCTCCTGAAACCAATACGACACTGTATGTCAACTAACTTGAATTCGAAATAAATAAATAAATAAATAAATAGATAAATAGATAAATAAACTGGAAAAAAAATAGAGAAGTGGAAACAATGAAAAAAACCCAAATCCAAGCACTCTCCCCACCTCCACTGCCTACCACCCTTGTCTTTAACCTCCCCCCTTAGATCATTGCAGTGGTCTCCAGATGGCTTCTATTGACGTTACCATTCTGCGCTGCAGGCTGTTCTCAATCCATTTTCAGCAGAGGAGGCAGACATCATTTCAAAAGATAGGTCAGCTCGTTTTGCTCCTCGACTCAAAACTGAGCTCAGCAAAAAGCCAAAGATTTTACTGTGGCCAAGGCATGATCCAGGTTTGCATGACTTCCTTGCCCTCTGCCTCACATGCTCCACTCCAACCACACTGACCTCCTCGCTGTCATACCAAGCACACCCACCACGGAGCACGTGGGTTGCGATGACTCTGCCTGGAACCTTCTTCCAGCGGATGAGCGCACAGCTTCCTCCCTTGCTTCCTTTTGGCCTTTGCTCCCGATGTCACCTTCTCAGTGAGGCCGCCCTGGCCGCCCTCGTTACAACTGCAATCTCCCCTTCTCTGTCTTATTTATCTGCCATGTTATTTATCACAATCGGTATAATCTGAGCCAAGTATCTTGTTAACTGTTGTATTGCACAGCTCCCCCCTACTAGAACGCAAGTTTCATGGGGTGGGGGGATTCCTGCCAGTGTGGTTCACTATGGTATCCTCAGCTTCTAGAAGCTCCATAAATATTGATTGAATAAAAGAATAAGGGGGAAAAATGCTAAATGTTGGGTAGGTAAAAGTCTTGGGTTAAAATATTTCTGCATATAGATCCCAAACTTTTCAAAGCCACAGTTGGGACAACTGTATTTGGTGATGGATTATTGCAAATCAATTGGTTTAGTGTCCCATCACAAAGTATACTTAGGACAGGAAGAAATGAGACTATGTTACCTTTAGGGTATCATCTTTAAAACTTTTCTCACAGTTAGAATGTATCGCATCTATAAACACACATCCTCCCAAACAAATATATTTTAGTGGAGACTATTAATTACCCGCTTTCCACTCCTCTTATAGACCACATGTTATTTTCCCCTTCTATGGTGGTATGTATTTTATTTATTTTTGTTTATTTTTTTTTTATTTTTTACAGAGAGAGAACACACAAGCAAAGGAGAGGAGCAGAAGAGAGAGAGAGAGAGAGAGAGAGAGAGAGAGAGAATCTCAAGCAGAAGCAGGCTCCACACTCAGTGCTGAGCCCTATATGGGGCTTGATCCCACAACCCCGATATCATGACCTGAGCCGAAATCAAGAGTCAGATGCTTAACTGACTGAACCATGCAGGTGTCCCAGTAGTAGGTATTTTAGCTGAAAACATGATCTCGTGGCTAAAGGCCACAGTCCACAGTTCCCAGCATCCTTTCTATTTTGATGTAACCCATGCGACTATAGTCTTAAAACAGGATGTGAGTGTGTGTACCTGTGTGTGTATAAATTATATACAAGTAGTCTTTAAAAGAAATTGACATATGTGTACATTTCTCTTTCCCCTGTCTCATTGCTGGATTAGAGATCTGTGGGAAGCCTTCTCAACCTCAACTATTGCCTGAAGATAACATCTCTGGAGAACAGACCTGAAAAGTGGGAGGATTCTGCCTCTCCAATTCCCTTAAGCCACCTCTAGATTGCCCCTCTAGACTGTCACAGGAGAGAAAATGAAATAAATAAAACTGTCTCTTGTTTAAGCCAGTGTTTTTTATTAGAGAAACCTAGCCTGAATTCTAAATAATATACAGCATTTTCAAAGATAAAATAATCCTTAAAAGTCTCAAATAAATAAAAATCCCAATATTACTGGTGGGGAAGTTATAGCAATCATTTAATGGTTTATTCAGAGGCAAAGGGTAGATATCAAAGTCAACTAGGATTAGAAACTCTCAAAATATAAATATAACTTATTAAATACAAGCCATTATACTAGGACTGTTGGACATGATGTCATTTAATCTTTACAATAACCTCCAAAGGTAGGTGCAATCATGTATGTTTCACAGGTGAAATTTGCAGAACCCACAATGTGTACATTCTTTATGGCTAGAATGCGGTAGAGCTGAGGACGGAATTCTAGGAGCATTCCTCAAAGTGTACTGGCCCACTCTTTGTTCTTTAGATTGATACATTCTAGCCCTCCAGAGGTCTATGAAAATTTTAAATGGGAGTAGTAGATTAACCACTTGACAGATGTATTTGTACTCGTCTTGTTCCAGAATGGAGCTCTGCAAAAGCAATGTGATTCAAAACCCTGAACTGTACATGGAATAACTATCAAGTTGAGATCTAATCCCCACCTTAGACTTGGATTTCCAGAACAAGATATTCAACCTGTCTGGAGCTGATTCTGCTGGTCTAGGTCCTGCTGGAAGATAATTCCAATAACTGAGTCTGCCTAAATGAGCTGAAAAGCATTGGCATTAAGTGGAATTTGATTACCCCAGACAGAATCCCATTCATTTGAGCAGTCTGGAGTCAAAAGCAAAATCCAAATCCAAAAAACACATACATAGCTCAGATTCAATAATTCCACAGATGTGGTTACAAAGTCAGATCCTAATGTCTTTTTTTCCTGGCTAGGAAGAAAGGAAGTTATTCAAGAAGCTTAACAAAAACAACAAAGAAAACTAAATGTACAGTTCCGGGGCACTGGCACATATGTACATAAATAGACACACACATATATGTAATCTGGGGAATCCCTTGCTCCCAAGTAAGCTATGACGGTCCAGGCTGCAATGCTGCTAGTCACTGCATCTTGTGCTCAACTGCCTTCAGACCTTGGAAACAACTCAAGTACTCGGGACATTCATGTCTGAATCTGGATGACTTCCATGTTGGCAAGAGCTCAAACTCAGTCTGCTCAGAGTACCCGTAAGACTTGACTTGTTAGACACCTCTATCAGCCGGCACCTTCATTTGACATCCAGCTTAGAATGGAGGCTGTGGCCTGTACATTTAGCTGTTTAAAGGAAAGAACACTTTTGTCTTTAAGCTCTCTAATTCATCAGCACGGCCCTATGTCAAGACAAGCATTTTCTTTGCAAGACATTTTAAGAACATTATCCCACATGGTTTCTCCTCCCATTTCTCCTCTCCTCTCTCATCACTTTTTCTCCAACCTCTGCTAACATTCTCAAAGGTGTTGTGTTTTTTTTTCTAGATCACAATAAACCAAGGAAATGATCTGGGGGGCAAACTGAGGGGACCGCCAAGAAGAATAGTGGCTACTTATGATTTGCTTCCCCTTGCTATAAATGATTGGGTTACTTACATCCTCTTCCAAAACCATTTTCAGCATTTGTCCAAAAAGTTCAGAAGATGACACTTAACGGTTTTATTTCTCCCCAGTGTTGTGTCTCTATTCATTCTACATACGTGCATCTTCAAAGTGCTCATGGTTATCCGTTGGATGTATATCTGACAAAACCGTACTAAATCAGTTCATGTCTAATTCATTGTGTGAGCTATTGTCTGTATTTAGAGCCATTAAAATTTGTTAGGGGAAATTACAACGATTCTCTGAAGAGTGGTAGAGTGTGTAAGAAGGTTTTCAGAGTCCTTTTCTCTTTGGGGATTTTACCTTGGTTTTCATATGCATGTGTGTAGGAAGTGAGAAACAATTCCACGGGGGCATGCAAGAGGTGAAAAAAGGTTGTAGAGGCTATACAAAGTGGATCAGCCATTTAATGAGCATTTTCCTTACATCTGTCAACGTGTTTAGGTTTCTTGATACATTTAGTAAATATGACTCGATAGCATTCTTCCTTTAAAAAAAAACTATACTTGTAGGAAATGTTCTGATAGATCTTAAGAATTTAGATCTGTTACTATAGTGATTCAGTGTAGTACCTTAGAAATAATATCCTGGGTGAAAGCTAAAAGGAAAATGTGTTAAGTGCCTTAAAGGTAGCATCTATTGACATTTTATGTGGCATCTGTTATCATTACTAGCTCTATCTTTTAAAGTGGGTACAATCTATTTATACCTCTGTACCATCGAATGATACCTGAGTAACAAACAACCCCAAAACTTTGTGGCTTAAAACACCAATCATTTATTATTTCTCATGAGTCTGTGAGCCAGCTATGCAGTTCTGCGGACCTGGGCCGGGCTCAGCTGATCTCAGATGGGCTTATTCATGTATCTGCATCCAGCCGGTAGGTAAACTGAGAGGCTTAGTGCTCGAGGATGGCCTATGCTACATGACTTGACTCTGCTTCGCATGATCTGTCAGCCCAGGCTTGTTCGTATGGAGGAAACAAGGGTTCCTCCAAAGAGTGAGTGGAAATTTGCAAGTCCTTTGGGGCCTCAGGTCAGAACTGGCATGCTATCACTTCAGCAAACACTTTAAAGAAGTCATAAGGCCTGCCTAGATTCAAGGGGTGTGGAAATAGATCTTCCTTTTGGATTGTAAGAACTGCCAATTAAACTTCAAATAGAACGGATACGGGAAGGGATGGACAAACGGGGCCAGGTTTGCATCTCTAACACCAGACAATGAAAACTATAATAAAGCTTGTGAAATTTTCATATGCTGTTTTACATGGATTTTTTTTTAAACCAAATGTCAAGGTACCTCAAGCTTGAGAGCTGTAGATAGGAGTCAAGGCAGCTTTTCAATTCAATTCAAGTGTATAAAGTTCCCTTTCTTAAGGCCGATTCCTGTTTTTAAGGGAAAAAAAAAAAAAAAGATGTTTCTGAAAACACATCACTATAACTTAGCTTCTGTATACCATTTACAATACGCTTTTTTTTTTTTCCAGAGTTTTCCGAAAGGTTCCATTTGTTGGGCTCGTGAGTAGTTGTTAGCTGTGCTGTAGCTACTGGTGGCCCGAATGTTTCTGACAAACGGACAAGGTGTAGGTTAGAGATGACCTTTTATAACTTGCATAGGAAGCTCAAAGTATGGCATGGTCTTTTACATGGAAATGCAGAAGTTATATTTTATATCATCTTCTACATTCTGTTCATCTTGTCTTTTAAGTTGATGCCCACAAGACCTCAGTGTCCAGACCCGTGAAAGGACACAAGAACAAGGAGAAGTGAATCTCCTACAGTTCGCTCTATTATGCAAGGGATGCTGAATCAAGGGACTCCAGAATTCTGCAAGGCCATTTGAAATAAATCTGTGTCATTGGCTTCAGAACATTTCAGAGGTTAAGGCCACTACACACGGCTGGGCCCAGTGACCCTTCAAAGAAGTCTTTCACTACATCTGCCTCTGCGATGTTACCACATCAGTGAAGGAGTGAAAATCCACATTTCGAACCTGTGTTCTTTTCAGCAGGAGGGAGTCTCAAGCATGGTCTTATTTCTAGATGTCTGTAGATTTCTTTTTTTTTTTAATGTTTTTTAATTTATTTTTGAGAGAGAGAGAGAGAGAGAGAGAGAGAGAGAGAGCATGAGCATGAGCATGAGCAAGGGAAGGGCAGAGAGAGACGGAAACACAGAATCTGAAGCTGGCTCCAGGCTCTAAGCTGTCAGCACAGAGCCCAATGCGGGGCTCGAACTCGTGAAGCGTGAGATCATGCCCTGAGGGGAAGTCGGCTGCTTAGCCACCCAGGCGCCCCCTAGCGGTATGCAGATTTCTGTGGGCAAAGGAACTGACAGGAAATTGTCACCCTCTGAGTTAGCCAAGAAAGCACGTTCTCAGCACTGGAGATCCCACAGAGGAGTCCCCTAAGATGTGTCTACAACGTGTCGGCTTGGTAAAGAGGCCCGAGCATTTTAGCAACATCCATGACACTGAGTGCACAGGCCTCAAACAAGTACATTAAATATATATATATATATATATATACACACACACATACACACACACAGTATATTGAATGAATGATATATAAAATACATTGAATGAATGTGTTCGTGAGGCCAAGTCCGTACATATGCAATGTTATGAATGAAATAATCCCTGTCAAAGTATTCAGAAGCATTATGTGGGATTTAAAAAGGGTGCAACTTCTTTTCACCAAATATCAGTGAAGCAACTTAAGATGTGACCTATAAGACGTCAGTAAACTTCTGTGAATTAGATAAGAACTGTTTATTTTGTCCCATTTGACAGGATGATGATTTGTGACCCCAATTCTCACGATGTCAGCAATTTTGATGGAAAAAGAAAAGCGTTGTTTCAGGTTTGCTGGGAGGGTTATTTTATTCCAATATACACTGATATGGAACAGTCTTCAATCACAATGGCGAGTGAAGTTTTTTGGGTTTTTTTTGTTTTTTGTTTTTTGTTTTTTTTTTCGCAAAAGTCATGAAGAACGAAGGCTGCCAAGCTCTTATGGTGCTACATCACTCAGAAACTATCTCGAGTTTCATCTGGACAAAATTTCTCTTGGCAAATAAACCTTATACCTCTTGAAGACCTTTGAATATTCCCAAAGAGATGCACAAAAATTGGAATTCTTCCCTCATGACATTAGCGTGTACATAGCAGATGAGAACCAGAAGCCTGCTTTGCTCAGAGACAAGATCAATCTCTTTCAATTGTCGCCAATCCTTCTAAGACCTTCTTTTAAGTTATGAAAGAAATGTCAATAGTTCTGAAGTCGATGACATATTTTTCTCCTGCTCCTGGTCACAAATCAGCACGTCCTTTCAGAAGGTGGCTTCCTTCATTAAGGGATGCTCTGAGCACCATTCAAAACAATGCCTTAATGTTGCAACAAATCAGAATTATTTTTCAAATTTCAAGCACTTCCAAGGGACAATTCTTCTCATAGAGAAGACAATGTACAATTCTATATATTTGCAAGGTGGGAAGACATGTCAGATGGAAGCAGGTTCATTGGCCTCTTCTCTCCGTTGTCAAGAACCTCACCTGTGAATAGTGCCTCACAACAGAGCTTTCAGTGATACAGTATGTGAGTTTCTTTTTTTTTTTTAATGTTTATTTATTTTTGAGAGGTGGGGGGCTGAGAGAGAGAGGGAGACACAGAATCTGAAGCAGGCTCCAGGCTCTGAGCTGTCAGCACAGAGCCCAACACGGGGCTCGAACCCATGAACTGCAAGATGGTGACCTGAGTCAAAGTTAGACACTTAACTGAGTCACCCAGGCACAGGAATATGTAAGTTTCTTTCATCTCTCCCATTTTAACCCTTTCCAGTTGAGTTGATCAAATGGAAACAAAAGAGATGTCCACAAATACAATGTCAGGATATATTCTATTGAATTCCTATCAAAAGAAATTTATCACACATATTGTAACATCATTAATGAGATCTAAGGTACAGAGTAGCTCCTCCTAGTGCACGAAGGTTGTTTGGGTGTAAAGTTGTTTCCACGGCCTGATTTGATAAAAAGTAATTTACTTCAAAAAAATAATTTTCACCGAAACAAGAAAAATATCAAAAGAAAAAAGAAAAATATCAAAAAACAAAAATATGTACTATAATTGAACATAGCTCTATTTAAGAACCTCTGGCCTAAGATGGGCCTTCTATTCTTTCATTATCTGATATTTTTAAATTTTTTAAAGCAAAAAGGAATTATATTTTCATTTTAAGTAATCCCTCTCTCTGTATTCAGGGACACAGAACCCACCCTCTATAAACTACAAGAAAAGAATACTCTTTTTATTTTAACCTGGCTTACATCCATATACTGGAAACTCTTCAGTCTTTTACTAACTAAAGCACACTATTAAGACCTTCCCAGAGGACTGCCGTACTAATTGATAACCACCACAATGACTATGGTTCACAGAATTTATAAATGGCCAGTGAATCATCAAAAATATTGAATTGTGCACAATGTATTTTTAGCTTGGAAACCCCGGTGATTTCAAATACTTCTGGCACTTCCCACCTGCTAATGTCTTAACCAGCCAGTGTGGCTTAACCCTGTCTCCTCCAACGAATACTTCTGGGAGAAAGCACTGAGTAACTACTAACCTCTTTGTTGACACCCCGCAGATAAGTGTTCTGAAAACATATTGGCCCTGAGGCCCAATATGGAACACATTTTATTTCTCTAACCAAAACACACATATGACCATGTATAGAATTACACTAGCCATAAAACAGTTGCTACCATTAGTAAGTGAAATGCACTATAATGTGTTCTATTAAATACTAATCTATTACAGTATATCACTGCCCATCTTAACCCACTAAATTTATTTCATCAACCAAGAATGCGTTGCCACCTATAGTTCAGATAAGACCAGCTTAACCTCAAAAGAATGTGTTATTTTTCCTCCCTGAAATATTAATGGATTTACTGATTCAAATGCATTTCTAGAGTTTATCCTTTGAAAATGAGGAGTCTTTATTCTATTTTCTTGAAGATTTACAATTCTTAATTAACAGGAACATTCTACTATTCAGAACACATTATTCTTAGATAACCTTAATATAATAATTATTATCATTGCTAGAAGCTCTGTATATTTGTTTCTAATGTTCACAACAAGCACAGCATGTAGAATGCATGATTACCATTTTGTATTTGAGGAAACTAAGGCTCAAACAGGTGTAGTATCTTGCTGGATCCTATTGCCAGTAAGTGACAGTGACCCCAGGCATTGCCTACAGGTGCACATTTGCATTCACTGTCCTGCCTCTGACATTGCCAGAGCCAAAACAGGCAAGTGCCATTTGCATAGGCAAATTCACAGAACAGATCTCCAAACCACAGGTTAAAGAATTAAGATGATGTCTTGCTTGTTTTTCTATTCATTTGTTCAAGGCACTTTTATTGAAAATTCTGTTAGGCACATTGATGATAAATAGATGAAGAACACAAGGACCCTTCCACCAAAAAGCTAGAATCTTCTAGTTAAGTCCCATGGTGAAAGAGCCAGGCAAGTGACCTGGGAACGCAGAGAAAGATTGACTTGAGGATCAATTAGAATTCTGTACACATTTTTAAACATGACTTACAGCAGAAGGAGAGACATTTGGTCTTAGCCATAAAGGATACAAAGGATTTCAAAGGGTAAAAAAGAAGAATGAAGCTTATTTTAGGCTTACAGAGAGCTTGAGATAAAATGGGAAGTAAGGGAGTACATTGCACATTTGGGGCTCTGAGTGTTTAAACTCTGATACAGTTTAAACACACACACACACACACACACACACACACACATTTTACAAACTTCCCTTAGAAACTAGATTTTAACTCGACTTCTATCAGTTGTCCCAGGAGGGCCCACCCAATTTCCCTCATCCCAAAGAAAAAATATGAAAGATATGATGATAGACTAACTAACCTCAATCACTGCATATAAGAAAAGTCAAAGGCATACAACCAGAGAGAGCTGGGAGCAAAGAAAGGTGTCACCGCAGAGTGTCACCAGAGTACTGACAGCCTGCTGGCTATTACAGTGCTGGCCTCCTCCCTACAGCCATGCTCAGATCCACTGTGATCCCAAACCTTGGCTTGACCATTGAAATTGCACAGAATCATGAGCAGGCAAAGAAAAACAGTAAAGCATCCAAGAAGGAATAAGGAACTAAGTGTAAGACAAAGCAGAGCACAAAAAACAGATAACTCATGGTGAAATAAAACTGATACCTGGAAGATAACAACATTTAAAAGAAATAGATATGAGAAGACCGAAAGTGATTCAATTAGAGCATCTATAAGATATTTTACATACAAAAAGCATAAATGCTGGATTACATAAGTAATAGATGCAGAGTAGTATTGGCAGATAAACAGATACAGAAATTGATGGAAGAGAATGAAGTACCCCAAAAGAGACTCCCCCACAAATATGTTTAACTAACTTTTTGTTAAGTTATTTATTTTATTTTTATTTTTTTGACAGAGAGACAGAGATAGCGCGAGTGGGGGAGGGTCAGAGAGAGAGGGACACAGAGAAACCCAAGCAGGCTCTGGGCTGCCAGTGAAGAGCTCAACGGGCTCGAACTCATGGAACCAAAACCATGACCTGAGCCACAACCAAGAATCAGATGCTTAACTGACTGAGCCACCCAAGCCACCCCTCAACTAACTGTTGAAAAAATACCAAAGCAATTCAGTGAAGGGACAATAGCACTCTCAACAAGTTATCTGGTGCATTTAGACATCCATACTTTCTTTTTTTTTCATGACTATACATAACAATTAATGTAACTTGGATCATGGACTTAAATGTAAAACATAAAACAAAACTTATAGAAAAAACACAGAATAAAACTTTTGGGATCTAAGATTAGGTAAATGGTTCTTAGATTTGACACCAATATCAGAAGATATTAAAAAAATTGGTAAATTGGTCCTCATCAAAATTAAAAACTTGCTCTATGAAAGACCCTGTTAAGAGTATGAAAAAATAGACTGCAACAGGAGAGAAATGTTTGCAAAATATACATATCTGACCAAGGATTAATCAAGGATATAAAGAATATAAAGGATATAAACCAAGGATATAAAGAATATATAAAGAACTAGAATATACATAGAACTAGAATAAATACAGAACTGTCAAAACTTGATAGTAAAATAATCTTACAGGGGCACCTGGGTGGCTCAGTTAAATGTCTGACACTTGATATAGCTCAGGTCATGATCTCACGGACCCACAAATATATGATCAACTAATCTTTGACAAAGCAGGAAAGAATATTCAATGGAATAAAGACAGTCTCTTCAGCAAATGGTGCTGGGAAAACTGGACAGCGACATGCAGAAGAATGAACCTGGACCACTTTCTTACACCATACACAAAAATAAACTCAAAATGGATGAAAGACTTAAATGTGAGACAGGAAACCATCAAAACCCTGGAGGAGAAAACAAGCAACAACCTCAGCTGCAGCAACTTCTTACTCGACATGTCTCTGAAGGCATGAGAAATAAAAGCAAAAATGAACTATTGGGACCTCATCAAGATAAAAAGCTTCTGCACTGCAAAGGAAACAATCAACAAAACTAAAGGCAACTGACAGAATGGGAGAAGATATTTGCAAATGACATACCAGATAAAGGGTTAGTATCCAAAATCTGTAAAGAACTTACCAAACTCAACACCCAAAAAACAAATAATCTGGTGAAGAAATGGGCAGAAGACATGAACAGACACTTCTCCAAAGAAGACATCCAGATGGCCAACTGACACATGAAAAGATGCTCAACATCACTCATCATCAGGGAAATACAAATCAAAACCACACTGAGATGTCACCTCACACTGGTCAGAGTGGCTAAAATTAACAACTCAGGAAATTCACCAACAGATGTTGGTGAAGATGTGGAGAAACGGGAACCCTCTTGCATTGTGGTAGGAATGCAAACTGTGCTGCCACTCTGGAAAACAGTGTAGAGGTTCCTCAAAAAATAAAAGTAGAACTACCCTATGACCCAGCAATAGCACTAGTAGGAATTTATCCAAAGGATACAGGAGTGCTGATTCATACGGGCACATGTACCCCGATGTTTATAGCAGCTTTTTTCAACAATAGCTGAATTATGGAAAGAGCCTAAATGTCCATCAACTGATGAATGGATAAAGAAATTGTGGTTTCTACGGGGCGCCTGGGTGGCTCAGTCGGTTAAGCGTCCGACTTCAGCTCAGGTCACGATCTCGCGGTCCGTGAGTTCGAGCCCCGCATCGGGCTCTGGGCTGACGGCTCAGAGCCTGGAGCCTGCTTCCAATTCTGTGTCTCCCTCTCTCTCTGCCCCTCCCCTGTTCATGCTCTGTCTCTCTCTGTCTCAAAAATAAATAAACGTTAAAAAAAAAAATTAAAAAAAAAAAGAAATTGTGGTTTCTACATACAATGAAATACTACTTGGCAATGAGAAAGAATGGAATTCTGCCATTTACAACAACATGGTTGGAACTGGAAGGTATTATGCTAAGTGCAATAAGTCAATCAGAGAAAAATCATATCATATATTTTCACTCATATTTGGAACTTGAGAAACTTAGCAGAAGACCATGGGGAAAGGGAAGGGGAATAGTCTCAAACGGAGAGGAAGGCAAGCCACAAGTGACCCCTAAATACAGAGAACAAACTGAGGTTTGATGGGGGGGTGGGGTAGGGGAAAATGGATGATGGGTATTGAGGAGGGCCCTTGGTGAAATGAGCACTGGGTGTTGTATGTAAGCGATGAATCACGTGAATCTACTCCTGAAACCAAGAGCACACTGTATACACTGTATGTTAGTTAACTTGACAATAAATTATATTAGAAAATAAAAATAAGAAATAAAAATTAAAATTAAAATAAATGGTGATAACACCACATGCTGGGAAAGAGACAGGAAAACTGGATCACTCATGAGTTGCTTGGGGGAAGCCAAATGACTCAGTCACTCACGAAAACAGTTGGGTTATATCTTTTTTCTTATTTTTTTTAACGTTTAAAAACGTTAAAACGTTTAAAAACGTTAAAACGTTTAAAAACGTTAAAACGTCTCTCTGTCTCTCTGAGACAGAGAGAGACAGAGCATGAACGGGGGAGGGTCAGAGAGAGAGGGAGACACAGAATCTGAAACAGGCTTCAGGCTCTGAGCAGTCAGCACAGAGCCCAACGCGGGGCTCGAACTCACGGACTGCAAGATCATGACCTGAACCGAAGTCGGACACTCAACCGACTGAGCCACCCAGGCGCCCCAATATCTTTTAAAACTAAACTTGTAGCATCCCATGACCTAAAACTTCATGCCTGGACATTCATCCCAGAGAAAGGAATGTAGGTTTGCGTGCAAATCTGCACATGAAGGTTCTTAGCAGCTTTACTTATAATAGTCCCAAACTACTGGAAACAACCCAGATATCATTCAATGAGTGAATGGTTTAAAAAAAATAGTCGTCTACCCACACCATAGAATGCCACTCAGAAATGAAAAGGAATGGAGTGTTGACAGGTGTAATAATTTGAGCACATCTCCACGGAACTATGCTAAGTGGAAAAAAAAAAAAAAAGCCAAAAGGCACATACTGCTTGATTCTATTTGTGCAGCATTCTTGAAATGACAGAGTTTTACAAAGAGAGAACAGATTAGGGAGGCCAGGAGTCAGGGACTTCGGAGAGGGGGTGCAGAGCAAGGAAGATGCGTGAGTACAAAATCATATCCGGAAAAGCACAGCCAAACAAAGATGGAATGATTAAATTTTAACTATTACACAAAGTGGCTATAAAGTCTGGAAACATAGGTGAATATACATAATGATAGATCCACATATGTAGATTTATTGATATTGCAATACCTAATGAATTGAATGTCATTATAATAACGTGTTTTCCAGGCATTATGACTCTCTAGTGTTTTATAGCTCCGTTCTGTGGTTTTCTATGTCTTAATAGCAATGTACAGATATCATTGCCTGAACAACACTTGCTCACAGCAGAAAGGATACATGCTCTACTGTGAAATTTTCAGTAGGAGCCAAACAGCCTTTTAATTCACTATAAATTCCCAAACCTAAGACTCAAAAGAAGCTATGCCATACCTCAGAGTATCAAGCTTGCTGATAAGTAGTGGGAACCAAGTGGGGCGCCTGGGTGGCTCAGTCGGTTGAGCATCAGACTTCGGCTTCGGTCATGATCTCACAGCTCGTGAGGTCGAGCCCCGCGTTGGGCTCTGTGCTGACAGCTCAGAGCGTGGAGCCTGCTTCTGCTTCTGCTTCTGTGTCTCCATCTCTCTCTGCCCCTAACCCACTCGCATTCTGTCTCTGTCTCTCTCAAAAATAAATAAACATTAAAAAAAAAAAAAAAAAGAAGTGGGAACCAAGTAAAAACTCAGCCTGTCTGACCAAAGGTTTTAATTTGGTCTATTATTTACCATAACCAATCTGTTGTCTAATGACCCTAACACAACTTAAAACTAAAGTCAAATCTGTAATAAAACCCTCTTCTTAAACTTTTTATGTTTTTACTGTTGCAAAAGGATCCCAAGTACCATGCTTTTCCATGGGTATCTTCAGAGTTAAACCCAAGTTCTAGTCTGCCAGCCATAGCTTCATTTCATTCTTACACGGAGGCGTAAGTGAACAATGACAGTGCTGTCGTGAGTGTAATGTTCAATCCATTTCGCTTTAAAGTAAATAACTCAAGGGGTGCCTGGGTGGCTCAGTCAGTTAAGCGGCTCAGGTCATGATCTCAAGGTCCATGAGTTCAAGCCCCGCATCGGGCTCTGTGCTGACAGCTCAGAGCCTGGAGCCTGCTTCCGATTCTGTGTCTCCCTCTCTCTTTGCCCCTTCCCCACTCGTGCTCTGTCTCTCAAAACTGAATAAACATTAAAAAATTTAAAAAAAAAGGAATAATTCACTAACCAGGTATGAACTTTATGAAGTCAGGAATTATTTTTTTAATGAAATGATACATCATATCCCTACCACCTAACACAATGTAATAAGTAGCTATTGAATAAAGGACTAATTGAAATAGTATACTTTTCAGCTGGGCTAACTGTAGTGTAACAATCTTTACAAGTAAGAACAGCTACATGCCTTTCAAAAGGGATGAAAGACGCAGACCCAAAACAGAAACAGATTAATTATGTGTGCTTTCATTTCTCTTTATTTTAGCAAACCAATTAATATAATAATTTAAAGCTAATGGATGATCTGCCATAGAGATGCTTACTATTTGGAAATTACAGAATTGGTAAACCAAAGAGTCTGTTCTCTCCACCTGAGTTAATTCTACTGTCTTTTTATCTTTGCTGCCCTCCTCTGGAATTTTTATATCACCTGGTTCTCTTTTCCAAAGCATATGCACTGTATTTATACTTGCCTTTAGAGTAAAACTCTAGAAGGAAATTTAAACTTTTTAGTTTCTATTTTGCAGTGCTTTTTTTTTTTTAAATCCAGTTTGATAATGACCTGGGGAAAATGACAGTGAAATAATTGTGAGTCAACTCTATGTTTCAGTCAGTGGTGCATTTGTGTTACTTTGTAGAACTTTCGATGCCGCCCTCTGTACAATCTAGGAGATGGCTTATTATTTTGAAATATCTTCTGTAAGAATACCATTTGACTTTTTATTCTGCTATTAAGACATACATCCTTTAGGGTGCCTGAGTGGCTCAGTCGGTTAAGTGTTGGACTCTTGATTTTGGCTCAAGTAATGATCTCACAGTCGGAATCCAGTCCTGGTGATAGCATGGAGCCTGCTTTGGACTG
Source organism: Panthera uncia (assembly GCF_023721935.1). Lineage (NCBI taxonomy): Eukaryota > Metazoa > Chordata > Mammalia > Carnivora > Felidae > Panthera > Panthera uncia. The sequence goes on from NC_064807.1 coordinate 37,385,397, forward strand.
TCTCTTTCTCTCTCTCTCTCTCTCCCTCTCTCTATCTCCCTCTCTCTCTCTCTCTCTGCCACTGGTGTGTGCACACACGCACACACTCATGCTCTCTCTCTTTCTAAATAAGTAAATATTTTAAAAAGCAATACATCCCTTTCTTGCCATCTTTTACTTAATAATCACCTTTCTTTTCCTCAATCATTACGTCACTGGTACTGCATTACATTATATGTATTACTCAAGGTTTTAACTATGACCGACAGATTCAAAAAGAGTTTAAATTTATAGTATTTATGCTCTGTCTGTGAATTTTCATGCAACTTTTCTGTATGCTTTCTGATCAGCCCACACTATGTATCTAGCACCGTTCTAAGTGCTTTAGACATATTTGCTTGTTTCATAGGGTACAATGGAGAAACATAGTTGGGCTTCAAGGTCCAGAGAAAACTCAATATAGTAACAATACTACGCAATTATTCCCCGAGAGTAGATTATATTCCACTCTCCCGTCTCCTTAACTCCATAACTATCTCCATAACTATCACAACCTTCTGTGTCCCTTAGATCAGTGCTTCTGAAATCTTAATATGCATATAATCTACTTGGGGTATCCTCCTACAGTGTGGATTCCCATCTGGGAAGGACTGGCATTCTGCATGTCTAACAAGCTCCCAGGCAGGTGTTGCTGATGCTAATGGTCCAAGAAGAACACCGAGTGGCAGGCCCCAGATCAGTGGAGTTTAATGGAGATATAATGCGAGCCAAGGGTGTAAGTATGGCTTTTCCAGTCACCACATTTTTAAAGAGTACAAAGAAACAGGAGAAATTGATTTAATTGTATATTAATCGATTATTTAATTGTATATTAATTGATTAATTGTATATCACATTAACCCATTATATCGCATGGCATCACGGATTACCCCATATCATTTTATGTATCAGAATACTATATTAACTCAACATGTCCAATGTCTTATGGACATGTTGAGGTATGTAATCAATATATTGATTGGGCATACCGAGGCATGTAATCAATATAAGAAGTCATTAAGATACTTTCACATTCTTCTTTGCATCCAAAATATTCAGAACCTAGTGTATATTTCACACTTACAGGACATCTCCATTGAGACAGATCACATTCTGGGTGCCTAGTGGCTGTATGTAGCCAGTGGCTACCCTACTGCACAGAGCAGCCCTAGACAGCAATGTTAGGGTTATATCATCAAAGCGAAGCGAGGGGTTAATCACCTTGGAGAGTATGCTACCAAGTCCTAGTGGCAACTTCTAGTATCCACAAAAGACTAGAAAAGATGTTGCTCTATGCCTTTATTCTTTGGTTTTCCTTGGTGCCCACAAACTAAAGAATAACCCGTGAACTTCTTCCTGCTGAGGGAAGCAATATAATTTGTGGTAACATTTGTAACATTTGCTCCAACAAAGCAGGATTTTCTTAGGTGTTTATATGTAGTTCGTCTTAACGAAACTGAATCCTCTTCGACCAAAGAATACTTCTCTACTGCTATTGGCCAACTAGGTCTGTTAATGTATCGACAACCTCACTTTTGCATGTCACAATTGGCTCCTAGCATTACGTTGTTGAGGGTGTTGCACAAACATGTGATTTCCTAGTGCTTTGACTCACCGATTGACAACTAGTCTGTGACCCCCGGGGCATTCACACACGGGATTCAGTACTAACATTATTATAAATATCGTTGTTCACAAACTCCACGACTTCCAATGTTTCCTGTTTTGTGTTCATTATTCACTTTGTTTGCTTGGGGGTTCAGTGAAATCAAACTGATACAGAAAGGGGTTTTCTTTGCCATTGTTTGTTATTTTTTTCAACATGGGAGATACTGTAGCTTGTTGGGCAATGGGAATAATGCAGCAGAAAAGAAAATATGACGAGTGAGGGGACAATCTTAAGAGGAATGTTTCGAGTCAGAGAGTAGATGTGAGTCCCAGTGCACCGGTGAGAGTACTGGCCTTTTGTAGGAGAATGGACAAATCACGTGTGGAAAAAGGACTGGACAGAATGCCACATTGATTTCAGACCAGGGCATGTGAAAATAAGTCTTTCTGGTTCCAAAGCCATTTCTAACAGCTGCCAGGAGTCTGTTCTTGGCTCTGTTTGGAATTCCTTTCTTCATTATCTCCATGGATCCAAATCCCATCCATTCTTTGAATACAGGTGTCACCTTTACTTCTTCCTGGGAAGAAGTCTTCCCCCACTTTCCCAGCTGGAATTAATCTTTCAGACCTCGAAGCCCGGTAACAATTGTACCTCGCTGATTCCCAACACAACTTACAGTCTTCTCACTTGACCTGTAATTGTTTGGGTTCATAGCGTCTCTTCCTGAATGAATTGTTAGCTATTCAATGTAGAGTGCCTGATTTATTTTGAAGTACCACAAGATCTACCTGAGCATCGCGGGCAACGTACAAATATGAATTAATGAAAGGGTCATTCTCAGCAAGCATTACGTTTAACATCATGGCATATAGAGCCAAACGGGGATCAATTTAAAAGCTGACACAGTTTGACAGATTACTCTGGGTGATAACTGATCACCTGTCTTTAGGCGCTTGAAAAATCTACTCCTTGGTGTATGCTCATGAATGGATATATTAGTTATTGTGAAAGAGTTTCTCAGTCACTTCCTGCAAATAACAACTGCATCTTCATTTCTCAACTGGGGACGATTAAGGTCCAGTCACTACCCTTTTGCAAGTTGTTTTTCTTTTGAGGAACAATGGTTGAGCCTCTAATTCCTAACTGTTCATTTAAATTGTCTGAACCGTTGCAGAGGCTGAATATAGAAAGTCATCTTTGTGGACTTTAGCCAATTGCAACATACAAAGGAATACCCCCCCCCAACATGCTTAAAATAAACATGCAAAATAGTGAGTAGGACGCCTCCCATATACAAAATTCCTCTTCTTTTCTCACTTTTGCAGTAAAAATGCATTCCAAAGCATTGAAGCGTTCTAGAAATCAATTCCAAATATTTCTTCTCAAGGCCATTGATATCTGCTTAATCATAAAAGTCCCTCTAAAAAGAGGAGATTGAAAGGGCAAGCCTACGCCGGCCAACTCCATCTTGTTCTGTGTCCTTCACCTTGACCACACCTCCTCCCCTTGAGTACCCCCCCCTCACCTGCAGGACTCAGACCCTTCCCCAGCCAATCGGCTGAGGCCATAGCCATTACCTCACCAACTGCCCCTAGGCCCCAATAAAACCTTTGTCCTTTTGAAACTCGCTCTCTCTCCCCGGTATCTCACCGCTGTGTCCGTGCAGGTAGGGGATTGAGCTCCAGCTAGCTCGAATAAAGGCTCTTTTGCTTTTGCATTGGACTCGGCTCCCTGGCAGTATTTGGGGATCACGAATTCTGGGCATAACAGAGATAAGGTCCCAGTTCCGTTACACAACAAACAGGCATTTGGGGAAAAAGAAATCATGCCTGTCCATTACCTATTGGATTGATTCGGTGGGACATCACTTGAGGAAACACAGAACTGGCACCTGTAAAAAATGGAGACTACTATCGTCCACCCCTGTGTTACACAGAATCCTCTTTCAAAACAGCCATAACATAAGTACGAAACAATAACAAGCATGAGTTGTCCCAAAGAGAGGTGTCTATATGTCTCTGGAAATCAGCTCTCTTAGAAGGCTATTTGCTGGTCGATTTGCTGTCTAAAGATAGGTACCAGCCTTTCAAGAGGACACTAAGCATACCATGTGATAAGAAGAGGGAAAAGTATCCATACTCCCAGCAAGATAAAACCAAAACTAGAAGGTCTGAGCAGCAGAACGTGAAGTCAAAGAAGTGTCATAAATGCAGTGAGATGAGAACAGTCCCTAAACAGGAAGAGGGCATGAGCCATGAAGCTGCCCAGAGATGTGAACCTTTCTTTATCTCTCGAAATTGTAATGAATTCTTTTTTTTTTTTCATCTTTTCAGCGTTTTATTTATTTTTGAGAGACAGAGACAGAGTGTGAGCAGGGGAGGGGCAGAGAGATAGGGAAACACAGAATCCGAAGCAGGTTCCAGGCTCTGAGCTGTCAGCACAGAGCCCATTGCAGGGCTCAGACTCAAAAACCAGGAGATCATGACCTGAGCTCAGATCAAGAGTGGGACGCTCAACCAGCTGAGCCACTCAGGCACCCCTGTAATGAATTCTTAAAGACCGACTGAATACTAGATTCACAGTACAGAATCTCTGGGAGCCCCCAGATACAAAGGGACTCTGTATCCATTTGCGAAATGTTTTCTGAGGGTCTCCCCCAAGCACTCATGAGAAAACTGGAGGCAGTACGAGAGACTTGCATGCCTTCTTCAGTAACACAAGGTGAAGACATGCCAAACAGTGTAACAGAGTGTCTGCAGAGATCCGTCCATCCTCCAGAGCCTCTGTGACTGTGAGGAAACGAGGGGCGGCCACCAGAGACAGGCAAGGAACCTCCGGTGCCCTGCACCCTTTTCAAAAACAAAGCAAACACCATCTGCCATTGGAGGTGGGGCAAGAAACTAGTCCATGTGTCACAGCTGCCCTTTCCTTGCCGTGAGGCGAGGCTGACTTCCTCTGGGACAGAACAGGAAATCCTTCCATCTCCATCCCAGACAAAGATCAGCTGCATCTGGGAATAAACAAACATCTCACTTGAGCATAGAATTCTGCCCTTTTCAAGGCGGTACTCAGCTGCCGAGCATGGAGGGAAAGAAACTTGCACCCAAGGTCTCCCACCGAACATGACAAGAGTTTAGCTAAGGCCCTGGGAAGAAGCAGGGCATTTGCACGCTCCAAGTGCAGCGAGAAACAGGCAGGAATGCTGAGAAAAGCCTCCCCCGGAGGCTGAGGGGTACAGGACCTGCAGAAGATTGAGGATGCAGTAGGAGAAATGAGAGGTCGCTCTTGTTGAAATCGTTAAGACCTGCACCAAATAACAAGGAACACAGGGTGCGCCTGGGTGGCTCAGTCGGTTAAGCGTCCAACTTCAGCTCAGGTCATGATCTCGCGGTTCGTGAGTTCAAGCCCCGCATGGGGCTCTGTGCTGACAGCTCAGAGCCTGGAGCCTGTTTCCGATTCTGTGTCTCCCTCTCTCTCTCTCTGACCCTCCCCCATTCATGCTCTATCTCTGTCTCAAAAATAAATAAACGTTTAAAAATATATATTTAAAAAAAAATAAACAAATAACAAGGAACACAGGTGTGTGCTAGGGGAGGAGTGAGAGCTCGGAGATAGTGCCCTTCCACGTGGCAGGTGGGCGGGGCTTGCTGAAGGTGGGCGGTGCTGTGAAAACACCCTCCTCCAGGACCCCAAGCCCCATGCTAGCCTTAGGTAGCGGCAGGTTAAGAGTGGAGAATATCTATTTGCAGAAAGGTTGGACCTCAAGTCTTCCCTTACCAGGTACCAAAGTTAACCTAAGGTGGATCATCCACCTAAATGGAAGAGCTAAAACTAAAACTTCTAGACAAAAGCATAAATGACTTCTAAAATTCAAGAAGACAACAAACATCCCCAAGAAGACAGGACAATGGCAAACAAGCGCATAGAAGATGATCACCGTCTTTTATTATTGGGAAAATGCAAGTTTTAAAGCCACTTTGAGAGACTGCTACTACCAACCTCCAGAATTACTAACATAAAAAGTCCGATCATACCAAATTTTGGTAAGAATGTGGGAAAAACCAAAATTCTCATTGTCATTGTCATGCAACACGATAGTCATTTTGAAGAACAGTTCAGCGTTTTTAAAATAAAGGTAAACATACATTTACTATATACCCAAAAGAAATGAAAGCAGGGGGGCGCCTGGGTGGCTCAGTGGTTAAGCGTCTGACTTCGGCTCAGGTCACGATCTCATGTTCCGTCAGTTCGAGCCCCACGTGGGGCTCTGTGCTGACAGCTCAGAGCCTGGAGCCTGCTTCAGATTCTGTGTCTCCCTCTCTCTCTGACCCTCCCCCGTTCATGCTCTGTCTCTCTCTGTCTCAAAAATAAATAAACATTAAAAAAAAAAAAGAGAAAGAAATGAAAGCATGTGTTCGCACAACAACCTATATGTGAATTGTTGTAGCAGCTTAAGCCAGAAATGCCCCAAACTGTAAACAATGCAAATGTCCTTTAACTGAATGTATACATTTGTCAAAACTTGTAAATGGACAATGTTTTGTAAGTAAGCTCCATCTACTTATAAAAAAAAAAAGAAAAAAAAACAAAAACAAAAACAAAACCTGAGCCTGGGTGGCTCATTCGGTTGAGCATCAGACTCTTGATTTTTGGCTCAGGTCATGCTCTCACAGTTGTGAGATGGAGCCTTGCGTCAGGCTCCTTGTTGGGCATAGAGTCTGTTTAAGGTTCTCTCTCCCTGTCTCTTAGAAAAAAAAAGAAAGAAAGAAAAAGAAAAAAATTAAAAGCAATAATTAACCCTGTTCAATCAGGGTTATGAATCATTGCAATTGTCCAGTGCAAGGTGCTGCATTTGTACATGACTATCCAATTGTATTTGAATTTTCTTGGTCAAAACTTTTCATTGAAAATGGTGCATTCTGATTCCAAAACGTCTAGTTAACTCAAGGAAGCAAGTGTAACTTACATTACTTTTCCCAAAAGAGTTAACGAAGGAAATTGGCACTACAGGATGTGCCATGGCTTAGAAAAACTGTGGAAATTGAGTAAAAGGTTAAGCAGAAACACATTAGAATGGTTGATGGGGTTCTCAGAGAGAAATAATAAACAAAGTTTAGGATAGAAGTAAACTTCCTTCACTTTGTTCTTTCATATTATCCTGGATCAGAAAAATTCCACTCAGGCTAATTTGTGTGTGTGTGTGTGTGTGTGTGTGTGTGTCTTTAAAAAGGCTGTGCTTTTAATTCCTGTAAGATTCCTGAGACTAGAAGGAACATTGGCCCTAAAGAATATGTCTTTGATTTTATTTTCACTTATAAAGAAAAGCGTACAACAGATACCAAAGATAAGCTCTGACCCTTATGCTGGCTGCCGCCCACAGAAGGGTTTGAGATAGGAAGAGGGGAGGAGCGCTCCCTTCTTGCTACTGTTCTCTAGTGAGGAAGACACTTCAGCTTCTTCATTGAAAAAACACCTGAGTTCCTGCGAGTGTTGGTTCAAGCAGAACGCATTTATCTAGGGACATGACGGGACGGGATGTGACTGCCAACAAATGCGGAGGTGGCAGAATTTATTATGCGTGTCCTTTATTGTGAACTCCTTTTCGGTAGTACCCGACGGACTATAAATATCTCTCGCCATGAAATGCTGATTTGTGCTTGTACACGCTTTACCACCTCCCAGAGTTAATTTCCAGTTCTCTAACACCCCTCCAATTTTTGTGCATCTCCGCTGTATTATTCTCTTTTGAAAATATCTTACCTGTTTTTCTTGCTGACTTTAATATAAATTAAGACTCTGAAATCATTAGAGGTCCCTTCCAGCTCCAAGATCCATGGGCATAAGAAATAAACCATTTTGAAGTAAATATGTTCACTGAGCAGGTATCTAAATCAACCAAAGTAGTAAGAGCGAATTTTTCTGAACAAAAGAGAGAGAGAGAACTCTCAAAAAAGTTTTTTTTAAATTCTGAATCTATATAAAATACACTTTATTATATATGCTTGAAAAAAATGATCACCCAAGAGAGATTTATTGATATTTGCTGTTTTATTCAGGTCACACAGCTATTTTTTGTGATTGTCAAAACCAGTAAGTATATATGTGAATATATTTTGTAATATAATGTCTGTTTAATCACTAGATGTCTATTTGTGTTTCCTTTGTTCTTCTTTGACAGGCCCTAATTTTAGCATAGTATGAGTTTAAGAAGGAAAGGAACTTTCTGTATCAGAATTTATGTCTAGAAGCCATGACTAATAAATACAAACTCTCTTTATCAATGTCATCAGATGTTCTAAAATGGCTTAAATGACTCTGACAACCTTGTCTTTTAACAAATCATGTATTAAGTGGGGCAATTAGCTCATGGAAAATACTTCAATCACATTATACCCATTCTCTGAAATCAAACATCTTGGAGTTATTGATAAAAATATTTTTTTTCAAAACAGATTAACCTCCTGACATAGGATAGTAGTTTAGAAAGATTATGGTACATCCACAAAATAGAATCCTTACAAAAGGATCCTGTAAGTCTTTAAAGGTATGGATGTATGCTCATGATGTATTGCAATGTGAGATGATCAGGTTACATAATAATATGTATAATAAACTACAATTTGGGGAGGAAAAATGCAGTGTGTGCCCTTGAGGAAACTTGGAGAAACAATATTTAAAACAATAAATGCTAAGTTGTTAATAGTGGCCATAATTTGGTTGCATTCTGGGCAATAGTTTCTTCTTTTAATTATATTGTCTCATTTTTATGAGGAACATGAAATACTCATGTAATTAAAATAAACATCTAAAACTCATTAGAATCTTCAAGTCAGATTCCTGGACAAAATAAACTAACTGGAAACCAACATCTATTAAAATGAGTACAGAAGGCCATATTTTTAATCTGTAAGTGTTATGTATATGCTGAATGACTTTTCAAAATAATGTCGTTCTGCATAACTGACTGCAAAGTCAAGAATGAATCAACAAAGACGCTGATTTGAATAGCAAAGGTAGTTTAATGCGTATATCAGCATAATAGAACTGTCCATAATTTTTCTGCGTAGTTTCACAGAAGTATTCACAGAATATTACCCATGAGTTGACTCGCTCCTCCTAATGACCCAATGTCTGTTGATTAAAAATAAGTTATCAATAAGTTATAAATCCTACTGTGAAATCAAAACCTATAAGGGAGAATGGCATAGGAATAATAGAAATAATAATAAAACACTGGTTTAGTGCCTCACCAGGCAATGTTCTAAATGTTTCACACATAAAACCTATTGACTCCTCAAAACACTATGATCTTATCCCAATTTTTAAATGAAGAAACTAAGACACATAGAAATTAAATAATTTATCCAAATACAGCTCATTAGTGGTATAGAAGGATCCAAATGTAGGCAGCTGGTCTGTGATATTCTACTTATTAACAGAAATAATATCCACATGTGTACATAACTTGTATTTATATTAGAAGCTCTCATGGTGGATTGTCTATAATGGTAGACTCCCATCATGCAATCTCATGTATAGTTCTCCGAACCTTTCTCTCCGCCCAGAGTCACCCAAGGTGCTTATGGGGCTCAACTGTTCCAAGTGTAGATAATTTCCTGTGAGGTTTCCATGTAGCCTACAATGTTCCTGGGTATTTTTCACTCTTAATAAGCTCTGAGCTACATTCGGCACACTGCGGCTTAATGGAATCATGTTGACAAACAGAATAACTGGAAGAAAGCAGAAAATAGTGCCTCCCGTATCTCTTCTGGAGAAGCTACCATAGATTGACCCTTCTAATTTTTTTTTTTTTTTTTTTTTGGTCTTCTCACTGAACCTAGGAGGAGAGAAAAAAATAAGGTTGCACCATGGTCCCGCGTGTTAGGGTAAGTCTCGAACTTGGCTAACGGCTTCCCCTGGTTAACAGTCTAACTCTAGTCTAAAACTCAGTCTAATTTTACCGAGGTTCATATGCTACAATTCAAGACCTAGCCTGACGATTCAAATTGTTAGTGTGGTCAAATCTGGTATTGTTAAATCCAGGTAGCAACACTGATTTTAAAAAGTGGGCTACTTAAAAGGTTAAACAGCAACAGAATTTATTAAAATATGTATCCTTTTCTCGGTGTGCCTGGGCAGCTCAGTTGTTTGTGTCTGACTTCAGCTCAGATCGTGATCTCTCAGTTAGTGGGTTTGGGCCCCACATCAGACTCTGTGCTGACAGCTCAGAGCCTGGAGCCTGCTTCCGATTCTGTGTCTGCCTCTCTCTCTGCCCCTCCCCCGCTCATGCTCGCTCTCTCTCTCTCTCTCTCTCTCAAAAATAAAGAAACATGGTTTCACTCTTATGTGGATCCTGAGAAACTTAACAGAAACCCATGGGGGAGGGGAAGGAAAAAAAAAAAAAAGAGGTTAGAGTGGGAGAGAGCCAAAGCATAAGAGACTGTTAAAAACTGAGAACAAACTGAGGGTTGATGGGGGGGTGGGAGGGAGGGGTGGGTGGGTGATGGGCATTGAGGAGTGCACCTTTTGGGATGAGCACTGGGTGTTGTATGGAAACCAATTTGACAATAAATTTCATATATTAAAAAAAATAAAAATAAAAAAAAGAAACATGGAAAAAAGTCATTTAAAAAAATTAAAAATAAAATATGTATCCTTTTCTCATTAATCTCTTAACAGTTTTGTTTTATTCTTTGGGCAAAAAAAAAAGTACATGTTTAATAATAGCAGAAATGCAAAATAATTTTGCTAGTGCCTTTTGACCATTTAATTAATGGTTTTTAATGTCCTAGCACCAAATGTTTATAGTATCATTCAGCTAATGGGAATGACACTATAACATTCTGTGAATGTTCTGGAGGCAATAGTTGAGATGACAAACACCAGAGTCTCCACTCTTATCACTCTTAAATTTTCTGGCCATATACAAGTCGATTTTGTAGCTGATACAAATAGAAGAAAGAGCTGGGGAAATGTAGGAGCTCAGCCAATCTCTCTGTTTCTATTTAACTCTGAACTTACAGCAACCAATTATTGATTCCGACTGTGCTCCCGTCACTAATTTCAATGAATCTAAACCTGAAGAAAAGTCTCAGGGTCAGAATTACTAGTCCTCTATAGGTAAAATGCAAAATCTCTGAGGCAAAAGAGAGTGAATAAATCTTTTCGTCTGTGTCTCCTGCCTCCTCTGTGACTTCAATTCCACCCCCTTTCTCAAGGTCAGTATTCAAGGAAATACCTAGGTTTAGAGATATCACAAGAACCCTTTATGCCAATGCCTAGGTGACTTCAGCTTTTTTCTTCTTTTCCGCAAAAAACGCATTTGAAGTCCTTAAATTCTTTGACAGGTTCTCCCCTAGATGATTTAACGAATATGTTGATAGAATACTTATAGTTGAAAATCCTGTGGGATAAATATAGAACAGATCAACTTTTAAAAAGAAATGTGCTCTTTAAAGAATGTTTGAAATTTTCTCAATGACAAATACTCTTTGATCTTTTGGGTGGAAGAAACAGTCATTAAAAGGTGAAAGTAGGTCAGTTCACATCCCTGTGATTCCCACTCTACTGACTCACTCTTATTCAGCTTGGATAATGATTACAAATATGTGATAACCCAGAATCTCCACCTCCGAGCTGTGCATTTGTCCTAAGGCTGTTGCTGAACAACAAAATTGCCTCAGGTGACTATGCCCCTGTGCATGAAATTATTTTCAACAGCCTGAAGCATAACAGAATGTTTTATGTGACAAGTTTAAGAAATGTTTCTTATCAGATGACACAGGAGTCACTTTTTACCTCTGGTGCCAATCTGAGCTGTCTGATTTGAATTTCTGAGAAGAAAACTTTCATCATACTTGCTCGGCCATTTCCAGAAACAGTGTCAAACTAATATATAAACAAAGTGGCTTTCTAAAGCATGAACACCGTTATTTTCATGCCATCCATTGAGTGGTGCCTTAGCTATTTACTAGCTCCCTTGGGTTATTATCAACTTATGCAGAAATGCAGATTCAAACCTTGTCAAAGGAGGAGAACTGAACTGTTACACAGGCAGGTAACTAATTCAGATTGACTTTCTGTTAACTCCTGAAAGGTACTTGTTTGAAGCTCGACAATATTCAGAAATGTAGGAGCAGGATTTGGAAGAATCATTTTAAGTATTGACTGCCCTAGAATTCCATAGTGCCATTCTTCAGAAATCTCAGAGCATTTCCGAGTAAAAGCATGTTTAGACTAGAATAAAAATTGGGCTAATAGTTGGGAATTAGCAAAAGCCCAAGGGCATGTATGCTATTTTTTTCTTATACTTTGCAGGCAGGTGATTTACCTCAGGGACTTTCAAGAAGACACTGGAAAGTCAGGGGCAAGGAGCGTTTAAGAGAACTCTACTGCGTTTCTTATGCTCCCAGTTATGATTGGTGTCAGCTACACTTTTTGAATCTTATCAACTTATCATGCATTTATTCAAATGTATACAAAAAAAATCTGCGAAGGGAGAAATCTGGTAACCTGGTTGTTTCATTAGTCAAAATTTTCCATAGAGAGTTGGCATACCAGCTCATGATAGTTAATATCATACTCTTGTGAGCTTTTCTAGAGGAAGGGAAGGTAGGAGAGAGGAAATAATGAAAGGGGAAAGAGACGACAATATAAAAATAAAAGGGAAAATGGTAATTGAGTTTACTGCTATCTATTAAGCTTGTGATTACAAATTTGAAACAGTATAAAACAGATTCACCTGTTTTCCTGGATGATTTTCACATTCAAAGTCTGAATTTGTTCTCTTTTTTCCCCTGCTTTTCCCTCTCTGTGCAATATTTTTCATTGCTCACTGTATTGCATAAAATCTATATAGGTTTGGAAAGTTATGTGCAACCAAATGGCATAAAGGCATGAGACATGGTGGTCTTTCAAAGCTTGTGGAAGAATGTGGGCAAAGAACATGAACAAGGATGTAATAGCAGATACTCCACCTGATGAGCAGTGAGCAGACAGACCACACTGCAGCAGTGGAACCAGGAAGAAAAATGGTGGGGTATTATGTTCAGTAGATTCGAGACACCTTTTAGAGTACCTGGTCCCCCACGTGCATATTTAAACCCAAGACGATGTATTCGTTTTCCATTGCTGTTGTAAGAAATAACTACAAACATAGTGGCCTAAAACAACATCCATTAACATCAGAAGTTCACATATGGTGTGGCTCAACTGGTTCATTTGCTTAGAGTCTCCAAGAGTGAAATCAGGGGTTCTCAAGGCTATTCTTTTCTGGAGACTCTGAGGATAAATCAATTTACAGGGTTTTTATGTTGTTGGCTGAGTTCAGTTCCTTGCAGGAGCAGGATTAAGGTTACCATTCCTTGCTGGCTGCCAGGAGCCTATCTTTGCTCCTAGAGTATCCCTGCATTTCTTATGTCTTCCACCTGCCCCCCAACAATGGCAGGACAAGTCCTTCTCATACTTCAAGTTTCTGGACTCCTGCTTCTGCCATGTTCCTGTGAGTTGAGCCAGAGAAAGTTCTCTACTTTTATTTTTTTTTAAGTTTATTTATTTATACTGAGATACAGAGAGACAGGGAGGGAGAGGGAGAGAGGCAGAGAGAAGATTTCAAGCAGACTCTGTGCTCTCAGCACCGAGCTGGATGCAGGGCTTGAACCCACGAACCCATGAGATCATGGCCTGAGCTGAAACCAATAGTAGGATGCTTATCCCAGTGAGCCAGCCAGCATAAAACAACCGTCTTATCATACAGATTCTGTGGATCAGGAATTTGGACACAAGCATATTGGAAAATTTATCTCTTCTTCACAGGACCTGGGGCCTCAGCTGGGAAGACTTGAAAGATAGATGTGATTAAACAGCTGGAGGGTGACATCATCCAGAGGTGTCACCACTCATACAGCTGGTGAATTTGGCTACTGGATGGGTTCTTCTCCAGAACATCTAAACATAGCCTTTCTATGTGATCTCTCTACATGAATTAGTGAGACTTCTTCACAGCAGGGCCTGAACACTCAAAAGAATAATGAACTACGTGAGATTTTTATGATCTAAACTTCAGGAGTGCCATGATGTCATTTCTCCTATAGTCTAAGGGCCAAAGTCATCACAAGGTCCACCCAGTTTCCAGGGCAGGGGACATAGACGGCCACCACTCCATGGGGGAAATGTCAATGTCCTGTTGTAAGAATAACATAAGGGGTGTCAGACCTTGTTACGGACAATTTTGGAAAATGCAATTTGACACAGGACCTGACCCTGAGACAATAGGCAGTTTGGAGCAGATTCTGGAGGGTTCAGTGACAAGTGGAGGGTTTGGAGTTTATCATGGAGTCAGTAAAAAGTGGCGGTTTTTGAGCACAGAAGTGAGATGGGCACAGAAGACTAGAATAAGGTGGCTAGATAGAAAGGATGAGAATTATAGTCTGATAAGGCTGTCTCAATAAAAACTAACCAGCGTTTTTATTGTCTAATGGCTAATCTATTATACTTTGAAGGCAAACCAGACTGACACTGTCATTACCTGTATCAAATGCATACCCAGGGATCTTGTTTACTCTACCAGTGTTGCTTCATTGCAGAGCTAAAAGCTAATGTGCCTGCATTTTACAATATGGGTGTGCAGAACAAATCCAGGGTTACCATGGTTTATGGAATCAATGTAAAGCTTATATTGTTTTATTCTATTGGAAAGGTGGTTTTCATTGTCTATCATTGCACTGGCTGCACATAAAGAAAGTCTTGCGCCCTCTATTTTAGCTCTGTATTAAAGAGTTTCTAGGGGCACCTGGGGGGCTCAGTTGGTTGAGTGTCTGACTTCAGCTCAGATGGTGATCTCATGGTTCGTGAGTTCAAGCCCCACATCAGGCTCTCTGTTCTCAGCATGAAGCCCACTTCAGAACCTCTGTCCCTCTCTTTCTCTCTCTCTGTCTTTCCCCTCTGCTCTCTCTCTTCTTCAAAAATAAAAAAGAAACATTGAAAATAAATAAATAAATGTATAAACAAAGGAGTTCTATACACAGGAAGTTTTGGCTTGAGTGGGAATTTTTGTTATTGTCTTTCTCTTTGTTTTTGAGTTAAGTCAGTTAAGTGCAAATATTTTTGCAGTTATTTATGTATTTTGTCTAATTGAGTGGAAAAAATTTGAACAATACGTGACATTCTCTCACACACACAGTCTGAGTATGATCTCAGATTTAGGATGAATGCTTAAAAGCGAGTAAGGAAAAGCAGTGAAGTAAATTATGAGGAAAGTCTTCATCAAAGAAAACAGCCCAAATCCTTCACTAGCAACATTACCTTTTCTTGTGTATAGAAATGTATAGAAATATACATTTTATCTGTCATCAACCTATTACATTGCATCCAGAGACTTTTGGAAGTATCTAGAAGAGTAACATGATTAAAGATACCATGAAGAATGTTTTCTTTATCCTAAAAATTGCCTGGTACATTTAGTTCATCCATTTCAAAAGCTGTTTACTTAGCTTTAAATTTACTAGAAACTTCTTTGCATAAGTCTTTCAATTGCTTGTGTCCAGGTTTTGCTTAATAAGAGGGCAGAGAGATATATTCAAGCCTTTTTTTTTTTCTTTTCTTTTCAAACAACCATCTTAAAATAGCACAGGGAATGGTTCTGGAATAAAACAAAG
Source organism: Panthera uncia (assembly GCF_023721935.1). Lineage (NCBI taxonomy): Eukaryota > Metazoa > Chordata > Mammalia > Carnivora > Felidae > Panthera > Panthera uncia. The sequence goes on from NC_064807.1 coordinate 37,400,679, forward strand.
GTTAACTGTACCTTAGATTTTCCTATTCAGTACAGTACTTATATAAAAACAGACCTATTGTTTTATGAAAAGATACTGGTTAAATGGGATACATGGAAGTAATATTTCATTTCTTAAAATAACTTCAGCTTTCACAAGGGTTCCAATTTCGTACTCGTAATGTGCTTTACACTGGGGAAATCTGCCATTTCCATAGGACTGAACTGCAAGGTGTTCGCTTCCTAAGCCAAGGCAGTGCATGTTTCGTAGGGTAAGCATACAGGAGAATAGTACACCCTATTTGTTTCATATGTTCAAATATTATCTTTTACCTTCCACGTGTTTCACATTTCTGAAAGTCTGAGATAGTATCTATTCTTTGTGAAAGCATTAAATCAGGACTTACTGAACGGTTGGTTTGCATACAGCAAGAAATATCTAAGCTTACCCCAGTCTACTACAATGGCTATTTACTATGTCTCTATCACCTCGTTGTTAAACTTTCTGATGACTTGGACAAAACTTGCGAGTGCTGGGGCACCTAGGTGGCTCAGGTTTTTGAGGGTCTGACTTTGGCTCAGGTCATGATCTTGTGGTTCCTGAGTTCCAGCCCCACCTTGGGCTCCTTGCTGTCGGCCTGTCAGCGCTTAACTGCCTTCAGATCCCCTGCCCCCCTCTCTCTGCCCCTCCTGCACTGGGCTCTCCCCAAAATGATTAAATATTAAAAAAAATTTGCAAGTGCATATCAGGTCACTATATGCATGATCTTTAAGAGCCACATTGGGAAATGTAGGTGAAATCCTTAGTTATGACAGCAAGAATCAAAATATTTGATTCCCCTTGAGCAGACTGGCTGAGACTCATTAAATCACAAAGAAGTTAAATTGTGAATAAGAATATTGGTATTTTCTCATTGTATGTTTATTGCTAAGAATCTATCTAGCATGTAACATATGGCCCCAGATTCTATGCCATTGCTTGAGTTTTCCACCTGTAATTCCTTAAAGCTGATGGATTTCTTGGAATTGTTTTTTAAATGGGGAAGACAAATAAAGAAGCCATGGCTTGCAATGCAATGGCAGCATGACCTGTGGGAAAAGCTTAGCTTTCTTCATCCAATGATTCCCCTTCCTTGCTAGGTAATCAGAGGCAAATTGCTTACTCTTGTCAAGACCCACTTTTCTCAGATGAAGTAAGAGTGTAATATAATCTCCCACCCCATTGAAGAGTGAGTGTGGAAATTAAGTAGTTCCTCCTTGGGGTGGCTCAGTTAGGTAAGCCTTGGACTCTTGATTTTGGCTCAGGTCATGATCTTACTCACGGCCTGAGTTCGAGCCCTGCTTGGGAGTCTCTCTCTGCCCCCGTCTCATTCACGCACTCTCTAAATAAACAAATAAACTTTAAGTAGTCTCTCCCTGCATATGCAGTGCTTGGCACAGTGCCTGGGTGCTAACAGGTATTCAGTAAATGATATCCGTGATTGTGTGTGTGATCATGACTGTGTTTACCATGAAGAGATTTTATTCATTCATTTCAGAAGCTTACAGATATCTACTTTCTAGGTGATGGGATAATACCCTTATGGAGCTTACATTCCAGAGAGCAAGACAGAAAATAAAAAGATAAATAATCCAAAAGGATGAGTTGGGTTTTGGTTTTGTTTTTTTCTGCCTTAAAAATGAGGTCTGAGGCCACAGTAAAATAACATGGCTGCCTTCCAGCCTCAGTTATAGAACCGCGGCTTTCTTCCACCTCAGACCAGAAGATTGTGCAATTTTTCAATTTGTGAAGAGGAACCATGTGTAAAACTGTGGGAATGACGCACACAGTGTGGGTTCCTGAGGCACAAACAAAAGACACTGCCACTCTAAGACACACTCTAAGGGCGCATGCGTGAAACACGCCAAAAGTTCAGTCACCGCGACAAGAGGCCAACTGGAAACAGAGAAGCCACACCGACCGGCCTGCCAGAAGTGTGGGACAGATGTTTATCTCAGAACAGATGGAAATAAAGACTGGCAGCTCCTCGTGTTCTCAGACGGTCGTTGTTCCTCTGGACGTTTGGGTGCAGCGCCATATGAACAGACAACTAGAGAATACAGATGCCGGGTGAACAGGTGGCTTTCTTGTCTGTGAGTTCAAAAGGTGAAGACATCCCTGCCTTCAGAGCTCCGTGGGTTGCCCCCTTCTCCACACCTTACAGATATTCCCACATTCGTGTATTAAAACGTCCAGTCTTCTCCAATTTCATTCAAGGCCAGGGTCTTTTTCTATGTTCATTTTTCACCTGCTTTCATCAGGGCAGAGGATGGGGGGCATACGGGTATAGGCAAAGGTCATAATATTAATGCTGGGATAATGGAACACTGGGTGGGCTTGGGGATGATGCCCTAACTGGCTGGCCTCTTCAAACACTTTCTCAGCTTGCGTATATCCCTGGCCACTTACGACTAGGGACCTGCAGGCAGGACCCTCTAGATGGCTTGGACATCCACAGCATCTTTGCCACACCAGATGGGGATCTACAGTTTACTATGAGTCCCTCTCTTTTCCTATGTATCCATGTGAGCCAGCTAGCCCCTCTCTAGATAAAAGCAGGTACCAATTTAAACCATGTTCCCAACTTCCTACAGACACATATCGGGTTCTCTTGCAAGAATTCTCTCACCCAGTGGCTTCACAAAGACTGGACTATGAGTAGCTAAAGTTCATTCCTTCCCATCTGGCACGGAGAAGTCAGATTCTACTTTTTACCAGCACCTGCATTTTCTACATTTGACTCCCTCAGAGCTTCCCTGAGTTTGGCCTGAATGGGAATAGGGATCAGGTAAACAGCCTTTTCCATTCCCTACCCTGTCAAGGAAAAGAGAAAAACCAAAGCTCTCTTTTCTTCTAAGGAACGTTCCTTTCAAGGAACCCTCCTTTTGGATTTCTGGAAGTAAACAATTGTCCCTGGACCAGTTCTTGTTAATAAGTCCTGGATGCATGGATCTAGCAGCTAGTAATTCTAGAATATGGACATATTACCATCTATGAACCTAAATTTGAGATTTAGCTAAAATTCTAAAATAGTAGAAAAATCCCATTCCCTATCCTACTATGTATTCATATTATTAAGTTTACTTGAATTATACTCTAAATTGAGATACCAGTCAAGGATTCTAAAGGTGGAACGCTAATACAGAATTCCACAAGACTTACCTGGCACCGATTTTTCTTTAAAAAGGACTTTGTCTGAATAAAGATCTGTTTGCACTCTATCTCTTCTCTTGGCAATGAGTTCCCATTTCCTTCTGTCATTATTTGTAACATCAGACTTTCATCTTTAAGAGAGATGGAGAAAGCAGAGACCCTTGGGGGAAAGGTGGGGAAAGAAAAATATGAGGAAGTTTGTGAATGAGAGATTCAGAATTTTTAGATGATAATTTTAGTCTATTATTCTGAATTCTTCATGCCACGTTTCCCCCAAAGGGAAACAAAAAATAGCACCTGATATATGATGTTTCCTACTTTTCATGACATGACCTACATCTTTCAATGGATGTGTGCCTGTAGGAGTATTTTGAGAACAACATATGTGAATTTATCCTGAATAACAGCAAAAATAATCTTCTCAGAAGCCATATCATTCTATTCTGAATATGGCAGGTTGTTCCCAGCTGAGCTCGAGTGGCTCTGAGATGTGGAGCCTGGCTGACTGCTGACTGGTTAGGACGACGGCCCTCAGGCATCTATTTGAGGAGTTGATAAGCCTGGGGACAAGGGAGCCTTCAAAGGTTTGCACTAGGTGCCTGGAGACTTTCAAAATACATAAAACCGAAGGATAAACAGCATCAAGGTCCCATCCTAGTGGCTAGATCAGATCCCCATGCGAGAGGCCTGAACTTCCTAGAGGATTTTCCTAACCAGTTTGTAGTTTCCTTAATCCCGCTAACCTTGAATTGAAAACATGCTCACTTTATTATTGGTCTTCCAAAACAGGTATGCTCTGCATTTGAGTTTATGAAATAAAATTCAAAGTTTCTTTACTTGAGCTTATCTCACCCTCTATGGTTAACTGCAGTGTATTTAAAACACCAAAAAAAGAGTGTCTGTGTCCTCGATTATGAGATGTGGACAGTAGCTTGTTAAGACTTTTACCCTATCAATACCCCAGGGCCCTGAAATACCTTTTTCACTCGTCGTATGAACAAGGTTTTAAATCAGGAAAACTCAAGTGGCACCCGAGCGGCTCAGTTGGTTCAGTATCGGACTCTCGATTTTGGCTCAGGTCATGATTTTAAAGTTTGTGAGATTGAGCCCTGTGTTGGGCTCCAGAATTAATAGATACACTTTAAAGCAGGAAAACTCAAAGTGTTAAACATCGATGAGTGGCAGCATCTGTTTTCCTCAACAAGCAGTAACATTGGTTATAGGACTTAGGAAACTATAAATCCATGTCTAAGAGCAATCTCTGTATATGTTGCAACAATGTCAAGTAGCCCCAACGTCCTTGGACCCCCCAAACATGAGGTAAAATCACTGAAACTAGGGAATCACTACCTAATCTCACTAGCCTTCCCTTGCCCAACTGCACAACCTCTGCTACTCCTGTGATCCCTATTCCTGACAGTCTCATTTCTTCTTGTAACAGCTTGTAACAGCCATCTTATTTTTTCCAGTGTAGGCTTTTCCCCCACAACGTAGCAAAAATACGCTCAGTGAGAACTCCCAAGGTTTACATTTTATAGCCTCAACCACACAGAGAAAGATTTGACCAACTGTCTCTCGAGCCAAAGTGTTAAGTCTCAATACACAGACTCATTGGCCCAGTCAGGGGGGCAACCAATCTCTGAGCCAATTAGCTGTAGTTTGGGAGCCGGCTACCCTGACACAGGCTGCTTCTCTTTCTTGTGGTAGCCTGGGGACTACAAGAGCTCTTTCCTAGTGGGAAATTAAGAGCTTAAGTTGCCCTTCTTTCATTCATGCACCTATTATTTGCCAGCATTTTACTAAATTTGGGGGATATAGCCATTCGTAAGGATAGTTCTTGTCTAACAAAACTTAAGTGTTAGGGTGGAGAATGATAATTAGACCAGGAAGAAAAATTAGTAAAATAACAGCTATCATGGACACATTAAAAAAAAATCATGCACCACACTAAACACTTTATAAACATTGCCTACTCTAACTTTCGTAAAACAGTAGGATCACTTTACAACGGAAGAAAACTAAGGCTTAGCCTGATGCAGCTTATCCCAAGTCACACAGCTAAGAAAGCACAGATTTGAGATTTTGAGAGAGGTCTGCCTGATAACACAATCTATACCTTTCTAGACCAGGTTACACTCTAAATGCTATTCTGATAGAAGCAGCACACAGGAACACATAACAAGAACTTCCATGGTCAGAGGAAGGGTCTCAGGGGGACAAAAGTATAAACTGGAAGCTTAATGATGCATATGATTTATCTAACTAAAAAGGAGGTAGTGTGTTCTAGACAAAAACAATGACATAAAGAAATGGGAAGGGAGTTGGTGATGCTTGAGGAAATGAAAGACCTACAATTTTGCTGAAGCACAGGAAGGGGAAAGTATTGTCAAGAGAAAAGCTAGAAGACAAGTTCTCCCCATTGGTGCAGGTATGAATAGGTCATTCCTGTTTATTGCTTACTAGTATATTGCATTCTTTGGATGTACCACAATTTGTTTATCCACTCACCTGTTGATGGCATTTGGGTTTTTTCTGGTTTACAAATAAAAATTCACTATGAAACATTTGCATGTTCATGTGTTATTGTATAAACATCTTTTATTTCTCTTTGGATAAACACCTAGGAATGGAACAGATCACATGGTTGTGAATGTGTAACTTTATAAGAAATTACCAAATTATTTTCCAAAGTGGTTGTACCATTTTATATTCTTGCTGTACTATTTAGTATGTCCTTACTGTTTTAATTTGTGTTTCCCAAAAAGTACCGAACATCTTTTTATGTGGTTATTTGCCATTCTTGTATCTTCTTTGATGAAGTGTGTGTTTTTCTTTGTTTCAAATCATTTCCCATTTTTAAAATTAGATTGTTTGCTTTCTTATTATTGAGTTTTGAGAATTCTTTCTGTAGCTCAAGTCCTTCACAGATGTGTGATTTGCAAATATTTTCTCCTTATTTGTGTCTTTTCATTCTCTTGCCAGTGTCTTCTGAAGAGCAGAAGCCCTTAATTTTACAAAATCTAATTTATTAATGCTTCCTTTTGTGAATCATGTTTCTAGTATCCTATCTAAAAACTCTATTTTTTAATTTTTATTAAGTTTCAGTTTTTTGTTTTTTTTTTAGAGAGAGAGAGAGCATTCATGCAAGTGGGGGAGGGCAGAGGGACAGGAAGAGACACAATCCCAAGCAGGCTCCACACCCAATGTCCTAGAGCCTGACATAGGGTTTGATCCTACAATTGTTAGATCACGACCTGAGCAGAAATCAAGAGTAGGACACTCAACCAACTCAGCCACCCTGTTCCCTCTAAAAATACTTTACCTAACCCCAAGGTCACAAAAATTTTCTCATGGGTTTTATTTTACAAGTTACATAGCTTTAAGTTTTACATTTAGGTCTGCAATCCATTTCAGATTCATTTTTGAGTCATATGGAAATTCTAAGGCCCTAGAATAGCCAAAAGAACTCGGTAAGAAAAACAAAGTCAGAGTCCTGCCTGAGGCCAAGAGTTATGCTACAACTATGGTAGTCAAAAGAGTGTAGTATTGGTCTAATGATAGACAAATGTATCAATAGAACAGAACAAAAAGTCCAGAAGCAGACTCATTCCTGTATGGTCAATTGGTAGTCTTATTTTCTTTCCTTTTTTAATCCATTATATTTGTTACTTTTTTTAAATTATCGAAGTATAATTGACATATAATGTGATATTAGTTTCAGGTGTACAACATATTGATTTGACAACTCTATACATTGCTCAGTGCTCATCATGGCAAATATAGTCATTACCTGTCACCATTCAAGTTTAAAACATTATTATTGACTCTATTCCCTGTGCTGTACCTTTAATCTCCATGACTTATTTGATTTTCAATAAAGGTACATCACAGGGAATAGAGTCAATAATAATGTACCTTTATTGAAAATCAAATAAGTCATGGAGATTAAAGGTACATAGGCAAGTTAGTGGAAAAAAGATAATATTTTTAAAAAAAATCATGTTGGGACAACTGGATATCTATATATAAAAAATAAAAACAGAACAAACTGAGGGTTGCTGGAAGGGGAATGGGGGGATGGGTTCAACGGGTGATGGGCACTAAAGAGGGCACGCGTTGGGATGAGCACTGGGTGCCATATGTAAGAGAAGAATCACTGGCTTCTACTCGTGAAGACAAGACTACACTGTATGTTATCTAACTTGAATGTAAACAAAAAAATACAAATAATAAATAAATAAATAAATAAATGAATGAATTCCGATCTATGCCTCATGCCATCTAACTTAGCTATAATTATTAACAAACCAGTTAAAATAGTTAACCAAAAAGTAACTAATACAATCTTGGTTAATACCACAGATACACTAGTACGACAAACACTGTCAGGAATAAAACTACATCTCTACGAGACTAAAAATACCAGAAGGGGGAAAAGGTTTCACTGAAATAAGAACATCATATACATGGTACATAGATAAAAGCAGTAACACAGAAAAAGCAGGTGCAAAATGAAAAAGTTTTAAATTAGATCAAAGGACCTTAGAAAGGACATGTCATCATTTTGGAAAAGAATATTTTCTTATTCCAGTTGTTCCCAAGCCTATTTTTAGTCATGGAACCCTTTCTTCAAGAGAAATCTTAAGCAGACATAAAAACAAATAACTCTGGTTGAAGCCAGGGTGAGGGGCCAAGAACCACATTAGCTTACCACTTCCCATCCCCATCTTTCTGTACTTACATGTAAACATCTATCACTGAGGTCTCTAGAACACTTTAGGGAGACCTCAGTTCAAACACGAGGTTCTTTGTGTGGATGGGGGAGAATCTCTCTAGGGAGAGTAGAATTGTGGATCATTCGTAGGCATATATTCAGCTTTACTACATGTGTATATACACTTTCCTGTAGCTGCCATATCAAAGTACCTGAGACTGGGTGGCTTAAAGCAACAGAAATGCACTGTCTTAGTTCTAGAAGGCTAGCAATCCAAAATCAAGGTGTTGGCAGAGCCATGCTCTCAACATTTCTTGCCCCAGACATTCCTTAGTTTGTAACAACATTTCAACCTCAACCTCTGCCTCCATATTCACAGTATTCTCTCTGTGTTTTCACATGGATGTCTTCTTATAAGGACATTGGTCACATTGGACTTAGGGCCCACCTTACTCAAGTATGACATTTAAATAATTACACCTATAATGACCTTATTTCCAAATAAGGTCACATTCTAAGCTACCAGGGGTAAAGACTTTAATATATCTTTGCAGGTGTGCGTGTCGGGGAGGGGGGGGCAGGGTACAATTCAACCCATAACACCAAATAATCCCAAATTATTCTTCAAATTGTTTGTGCCAGTGTTGACTTCCAGTAACAATGTATTAGAATTCACTTTTACCCACATGTTAAGTGTTATCAAATTTTATAACTATGTCTAATTTTATAGCTACAAAATAGTACTTTCCTGTTGCATTCTCCTGACTACTAAAGAAATTAAGCACCCTGTTACATGTGTAATGAGCATCTTGGCTTCTTCTTTTGTGAATTGCTTGTTCACGGGCTTTGCCTATTTTTCTATTGGGTTGTCATTTTTTATTGATTTTTAGGGGGTTTTTACAGTTTTGGGGTATTAATGGTGACTACCTAAATGTCTTCTGCATTTTACATGTTTAACTATTAAAACTTACTCCTTAAAGTAACTAACTCTCTTAACCTAAAACACACAGAAATAACAGTTGGAGATGGAGGAGTAATACTTAGTGTTTGTCAACTATAATGGGAGCATGAGCATGGAATTGGTTCACCGTTACACACACGTACACACAAACATCTTTACGCTGATTAATTATTCTTACTCCCAAGATAAAATTGTGACTTGTAGGCAAATAGAAAATCTACACATGGTGCCAGATCCCTTAGCAGAGAACCCAGAGGGATTTTCCATGTCTTAAAATAAGATTGGGGGGAGGGGCAAAGACAAGCCTCAATAACTGGTTTCAACAATTTCCCCTCTTCTTCATACAAAACATTACTGAAAGCTAATGAAACAACATAGGTGTCATTAGGCCTGGAAATAAATTCATACTATTTTAAGTCAAGCAAAATTCTCTCCAGTTTTTTCTAAACACAAATTTTTATTTGCCTATTTCCTTATTTGGTAGACCAGCATGGTAGTCAGGATAAATTGCAGGTTATACTACAGCAACAAATTAACTCTGATATCTAACTGTCTTAAAACAATGGAGACTTATTTCTTTTTTAATTCTGAATGTTCGGTGCAAGAGTACTTTGCTCTACTCCACGAAGTCTCCAGCTGATGGAAACTCACAATCAGAATGTCGTTTCAGAACTCCTTTCAGAGGACAGTAGAAACAGTAGAAAAGCACACAGAGGCTTTTCTGCTTACATTTCAGGGAAAGAACTAGTCAATGGCCCCCCTTAATGGCATGGGTTCTGGCAAGGGTGATCTCTCTGATGCCCAGGAAGAAGAGAGAACTGGATATTGGTAAGCGTTATAATGTCTACCAGAACTAATATACTTTATTTTGCAATGGTGGTATTTATTTTTTCTTGTGTAGGATAGTTTCTGTGGAATTGGGTCATACATTTTTTTTATCTCATGCAACCCAAACTTGTCTCAAAATTGTTGGGAATTTCCACATATAATGTTACATTGACACTTTTTAATCTAAGCATAGTACTTACTAAATTCCTTTCTGGGAACCATCAGCTTAATATAGTAGGGATATAGCTGACGGATAGGAACACAGAGCAGTCCTGGAAGGTAGCAGGTGGGAAAAGATCCACGGCTATAGCCTCTGTGAGCTCGCCTCTTACAGAATGTCCACTCTCAACGTTCCAACAAAACAGGAGTTTCTCAGCTTTGAGATTAGAAAGTAATGTATTCTAATTTATTATGAATTAGAACACTATCCCTCCCCCACTGATGTTGGCCAGGTGCATTTGATTTTACTTCTCAATATATAGCTTTCTATCCTTTCCTGTCAACAAGAAGCAATTGATCAGCCACAGGAAAAACTGAGATAACCCAAAATATACATGGGGTGGGAAAAGTCAAGTTCAGGTGTTCATAATGTCAAAGGTGCATTTTCACACCTTGGGGGAAAAACAAATGAGGGTAAGGCTAAAATATTTTTTAAAAAAAAAAAGATCTGACTTTTGATGTGTTCTGTAAATTTTGGAATATATTTGCTTTGCCTTATATAATTGGAGAGGTTTGACAGAAATACCTTTGTCACTGGACACACTGATCATTGTTCCAGGCCTGCCACCTTCTAAGGGATACAGCACTTTGATTTCAATATCTGTCTTTCATAAAATATTTTTAACATGAAGAGGGAGTAAGATATAATGTATTAATCATGTACTAATAAGCCTTGTCACATGAAATTTTAAAATATTCTTAGTTTAGACTAATTGACTTGGCCCAGTTCTAATGCCATCATTGCCACAATATCTTAGAACTCACTAAAAGAAAGTATATGTTCATTCCGCTGTTAGTTCTTGCCATTTGTTTAACCAATCTCTTTAATAAGGATTTATTTCAAAAGGGGGGCACCTGGGCGGCTCAGTTGGTTAAGGGGCCAACTTTAGCTCAGGTCATGATCTCACGGTTCGTGAGTTCGATCCCCGCGTCGGGCTCTGTGCTGACAGCTCACAGCCTGGAGCCTGCTTCGGATTCTGTGTCTCCCTCTCTCTCTCTGCCCCTCCCTTGTTCACACTCTGTTCCTCTTTCTCTCAAAAATAAATAAACATGAAAAAAATCCTTTTTTTTTTTTTTTTTTTAGTGAATTAAGTACTTGATTTTATCATCTATTTGATTTTGAACTACCTGGAAACAGAAAGTACATTTTATTTCATGCTAAGAAAAACCCTGTATATTATCACAAGCCTAGTGGCTTAAACCATCAGAAATCTATTCCCTCAAAGTTCGGGAGGCTAGACATCTGAAATAGTTTCAGAGGCATAATCAAGCTGTCAGCAGAGCCACACTTCCACCGGAGACCCTAGGAGAGAATTTGTTCCTTGAGGCTTCCTCCTTCTGTGGCTGTCAGCATTTTTTGGACTCATGGCCACATCACTCTAATCTCTGCCTTCATACCTCATTCCCTTCCCTGTGTGTCAAATTTCCCTCTGTAGCAATCTCAGAAGCATGCTTATATTGGCATTTAGGATCCATCCAGATAACCGATGATGATCTCTCCATCTCGAGATTCTCATCAAATCCATAAAGCCACTTTTTCCAAATAAGGTAGCATATACATACCTAATTCCAGGAATTAGGTCTTGGACATATCTTCGGGAGCTTTATTAGCCTCCCACATACCCAACCCTTGCCCAGCTGGGAACACCATCATTGGAACATAATACACACTGAGGAACATCTTGGGAGCAGTATCTGTCAGTTCTCTGTCTCTCTGGTTGCAGTGCCTCTTATTTCCAGGTCTCCTGGGACATTTCCTTTTACATGGACTGACTTACTCGCCCATCAAAACCAACCCAAAATGCAGCCTTCATAAGAGGGACTACATAATTTTCCACCCTGGTTCTCCACTGATTACTAATTCATTCTCCCAATGGCCTTATTCCAAAATCGAGAGAGAGACTATCTAAACTGTCCTTTGTGCCTCGTATTCATTCAGCCCTTGTGCAGGTACTTAGAGCAGGAGGAAGAGCTCAGAGTCATAGATTTTGCAGATTCTCTCTCAAGGAAGTGCGGCTGGGGGCCACCTGGGTGTCTCAGCCGATTAAGCCTCTGACTCTTGATTTCAGCTCAGGTTATGCCCTCACCATGGATCAAGCCCCAAGTTTGGCTCTGCACCGAGAGCATGGACCACTGGGATTTTCTCTCTCTCTCCCCCCTCCCCGCCCCTTTCCGGCTCATACCTTCCTCTCTCTTTCAAATTAAATAAATAAACTTTGAAAAAAAAGAATTAAATCTTAGAGATCCTATGGGCTCAGGCGAAGACATTTGATTTTTAAAAATCTAAGTTAAATCTCTATTTCTACACATGACATCTTTCGACAAAACGGAATCCTTCTAGTCCCGGATTTCCAGTTTCTGTAGGGGGACGTCGTACTTACGTATCATTCTCCACTCACTTGAACAACTCCAGTGTAAAAATATACTTTGAGTAATTGAGAAGTAATATAAATTTCTAAATGAATGCATTTTCTTGTCGCTCCAAAGTAAATCACATGATGCACTGTGAAATCCAATAATAGAAACAAGAAAAAAAAAAAGAAAAAAACCCATAAATTCTATTTTGTTGCTGCCAAAAGGCTGGAAATCCCCTTTAAGAAATATTTTTAAATTAAGATAGCAGCTGGAAGCATTTAGATATTCCAAAATACTTCAACATTCCTGATAGACTGTCATTTAAGGAAGATTTTTAATCATGCATTTTAAAAAGAAACAAAGAGTGGGTTTATCAGCAAAGTGGCTTTTGGAAAAATTGCTCTCTTATTTCTAAGCAAAGCAGAGATTATTAGATACTTGGCTTCGGAATAGCCTTTTTCTCTGAGTATTCAAGAAAATATCTCTGATTCCTGCCTGCTGCTTTCCCCAGCCCCCCACGTCCTTTCAAAGCGGTGTAGACAGAAGATGGCAGGGTGTTAGTGTCACAGATACCGAACAAGAAAAATGTTTATGGAATTTCCTCTTAACATTTAATACATGCCTTTGTCTGCTATTTTACAGCTTGAACTTTTAAAAACTTTGTTTTCCCAAGAGACCCATAAGCCACTTCCTAAAATGCTTCCATCCTTTTTGTTTAATTCCTCTCAAATTTTCCCAGGACATTCTTTTGCTCCCTGAAAGTAGAGACACTAATTGAAAGGAAGTTGGTTTGCTTCCTACGTGTGAGACTTGTCTTTGCACTCAGCACAGAGTATCTGCCCTCTAGTTTAGATGCTGGCCAGGCTGAGGTCTGTTCTACTAGAATGTCTGTTTGTCTACCTCTCAAGTGAGCATAATATATATGTGTCTCATGAAGCTTAGTTATTGTTAATGAAGCACATGCATATCCTCACAGGAAAGATAGTAGTTAAGATCAAACGATGGCATTTATATGTTACTTATAAATATACTATATGAGGAAAGCACTATCAATGCTTTGAAGAAAGAAATTTTTCCTGACAGTATTTCCACCTTTCTCCCTGATTTAGAAATTTCAGGGGTGCCTGGGTGGCTCAGTCTGTTAAGTGTCCGACTTTGGCTCAGATCATGATCTCACGGTTCGTGGGTTCGAGTCCCGCATCGGGCTCTGTGCTGACGGCTCAGAGCCTGGAGCCTGCTTCGGACTCTGTGTCTCCCTCTCTCTGCCCCTCCCCTGCTCACCCTCTGTCTCTCTCTCTCTCTATGTCAAAAATAAATACATAAGAAAATTAGAAATTTCACCATCAAAGACTGATGTAAGAACAAAATAAAGAAAGATTACAGTTCAAGAATTGCAAGGAAAAGAAAATCTGGATGAGACAAGGGATATGAGACAACGGGCTTTCTGTTCTGAAAAGTCCAAATTCCTAAATTTGCTTCCATTCCAAAGCTGGGTATTAGGTTGCTGTGGGGAATTCTCATGTTTAATGAATAATAATCCGTGGCACAATGGAGTACTACGTGGCAATGAGAAAGAATGAAATATGGCCCTTTGTAGCAACGTGGATGGAACTGGAGAGTGTGATGCTAAGTGAAACAAGCCATACTGAGAAAGACGGATACCATATGTTTTCACTCTTATGTGGATCCTGAGAAACTTAACAGAAACCCATGGGGGAGGGGAAGAAAAAAAAAAAAAGAGGTTAGAGTGGGAGAGAGCCAAAGCATAAGAGACTCTTAAAGACTGAGAACAAACTGAGGGCTGATGGGGGGGTGGGAGAGAGGGGAGGGTGGGTGATGGGTATTGAAGAGGACATCTTTTGGGATGAGTACTGGGTGTTGTATGGAAACCAATTTGACAATAAATTTCATATAATTAAAAAATAATAACAATAATCCGTGGCATTTAAAATGGGCCTTTGGGCAGGTATGATTGGGGCCCCCACACTGTTAGTCCACATCAGGCTGGGATATAGGCACAGTATGCTAATGGTCTTTGTCACACCCACATGGCTGTCTGTCCCACGAGAACATTCCTCTCTCTGGGAGTCCCAAGTGTGTCTGACTAGCCAAAGTCACCAAATGGCTCTTACATTGACAGTTTCCACCCTGTGCCTTGTGGCATTAGTGAAAAGTTCAAAGGAGTTTACAGACGTTCAAAGTCAAATATATGCGGTGTGAGTCTTCTCCCTATAAAATGCTAATGTCCCTATCAAATTAAACAGAGCATATTTTCTTTTCATCCCTGTCAGTGGGTTATGCCAGAACCCCAGGAGTGTTATGAACCAAGAGCACAGAGGCAGGAAGATTTTAGAGCATCCTTGAGGAACTCAGTGCCATTTGCCAAGATAAAATAATCTGGGAAAGAAATTTCTGTACTATCCCAATTTTGTTCTAGAGAAGAGACAGATGTACTTCTACGCGGGTTTCATTGACTAAGCACTTCCTATTTTTCAAGGGAGGATGGGAAAGACCACAGCACTGAATCGTACCTCTTGTCCTCCTCTGTCTTGTCCTTAAAATAGAATGTCTCTGAATGTTTGAGGATAAGTTTTTTGCAGAAAAGTGATGGAAGGAAAACTGGGGTACAAAAACTTCTCCAAAATATGATATCAGTTTACAATTGTTCCAGTACTAAATGAAAGCCTCTGTTTCTTTTTCTTTAATTTTTTTAATGCTTATTTATTTTTGAGAGAGAGAGAGGGAGAGTGAGCAGGGGCAGAGGAGGGGCAGAGAGGGAGAAGGAGACACAGAATCCGAAGCAGGCTCCAGGGTCTGAGCCGTCAGCACGGAGCCCGACGCGGGGCTTGAACTCATGAGCCGTGAGATCATGACCTGAGCTGAAGTCGGATGCTTAGCCGACTGAACCACCCAGGTGCCCCTGAAAGCCCCTGTTTCTTGCCACCATTGAGAATTCTGTTGTGGCTTTAACCACAACAACAAAAACCACTAAAGAGTCTGTCAGTTTGGTAGGCAAAAGCTGGCACAACACTTTGAAATTTGCATTTCTAACCTGATGAGCTCATGTCTTTCGCCCTCAGAAAGAGAGTATTTATTTTTCTTATACACCCATATAAGCTCTTTATGATGAACATGTCTTTCTAATTTATCTTTGTTTTATTTATATGTTCTTCAAATGGGCTGTTTTTTTTTTCTTTTTTTTAAGAGGAGGTTGGTTTTTGTTGTCATTGTTGCTGTTCTTTTGTTTTTGTTTTTGTTTGCTTTAGAGAAGTTCTAGCATCACAGCAAACCTGGGAGGAAGGAAAGAGATAATACCATATAGTCCCTGCCGCCACACATCCATAGCTTCTCCCATGATTGACACCCCCAGCCAGAGTGGTACATTTGTTACAACCACCTTGACACATCATAATCAGCCAAAGTTTATAGTTTACATTACATTAGGGTTCAGTCTTGATGTACGTTCCGTGAATCTAGACAAATGTACAACATGTATTCATCATTGAAGTAGTCTAACATATTTTCAGAACCCAAAAAATCCCCTGGGCTCCTACCGTTTGCGCCTCCCTGGCCCTTGGCCCCTGGCAACCGCTGATCTTTGTACTGTCTCCCTACATAATAGAATGTCGTATAATTGAAAGCATGCAATTTGCAGCCTTTTCAGATTGGATTCTTTCACTTAGTAATATGCATTTCAGGTTCTTCCCCGTCTTTTCCTAGCTTGATTGCTCATTACCTTTTAGGGCTGAAAAATATTTCATCGCCTACACGTACCACAGTGTATATATCCATGTGTCTACAGAAGTCTTAGTTGCCTCCGGATTTTGGCAATTATGAATAAAGTTGCTCTAAACATCCATGTGCAGGTTTTTTATATGGACATAAGTTTTCAACTCTGGGTAAAATACCAAGGAGCACAATTACTGTATCATACGGCAAGAGTGTGTTTTGTAAGAAACCACCAAACTATCTTCCAAAATGGCCGTACCTTTGCAGTCCCACCAGCAACGAACAAAAGTTCTGTTGCTGCGTGTCCTCCCCAGCATTTGGTGTTGTTAGCGTTCCAGATGTTGGCTGTTCTGCTAGGTATATGGTGGTAACCTGTGGTTGCTTTAATTTGCATTCCCCTGGTACAGATGACGTACTTTCATACGCTTATTTGCCATCCTTGACCTTCTTTGATGAGGTGTCTGTTCAGGCCTTTAGTCCGTTTTTTAATTGGGTTGTTTGTGTTCTAGTTGCCAAGTTTTAAGAGTACTTAGTATATTTTGGATAATGGTCCTTTACCAGACGTGCCTTTTTTTTTTTTTTTTTACAAACGTTTTTTCCCACTCTGTGGCTTATGTTCTCATTCTCTTAACACTGTCTTTCACAGGTCTTTCACAAGTTTTTAACCTTCTGTGGCTTATGTTCTCATTCTCTTAACATTGTCTTTCACAAGTCTTTCACAAGTTTTTAACCTTAAAGAAGTCCAGTTGTCAATTCTTTCTTTCATGTACCGTGTCTTTGGTGTCGTATCTGCAAAGTTATCCGCACACCCAAGTTTTCTGTTATATTATTTTCTATGAGTTTTAGAGGTTTGTGTTTTACATGTGCATTCATAACTCCAGGAACGATTTTGATTTAATTTGTGTGAAGATTTTTGTGAAGGCAGATAACATCTGTATCTAGATTCATTTTCCTCAGGTGGATGTCTAGTTATTCTAGGATCATTTGTTGAGAAGATTGTCTTTTCTCCATTGTATTGCTTTTGCTCCTTTGTCAAAGACACCAATACCACACTGTTTTGATTACTGTAGCTTTAGTAATTTACTAATCTTGAAATCAGGTAGTGTCAGTCCACCGGCTTTTTCTTCTCTTTCCATATGCTGTTGGTTACTCTGGATCTCTTACTTCTCCATTCAGACTTTAGGATTAGTTTGTCAATCACCATAAAATAACTCGCTAGGAATTTGATTGGGATTGCATTTAATCTATGGATCAATTTCAGAAGAAATGACATCTTGCAACATTGAGTCCTCCTATCCATGGCCACAGAATGTCTCTTCATTTATTTAGTTCTTTAATCATTCTTCAGGGTTTTGTAGTGTTCCTCATATAGATGCATAAATACTTTGTTAAATTTATAACCCAAGTAGTTCGTTTTGAGGGCATGCTAAGGTAAATGGTATCGTGCATTTGATTTCAAATTCCACTTGGTCATTGCTAGTACACAGGAAAATGATTGGCTTTTGTACATTACCCTTGTATCCTGCAACCTCGCTATTATTGATTATTAGTCCCAGAAGTTATTTTATCAGTTTTTCTGGATTTTCTACACTGATGACCGTGTCATCTGAGAATGAAGACAATTCTCAAACTGTACACCTTTTTTCTTTTCTTTTCTTTTTTCTTTTCTTTTCTTTCTTTTTCTTCTTTTCTTTTTCCTTTCCTTTCCTTTCCTCTCCTCTCCTCCCCTCCCCTCCCCTCCCCTCTCCTCTCCTCTCCTCTCTTTATTGCTTTAGCTAAGACTAGACTGGGTTTTAAGGTAATCAAATAACTTAATCTTTTTCCTCATCTACATCAAAAACAAATGAAGGGGGAAATGTGAGAACGAAAGAATCTCAGGTTTGACAGACTATGGAAAAATAACATCTTTTTTTTTAAATATTATATGTGTTTTACGATATATGTATGTTTGTTATGTTTGGCTTTGAAGCAAAGAAATCACGTCAGCTCAGGATTCTGACCTTTGTGAGATCTCTCTGAGTCCACAATTTCTCATTTGTGCAGGCACGAGGTATACATAGTCCGCTGCGAAAGGATAAAACTTAAGGATAAATGACTCACACCATGAAATGCCAGAGACCTCCAAATGGACATATTCATTTAAAATGGGAAATAAGCTAATAAATAATCATTTAGTCTGTCAGCTGTAAAGTCTGCTCCTTAATATGAGAACCCAGAATTTCTTTGCAGGTTGTAGAACTAAATGAAAAAGAGTTTGTAATGGCCTAGCCTATTTACCCAGAAACATCTTGAGTGAGATGCAGTCTTTAGTAGGATCTAAATGGATTATTATAATTTGATTCCTGTATGAGTCAACTAATAATGTCTCTTCTCTTTTCCTCACTTCTATGACTTATAGCATAGTTTTTATCAGTAAATAATTATAATATTTGATGAGCTGCATTTTGTCTTTTTCGAAGGCCTCCAGACAAATGTAAGATTTGGATTCTACTTGAGCTAAGTGAATTGACTTGCTACTTTTGTAGCTTATTTGAGGGCTTTCCCACACATCAAGTGCCATGTTAAGCAGAATTCACCCCTGAAGGGCGGTTTTATTGGGCTGGTGAATAGGATACACAGGTGTGTAGATATGCAAAACTAATTGAAAGATAAACAATCCTCTGTTCTGCCCAGGAGCCAGAGAACGTCAGGTAACACATCTTTGTTTTTTCTTTATTCCTTTTTTCCCAACATTTTCTTTGCCAACAAGCAATCGCTTTATTTTCTGTACATTTGTAGTTTGGCATTTAAAATTTTTTTTCCCTTGTTCATTTCCAAGCCCTCTTAAAATTTGCCAGTTTTATTTTAACCTGTGAATAAGCCTGGTCTGTAGTTACAACTTTCTATAAAGTAGTAACCGGTTTCCAACATAGGTAAGGGTGGTACATAATCATCATTTTCTACACTGCCAGCCAACATCCCACATACGCATTCTCAGACTTGCCCATAACTAGGTTAAAATTTTTGGTTTTCAGTATATCCTTTTAATTAATTATCCGAGTACTGAGTAAATAATGATGTTATTTTCAGCAATACCAGAAAAGAAACAAAATCTCTGCTCTCAACATGGTTACTAACTCTCTGAAAAGACAAGACATCCACATGTGAAAAGGTGAATGATAGGAGAGCTAAATAGTCTATTTAAAAATAGTAGAATAGAGATCTCTAACCATTACACATTAATATGATATGAACAATAAATGCTAGAGAATTTGGATAGATTCAGGGGCTGGAGGGTTGTGAGCGAACTTGGTCAGAGAATGTTCCGTGGCTGTTCAAATTTGAAAGATGCATAGGATTCAGAAAGAAAAGAAGATAAGGGTAAGGGTGTGGATGGGTGAAGAGAATAAATGGTGTAAATAGAAATGTTGCAAATCAGCAAGTTGTATTAGAAGAGTGACTTTATCAGTCTAAATAGATACAGAGATCCAAATTAGAACCCCCCTATCTGCTATCAAGTAGTACATCTGAACACTTCTTCCTTCGCGTGCTTGGGTACTGTTTTCATAACGTTATAACGGAGCATATCATATTGCTTAATTTTGCTTTATTTTGTTTTGTTCTTCAACTCAACTGAGACTTCTCCGAGGCAGGGGCTGTATCCTTGCTCCCTGTTACCACTAACATTGGTACATTATCTGGTACATAAAAGTCTTTTACTAAAAAAAAAATAATAATAATAATAAAATAAACGTCATTTACTAAGGCTTAGGTAAATGAAAGAAGGAAAAATAAATACTGAAAATTAAAATTCATTACTGGAGTTTACATTTTTAGTAAGAAAGGCATGAGGGATCTGAACAGTGTCTGATTCCAAATGAGGTTCTATTTGCCTTTCCAAATGGGATCACTTGAAATGGATCAATTGAAAAATACTTTTGCAAATATTGAGTTAAAGCTTAAAGGGTTTATTTTTATGCATTTATTCATCCAGCAAACATGTACTAAGTACCTACCTTGTGCTGGGCGTGGTTCTAGATAAAGGAAAATAAAGTAGTCAACAAAGTAGATGAAAAACTCCCTGCCCTCATGGAACTTATATCCTTAGAGAGCAAACCAAACAAAAATTTGAAGTCGACGTTCTGATATGTGTGGTAGTTTGCAAAACTGGTCCAAATTGTTCACCTCTTCCTGTATCCACAACCGTGCGGGGCAACAGTGTAATGACCACCAACGCCAACGCTGTGTGTGTCCACGTGACCGGCTTTGGCCAATAGGACATCAGCGAATTGGTTTCAACTCCTCGAAAGCTTGCTGCCTCTTGCTTCTCTGGGCCTGCCCGCAGACTCTGCCTCTGCTAGCTTGCTGAAGGATGAGAGACACATGCAGCGGAGACAAGACACTGCAGTCATCTCCTTGGGACCCTCCTAGGTTAGCCAACATCCACCAGCCCCACAGACATGTGAACAAGCTTAACCCGTATCAGTACAGTTGCAGGGATGACCCCAGTCGTCCAGAGAGCAAATTCAGGGCGGGTCACATAAGCACTACACATCTGAAACAAAATAAATGTTTACGGTTGCTTACCAGGAGGATTTAAGGTTGTTTGTTAATGCAGAACGGTTGTGGTTCCGGTGATGAGTGTGTCAGAGAAATAGAAAGCTGGAAAGGTCAACACAGAGGACCAGTAGGAGATAGTTCATAAGTTGAAATAAGGGCATCAAAGAAGGCCTCACTGTGAAGATGCTATTTCAGAAAAGACTTAAAGGAGACAAGAGGGACCCTTGCAGGGATCCAGGAGGGAAGAGGGAGACTTTCAGGCCAAGGAAACAAAGCGTGTTAAGAGAGTGCTGGTGGTGTATCTGAGGAATCACAGGAAACCCAGTATGGTCAGACACAAGAAAGTGACAGATGTGGGAAATGAAGTCAGGAAAGTCAAGGGAGCAGGCAGACCTAATTTTGTAGAGCTCTAAAAATTCTCAAAGCCTTCACATGCTAATAAGCCGTGTGATTTTTTTTTTTTTTTTCCAAAAAGGAGATTTAGAATCCCGCGATGCCTCAAATGTATTTGATAATCCAACACTTTTTTCCCCAGGGTACCTTCAGCACTAGCACTCTGCAGAACCCACCTGTGGGCAGATTTCATCTTAAGGTCCCAGGTGAGGCAGAGACAGAATGCTCTGAGACAGGCTGAAACAAGCACCCTGACAACATTCCAGAAAATCCAGGCACCCAGGTGGCGTCTGCCCCAAATCACAACCTCCTGGCTATGAAATTTGACAAGCAGAAGATACATTGGTTTTTTCATACGAAAAGTCTCATACGTGGCATGTTACTGGATCACATGAATGTTCCAAATGGAATAAAATTCTACAGAGAAAAAAAAAAGTCAGACATTGTGTTAAAATAGACAGAAGTTACAAATCAGTAAGCCTTCCAAGCTTTCCATTAATAGAAAACAAAGGTAGGTTCTCCAGACGTCCTAATCCACATCATTTGGATGGAGGGCCAATACTTGAACTTGTCTCAGCAAAGAAGATCTCAATACGAGGAAGAAATGGAATTGCTTGGTGGTCTTAAAAATGGATAACATTTAAGTGACTTACACAAAAATGCATGTGGCTATTGAAATGTTACAGGAAATATCAACTCGATCCAAGATCCCTGATACTAGAGGGATTTTGCTGTTTGTTGAATTTAAACCATGTAAACATGAAATGAGGATTTTTCAATCACACTGTATTATTGGATAATAAACTTCCCTCTTCCCTTAATTTCTTCATTATACCTTTTCACCCCACTGCTTCCAGTTAGACCTACTTCTTTCAAGAGTAAGAAAGAATTTTAAAGGTGAGAATGTATAGCATCTTCACCCAAAGGGAATCTACTGCATGCATCATTTGTAATCAAGCTATAGATATTTATTGCCTACCTGAGAAGCCCAGTCTGCTAAATCCTCAAAGATACTCAAAGTATGGCAACAGTCCTGACCTCAAGGCAAATACACTATGGCTGGAGGAATAAGGTAGCATTTCTATGTGAAAAGTGATTAACTGTTCAAAATAAATTGTGCTGCTCAGATGCTAATATTGTAGAAGTTCAGTAACATCATCAGGGAAAATTTCAGAGATGAGGAAACTTTTATTTCAACCTTATAACATAGGCCTAAATTCAGTTAGGTAGGTTAAGAGATGTGGATATGGGTAGAAGCAAGGCTTTTGGTGGGACATATATTCCTTCAAAGAGAGAGAGAGAAGAAAAAGAAAGAAAGAAAGAAAGAAAGAAAGAAAGAAAGAAAGAAAGAAAAGAAAGAAAGAAAAGAAAGAAAGCCAAACTGTATTAAGTGTATTAGCCACCAGCCCTGGTGAAGACAGAGTAAGAAACAAGAAGTTCCCCTGGATCCAGTATCTTCGAGGAAAAACAAACAAACAAAAAAACAGAAACAAAACAAAACAAAAAAAGGAGTAACAAATAAACAATAAGCATCTCATCAAATTGGAGTAAGTGTTATGAAATAAATAAAACAAGACGATGGCGTGGGGAGGGGTGGCAACTTGAACCAAGATGGTCAGAGAAGACCTTCTGAGGTGGCATTTGACATGTGACAAGGACTGGAGCAGGGAATGTAGAGGGCAAGATTGCCTCAAATCTAGGCTGCTGAACTCTGGGGTCCTGGGAAATATCTAAGAGTGACTGAGAGGGGGGAAAAAGACAAACCCTTTTCCTCAATGAGTCTTTTTGGATATTTATAATACACGTGAGCGTATGAAAGATGCTGATCCTAAAAAAGAACCTATTGAACTCAAACTTTCCCCAACGTACCTGTAAGTGATGGTTATGGTTTTGGTGTGGTATGTGTCTGGAGGGGCGGGTGGGGGGAGTGGAGGGGCAGATTGTAATAGAATAACATTCCTACTGCTGATTCTCAAACTACGGCTTAATGCCAAACCAAGAAGTTTGAAGACTCCAATAAAATAAAACCTGCATGGGGCTCCCTGTAGTTGGGCCATATGGCAGTCTGTTTGGAGTTTCACATGTAGGAAACAGGAAACCCTTTTAATTTTTGAGCAGAAAATTTGCAGGGTAGACGTGTTTTGATACAGTAACCCTGACAGTGATAATGCTGAGTGGGCTTACTGAAGGAGGAGGTAGAAACTGGGAGCCTAGTGAGGAAACCACGATCCGAGCCTAGGCAAGCATGCCCGAACCGAGAAAGAGCACAGGGAATGTCGAGTAAGGGGGAGAGGTGAAAACTTGGGATAGAAAAGTTTGCCAGACAAGTGGGCATCTCCTCTGGAACATGGGAGAGACAGTGCGTGGTGCCTTAGAGCCAATGGGTTGGTGCTAGGCATTGCAGAGGAAAATTAAATAATGTTTTACAAGCAAAGGACAGGCAGAGATGGAAAGGCAGAATGGCAACAAGGATTGAGACAAAGTCGAGGTTATGATATGAATGGCCCGGGAGTGGAAACTTTAGGAGTTTATTATTCATTTTGTAGGCAAGCAACCAGGTTCTTGCTAGAAATGATTTCACATATGTGTTAATAAGTTGCAGTGGGTAATAGTATGTAGGCTGAACTGGAGAAGAGAGAAAATGAAGATAGGAAGACCATTCAAGGTCAATCAAAAGTCCAGGTGAAAGATAAGTAGTGCCTAAGAGAGAGGAAGGGAGCAGTGGGAACAGGAAAGAAGAGAGACTAACCCCGTTTCACAGGTGGAGTACGGGAACCGGGAGGGCCCAGCTTGTCGGGATGGCTGACAGGAACGAAGACTCGAGCTGGAAGGCATCTTTACCAACACTGGGAGGATAGGTGAGACAATTATTAAAGTAAGGGTGAAGGGGGGCAGATAACTGGGAGGGAGCAGATTCTCCATAGTGTCTGGAACAGGCAGAGTTTGACTGATACGGTTGGTTATTCAGGAAGAGATGTTCTGCAGCCCCACCTGAAGTTGAGGGGAGGTTTCTGGCCTAGAGAGAACGATTGGTATGGCATAGATGTTAATTAAGAGTACGTGACGTGACTCTGTCCTCCTTCCACTCTCCCTGTGACTCTGAAAGACACTTTCCCTTCCCAGGGTCAGTGTCCTCCTTTATAAAATGGTGATAAGAAATACAAGCCTCAGACCATTGCTGTAAGGGTTCAATGAGTTAGTTTACTTACTAGAATGCACAGTGTTTTCTAGTGTTTTCTAGTTGTGTTATTTTCATTGTTGTTTGTTACTGTTTTTAAATGACATAGATGAGGGACTTTTTAAGCAATGAACTTGAGCAGTCTTCAAATAACTTTTTCTACTCTCAGTATTTACTTATACAATCCTTCTTATTCATCGTGAGAATGAATAAGTATGAATAAATTAATAAAGTCCATGAATAATGGAATAAAGTCCATGAAAATGAATAAAGTCCATATGGCTATGGACTTTATATTTTGATTTTCAAATCCAAGCTGAGAAAAATGGCATTAGTAAAGACAAAATTCACTATATTGTTGCTTTATGTACAAAACAGTGTCATTTTTTTTTTTTTGGTAACAATTGATTAAGCAGACCATTTCAGCAATATATAGACCAGACCTAGATTTTGAAGTGAATTTTAAGACAGTTCAAGACCGTTAAATTGGGGTAGACTTGAGTGGGAAAAAAGGTCGCTTAATTCCTGAAGATTCTATCTGAACTGTTTGCATTATTGATGATATTCATCAGACTCAGCTTGGACACAGGATTAGGGTTAAGAAAATTTTAGAGAAATAAGTTCTTCAAAAATATATGACTATGATGACATTAACCATTTTTGGTAGAAATGCCTATGTATTTTACATCAGAATGTTCACCAGCTACTGTTGCAACAAAACTGTAAAGATTATTAATACAATTTAATGAAACTGGTTTAAAAATTCATGCCTGTTAGTCGAGCCTGTCTCTCAAAGTGGCCCTTCACCAAGGGAAGGATTATCTCACCAGTACATCCTGTTCTGTTGTGCAGTGACGATACTTCATGGGTCCAACTGCTGGTGATTTGCGGGAAGCAGTCAATACCCTGAAGAGGCACGCTCAGATGAGAACAGCACAGGTCCTTTTTGCAAAGTTGGAAATGGCTGGTTCATATGCCTTAAAGGCAAAAATCTTAAAAATAAAATTGCAAGACTTGCTTTTGGGTGACTTTTAATTTTTTATTTTTTTTTAAATTTTAGAGAGAGAACGAATGAGACTGTGAGTGAGGGAAAAGGGCAGAGGGGGAAAGAGAGAGAGAGAGAGAGAGAGAGAGAGAGTCTTAAGCCGGATCCATGTTGAGAATGGAGCCTGATGCAGGGCTTGATCCCACGACCTTGGGATTATGACCTGAGCCAAAATCAAGAGTTGGACTCTCAACTGACCGAGCCACCCAGGTGCCCCTTAATGTCTGAAAAATATATATCTTTTAAGTTTATTTATTCATTTTGAGAGAGAGAGAGAGAGAGAAAGAAAGAGAAAGAACGTAGGCACAAACCAGGGAGAAGCAGAGAGACAGAGAATCCCAAGCAAGCTCCACACTGTCAGAGCAGGGCCTGACTTGGGTCTTAGGGCCTGATGTCACAAACTGTGAGATCATGTCCTGAGTGGAGATCAAGAGTTGGATGTCCCTGAAAAATATTTTTAATATATATTTTAAATGAAGATTTCATTGTTTTAAATTCAACTTGTCCTAAATAGTGACCAATAACATCTGTTTAAAATCCTGATGAACCATAACTTGTATTCTACATAGAAGCATGTACAAATGACATTTATGTCTTTCCAGGTTTGAGTCACAGATATACCAAAGACATTTTTAATATTTCAGTTTTGATAACAAATATATGTAGACTGTATATTTTTGGCAACCACAACCAGGCCCTGTAAATATAGAGAAAATTAGGCAAAAGATGTTTTCAGTTGTTGAGCATAAGTTTTTTTTATTCTTTCTTTCTTTCTTTCTTTCTTTGCAAAGATTATGTTTCTTTCCTCTCAAATGGGACTCTGAATCAAAAGACATTTTCCTTTAAATTTATAAACAGCATAAAGGTGTTTAATGTATGAAACACCTGGAGCGAAGAGAAAGCTCCACAGCACAATTTATAATTATATTTTGTATGAAATATTACATAATCTCTACTTAGCTTTAGTTTTAGAAGACTTTCTCTGAAAATTTGAATTAGTTTTCAGAATCTTCCAAAGCTGAACAGGAAGCTGATATGTTTACAAGTCTGACACACTGGGCTAATAGTTTGGTGGGGAAACTGATGGAATCTGAAGGGGAA
The DNA here is from genome assembly GCF_023721935.1 of Panthera uncia. Taxonomy (NCBI): domain Eukaryota; kingdom Metazoa; phylum Chordata; class Mammalia; order Carnivora; family Felidae; genus Panthera; species Panthera uncia. The sequence continues at coordinate 37,426,912 of NC_064807.1, forward strand.
ACTCTGGGCTTCCGGGCCTCTCCTGCATAACATAAAGTCTGTAGCGATTTACCACAAGCAGGCCTGGAGTACTTTCGTTTTTGTATTTTGTTTTGTTTTTTAAGGGGAGATGACCTCGTTTATAAATACCAACCATATGGTATTTATCCTGGGCTGTGCACATAGGAACAAAGGCCTAAGTGAACACTTAGCAGAATGAGATGCATTCTTGGTTTAACGAAGAGCCTCAACTCTTTGAGAGCATAACCATGAGATAGGTCTATTTTTCCAATAATTGTTAACAAATATATGCCACTCACTGAGATCTTATCTTTTTCCAGCTTGGTAGTAAGCTCAGCTTGATTAGTCACATTTTCTCTTATTTTAGGACGCTAATGCCCTAAAGAGGAAAAGTCCCTCTTTCCTGCTCTGGCTCCCCATTGTTGGAGCAGAGGAAGAGAGAGCCGGCTCCTTCAGTCCCGCTGAGCTGAGGTTGCCATCCCGCCCCTCCAGCCCCCCGACAGCTGTGACTGCTGAGGCCTGGGTGCTGGGTGTGGATGCCATGCTGCTGCCAACCTCCTAGTATCTGTTTTGATTAGAAAATGCTGAGATTGTTCGTGTTTATTACACGCAAGACCCTAAAGTGACCAAGAGAAATGGAGATTGGGAGGTAAGCCTGATAAATGAAACATTAATAGAACCAAGATTTGAGATCTCATCCCCAATTCCCACTTCATGGCTTAACAAATAAATGAAACCCAAGTGAGTTCTGAGCAACAGGACGTTAAGTAAATTTCCCAGAACGCTTGAGGAAGCCATGCTGATTTAAATCTCAAACTCACTTGAAATAGTTAAGACTAACAGCATGCTGAGAATTTAATAAGCGGGGAATGGAAAACATGGGTGGGAAATATGAAATTAAAACAACAAAAATAAACAGGCGAAAACTAAGAAAGTAGCATACACACACACACACACACACACACACACACACACATCACTGTTTTTCTTGATGGTTCACTTCCCTAACATAAGCTTGATGGCAGAAGACAGATTTTCTGTCTTTCCTCACTGTGTCTGTATCCACCAGCACCTATAGGACTTCCTAAAACATAGCAGGCTATCAGTAAATAATTATTGAATCAATCAATCAATAATTATAGCCAGATTTTAAAACGGGTATGGCAAGTGATACAGGTAATAAGAGCGGCACAAGCTTTCAAGGCAAGGTTGGTTGTGACAGCACCAAGATGGGAGGTGGGGGCATGATGGTATCTGGCAAATATTGAATGTGCCCATTTGGCTCTTGTGGTGGTAGTTAGTGTGCCTCTCATTCCCGCATTAGAGTATTTATGAGGTTGTTCTAACATTTCCTTCATAGTCTTTCTTACTAGACCATGAGACCTGCTCTTCTCCAGCTCTGTAGCGTCTGACACATTATTCAATGTATACTCATTGCACACGAGATGAACGAAGGGACAAATAGTCGCCCGAATAGCAAACACGATACCAGATGCATTACTAAGAGAAAGGCCAAGAATACCTTCAGATTTTAGATGGACAAGAATTATAGAGTGATACCCTTCTCAAGGTTTTTCAGGCCTTTTAGACTATTTTGGTCGGTTAGTCCATTCTTTGAACATAGTAGGGAAAGAACGCCTTCTTCCTCTGAAGTTCCACCGACAACCACATGATGGCGCTAGCGCTGCACCATAAATGCAGAAGCAGCCGGGCTGTGTGCCTTCCCTGGGCCCTTCCACGTGCCTTTCTCCCTCCTCTTTCTGCCCCCAATCTTTTGCTGGGTTTCCCCTCAGGTCCCCCTTTCCATCCAGTCAAGCCTGATACATATAATACTTGCCAAGAAGCTGTCAAACCGGAACTGGGTACTGCCCACCTGAAGCTGGTATGTTCTTTGTTCTCTGACAGGCCAAATTCTATAAATTCCTCCCATCTGAAAAAAAAAAAAAAAATCTAGAAACATTTTGAATGTTGTTTAAAGCTGCGCATTCTTGGTTTGAGATATAGGCGTTTTTATTTCGCACTTGATTGGCCCTTGCAAGTGACCTATTTACTCTTCCTAAATAAAGCAGCCGACAGAGCAAATTATGACCTGATGAGTTATTAGAATCTTTCCAACTAAGGAAATCGAGACTTAAGGCTTTGACAACATATACCAAATAACTAGACTCACAGGGAGAGTATATGGCATATGGATGCCTACGTTCAAAGTAGACTGGAAAACAGAACAAAAATAAATTACTTGGAAATCACCTCCTTGCTAAGAATTAAAAATAAGTGTAGAAAGCAGACAATGTGGTTTTCAAAAACAAAAAAGGGATAAAGATTTTCATTAAATTAAACTAGGATTTTTTTTCTATTTTAATTGAGGCAAACGTTATAAATGGTGAAATGCTCCAAGATTTAAACTTTTCTTTATAGACAATTTTGTTGAGATAATAATTTACTTTTAATACAAAGCATCCATTTAAGTAAATAGTCCAGTGAGTTTTGACAAATCCACATATGCTAGTGTAAACCACCATAATCAAGATAGAGAACAGTGCCAACGCCTGAGATTTTGCTCCTTTAAGTCAATCCCTCGCCTCCCTGACCTCATTTTTATAACTTGAGAAATCCATTTACCTGAACTTCGTCTTCACACAACTGGACTCATACAGTATACATACCCTTTTGGTGTCTGGGTTCTTTTGCTGTTTCTGTTTTGTGTTCTGATGTTCATCCATGCTTTGGAGTATATCCGCAGTTTATTCTGTTTTATTGCTGAATATGAGACGATTGGTTATCCAATCCCTTCTTGGACATTTTCCTTGTGTCCAGTTTGGGCTGTTATAACTAAAGCTGAGATGAACATCCTTACACAAGTTATTTTGTGTGGGTTTTTGGTTTTTTTGTTTTGTTTTGAGTTTGTGTTTTGGCTTCTGTTTGTTTGTTGTTTGAATGCATGCTTTCGTTTCTTCTGGGGAAACACCCAGGCTAGGGGTAGCATTGCTGGGTCATAAGGTAACAGTATATGTTTAAAGTTAGAAGAAACTGCCAAAGTTTTCTAAAGCTTTGTATTAGTTTCCTAGAACTTTCAAGATAAACAGGATGGGTTAAAACAGCAGAAATGTATTCTCCCAGGGTTCAGAAGTCCAGAAACCCTAAAGTCTGGTAGTGTGATGTCAAGGTGTTGTTACAACCAACTTCCCTCTGAGGGCTCTTCGGAAGCATCCTTCTTTGCCTCTCCCAGTTTCTAGTGGTTACTGGAAATTCTTAGGTGTTCTTGGCTTATGGCAGCCTAACTCCAATCTCTGCCTCTGTCTTCACATGGTCTCTTCACTGTATGTCTCCTGTGTCTCTGTGTTTCAGTTTCCCTCTTCTTATAAGACTCCACCAGGCATTGGCCTTAGAGTCCATCTATTTTTTTTTTTTAAGTTTATTTATTTACTTTGAGGGAGAAAGGGAGAGAGAGCATGCACTACTGGGGAAGGGTAGAGAAAGAAAGAGAATCCCAAGCAGGCCCTGAACTGTCAGCATGGAGCCCGATGCAGGGCTTGAACCCACAAACTGTGAGATCACAACCGGAGCCAAAACCAAGAATTGGACACTTAACCGACTGAGCCACCCAGGCGTCCCTGGGACCCATATTTTTTTTAATGTTTCTTTATTTTTGAGGAAGAGAAAGAGTGCAAGAGGGGGAGGGGCAGAGAGAGAGGGAGACACAGAATCCGAAGCAGGCTCCAGGCTCTGAGCTGTCAGCATAGAGGTCGACACGGGGCTCGAACTCAACTGTGAGATCATGACCTGGGCCGAAGTTGGATGCTCAACCAACTGAGTCACACAAGTGCCCCTCTGGGACCCATCTTAATCCACTATGACCTCATTTTAATTTTATTATATCTGCAAAGACCCTAGTTCACAATAAGGTCACATTCTGAGGTTCCAGGTAGGCATGAATTCAGGGGGGACAGTGTTGGACCCAGTACAGTGGTTCTTGAACAAGTTTACACCTCCCACCAATATGTACAAAAGTTCTAGTCACTTCACATCCTTGCCAATCTCGGTATTGTCAATTTTTAAAGTTTTAGCCATTCTAGTATGTGTGTAGCAGTATCTTATTTTGGTTTTATTGGGCAATTCCCTGATAACTATTGATGTCAAGCATCTTTTTACATACGTATTGGTCAGTTAGGATTCTTCCTTTAAAGTGTCTAAGATGACTGCCCATTTAAAAACTGGGTTGTCCTTTCTTTAGATTGATTTGTGGAAGTTGTTTATATGATCTGCATATAAATAATTTGTCAAATATATGTGTTGAAAAGATTTTCTCATCAAAACCACGATGAGATACCCCCTCACACCTGTCAGAATAGCTAAAATTAACAACTCAGGAAACAACAGATGTTGGTGAGGATGTGGAGAAAGGGGAGCCCTTTTTGCACTGCTGGTGGGAATGCAAACTGGTGCAGCCACTCTGGAAAGCAGTACAGAAGGTCCTCAACAAATTAAAAATGCAACTACTCTACCGCTCAGCAATTGCACTACTAGGTATTTATCCAAAGGATACAAAAATGCTGATTTGAAGGGGTAGATGCACCCCAATGTTTCTAGCAGTGCTATCGGCAATAGCTAAATTATGGAAAGAGGCCAAATGTCCATCAACTGATGAATGGATAAAGAAAATATGGTACACACACACACACACACACACACATACACACAATGGAATACTACTCGGTGATCAAAAAGAATGAAATCTTGCCATTTGCAACAACATGGATGGAACTAGAGTATATTATGCTAAGCGAAAGAAGTCAGTCAGAAAAAGATAAATACGTGATTTCACTTATATGTGGAATTTAAGAAACAAAACAGATGAACATCGGGGACGGGAAGCAAAAATAAGATAAAAACAGAGAGGAAGGCAAACCATAAGAGACTCTTAAATACAGAGAACAAACTGAGGGTTGCTGGGGGAGAGGTAGGTGTGGGGATGGGCTATATGGGTGATGGGCATTAAGGAGAACATTTGTTGGGATGAGCACTGGGTGTTGTCTCTAAGTGATAAATCTCTGGGTTTTTACTCCTGAAACCAGTACTATCCTGTATGTTAACTAACTTGAATTTAAATAAATACATTAAAAAATATTTTCTCCCTGTCATTTCCTACAGTGTATTTTGATGAATGGGAGTTTAATTCTCACAATGCCTGGTTTTCGACTTTTTATTTTATGTTGAGTGCTTTTTGTGCCTCTAAGAAATCTACCCAAACCCAAGGTTGCAAAGATGTTGCATTTTCTTCCAGAAGCTTTGTAGTTTTGGTTTTTATGTTGAATTCTCTGATCTGTCTTGAATTAATGTCTGCATATAGCGTGAGGTAAGAATCAATGTTCTTCACCCCCCCCACACACACGCATGTATTGAGTTGCTCTGGCTCCATTGTTAAGAATACTGTTCTTTCTCCATTAAACAGCTTTGTCTGAAAATTGACCGTTTTGTTGAAAATTAATTGATGGTACATGTCCTGTTCCAGTGATTTATTTGCCTAGTCTTGCCACATTGTTTTAATTACTGTATTTTTATAGTAAGTCTTAAAACCAGGTGGTGGTGAGCCTTCCAATTTTGTTCTTTTTCAGGATAACTTTGGCTCTTCCAGGTACATTTCTTTTCCATATAAATTTCAGAATTAGCTTTTCAATTCCTTATTTAAAAAACCCCTCTCTTTGGATTTTATTAGAATTTAATTTAATATGCAGTAACTAGGCTTTTTAATAGCTGATTTGTAAAATCCATTTCTTGCTAAGAAAGTCTCATTTTCTAATCTTTTAAATTTTCCTTAAACTGCTTTCTCTTTGAAAAATATGTATAACAATCTTAAGCCAGATCAGAATTTATTTTGAAAAACTTGGAAATCATCCAGTCCATTTTAAGCAACTCTTCCTTGGAAATACATAATGAAATAAAAAGGCTCAATAATTCAAGTCTGAGAGAGAATTTTTCTGACATTAGAAAAAATATATATATACTTGTAAGTAAAACTATAACTTTAAAAATGTTTTGGAAGCTTTATTTAAAAAATTAATTGCCATTTTATTTGTTAATTTCTAAATAGGCTAGATTTGGTAGAAAAATATACTGTGTAGTTATTATTATTCAGTATATTCAAGTTATTGAAAGTTAAAAACAAGTCAGTTTTATCCACGTTGTTCTTTTTCACTGGGCACTTTAATTATATATTTGCAATATATCTGAACAGAATGTCTAGGAAAAAAAAAAAAAAACCATAGAAGGAAACACCTGGTAAATTCCACTTTTCAGATATTTTCAATGTTAGCTTATTTTCATTCTTACTTGTGTTTCTTTCCATATGAAATATTTCAGTGTTCAGAAGGTAAAACCATGAAAACAAAGTGTTATTTATTGTCACAGCCCAACATTTGTTTCAAGTATCTTGTGCCATGGCAGTGATGCATTTCAATTTTTTTAATGTCTATTTATTTTTGAGATAGAGAGAGACAGAGCACAAGCAGAGGAGGGCAGAGAGAGAGGGAGACACAGAATCTGAAGCAGGCTCCAGGCTCTGCACTGTCAGCACAGAGCCCGATGCGGGGCTTGAACCCATGGGGTATGACCTGAGCCGAAGTTGGATGCTTAACTGACTGAGACACCCAGGCACCCAGGCAGTGAGACCATTTAAAGAAAGCAGCTCAACTGCCATAGTTTCCTAGATACTTTTATTCACAGTAGCCCACCCTCTGCCGGATTTTCAGTGAATGAAATACCCAGATGGCAGCAGATTCTGTTTCATCTTTCCAAATCCCAAATGTTGAGAGCTGCAAAAGTAAGGAACCATTGCGTCTAGGGCACCACAATGACTCAGGGAACCCTGAAGCTCTCAAGGGATAGTTGCAAAGTTAGTCTCCACATTGCAGGTGCCATCTGCTGGGATTGTCAGGAAGCACAGAACCTCAGCTCGCTTCTCCCTCATTGAGCTGACCATTTGTGATTCCTATATTACTTCCATCAGAAAATGTATTCCCCCCCCCCAGTATAATATTTCCTGAAATCAGGATGTATTGGAAAAATCTATGTTAAAACTTATCATAGTGACTAGTGTATCTTCCTCCACTCAGGGAAATATATAACTGAGTTCGCTACTATTAAATCAGTAAAAAAGATTGTGAGACTAGATCTGTTTGGAGACTAGATCTGTTTACTATAAAAAAATTAACAGAATGAATTATAAAAAATCCATATAATGAATGCTTCACGGTTATTAAGGATGACATATATGAAAATGTTTAATGAGAACAGACTTGTTTATATCATTATAATATCAGTGGGGAATAGAAGACAAAATGCATGTACGAAGACAAAATGCCTCCGACTAAGGCACTGTTGTGTCCTGGTTAAGAATGAAGATTTAGCAGTCCCGGGTTCAAGTCTTACTTCTGTCCTTTATTTCCCATGGGACATTGGAAAAGTTGATCACTCTGAGCCTCAGTTTCCTTGCCAAAAAAACAAAAAACAAACAAACAAAAAAAATCAAGTTGAAAGTTACAAAGTTCCTAGTTGTGAAATTACATGAATGGGAAGCCCTTAAAATGATCCTTGGCCTAGACCACACTCTCACTGGAAGTATTCATAAGTACACAGGACAAATAAAATAACTCGGGCCAAAAATCAAAAAATATTATGAGAAACATTTAAAATTTTTCATTAAGGATTTTTGCATTTCTTTCTAGTGTGAATATATTTTGTCTCAAGAATCAGGTAAATAAAGTAGAAATCAAAACAACAGACATTAATAGTAGTGCTCACAAGCCAATGGGGCAATTACAAACAAGAAAACACTAACCGCCGTCGGGTTCCAATGCGAGCTTCCGGCATGGTAGACCAGCTGTCGGAAATGCGGCCACTCACAGGCCAATCTTACATTAGTTCTAATTATGACTATCTGTAAAAAAATGCAATGGGCTGCATTCAAAACCTTCGGACAGCTGGGAACATCAAGCTGGAGAGGCATCACTGTTAGAATCTCCTAAACAGAGTTTTCCAGAAGCACAGAGTAATTAATACAAAAAAGTGATGGGTCTGTGTTTTTTGCAGGAAGAGATAATGTTCTTGGTTTCTACAAGAATTGTGCAAGCCTAGCATTTCCTAATGCGTTTATGCGTGCCCGTCAGGGAGGTGGGAATAAATCTCTCATGCTGGTAGTTACTGTTTCTTTTAACATCGCATAAAAACAAATAATTCTTAATTATGCAAGGATAAAAGGGAAAGTTGTAATTAAGAAATTGTTAGAAAGGAATGAAAAAGCATTATAATGCTAAACCCCATACTATAGCAGTTAGGAAATCCAAAAGGTATCAATTTTAACAATAGGTAACTGTTCACATATGTTGTGGTTGTACAACTCCTAATAATAGGAGTTCAACTTTAAAGGTAAAGAATAAACATAATGCTGAAATGTTATATACTTAAGTTTGGCAGTAAGATTATGTCCTAATATTTCATCTTCTTAGAGCCAGTGGTTTATGCATATGTGAATTTGCATATATAAATGTACAACCATATGCATATATGAATTTGCAACCTAATTTTTAAGTAACAGAAATAGAACATTTTATTTCCTTTAATTAATTTAAATTGGATTCCAAGAACATGTCCCAATAGGCTGTCAGGAAATCCAGTCGCAATCAGTATTGGGACTTTCGCTTTTCTGCTCCAAGGTCATCTATTGCAGCAAAGCTTAGTTTTGTTTGACGTGGGGTGTGGGAAAAGAGTGAGCACCAGTCCTCTGCAAACATTGGCAGCCACTCAGATGCTGAAACGGTCATTACTGCTTCTGTGTCGGTCTTGGGGCATGTGACCGCTTGCCCGCCTTGGGAACTTCAATGCCAAGAGGTACTCTCCCCTTCAGGTCCCTCTCTGATATCTTGCTGTCACAACCCCTCAGGCAAAAAGGAATTGACTTTCAGCATCCCATATTCTTTACATGGCATTCCCTCTACTTGGGGCATAGAATACGATTTTATGTTTTAATCAAAGAAAGATAAAAGAACATAGCTAGTTCTTTCCACTCTCAATAAATCCTGACTATATCCCTTACCTGGATGAGAATGCAAAGCTTCCTTATCGAAGGATAGAGGCTGCACATTAATTCTTTCCTTTTATGTTGCTGTAATAACATTCTTAAATCTCCTCTAGTCCTTTTGCCGCAACACCCAGACCACATTCCGATCAGGCAGGGGTTAGCCTGAGGACACCAAGAAAATCATGCAAACAGAGCAAAGAGGAGCAGAACTCTCATCTTCATTTATCCTGGTGTCTCTCTTACCACCTCTACCAAGACCAGGTAAATAATTTGCAGGGTTAAGTGCAACATAAAAACAAGGGGTCCCTTCTTCTAAAATTATGAAGAGTTTCAAGAGTTGAGAAACCGAGTGTGGGCCTTTCTAAGCAGGGAGCCCTCTGGGACTGCACGGGTCACACATTCCCGAAGCTGGCACTGACCACTGCTCTGTCCAGGTCTTTATCACCTCACTGGTTATTCAACAACTTCCTCAATCATATTTCTTCTTTAGATTCACTCCCTTCGTAATCATCTGATATACATCTTCCAAATAAAATAAAATGTTCCCAAATCACACATCTGCTTCTGTCACATCCCTGCTGCAACCCTGCTCTAAATCCCCTACAGGGTAATGTCTGAGTTACAACGTGGGCTTCAAGGCGCTCCTCCATATGACCTCTAGTTGACTGGCCATCTCCATCTCTTTCTATTTCCTGCTTCACACGCCATGTTCCACTCGGTGTCAAAGTGCAATGCCATTTAGGTATCATGGATTCAATCTTCAAATAAGTGGAGAGAGAAGGTAAGACCATGATGGACCGTGCTACACACAAAGCCTTCATTTCATATCGCTACTAGTTGGTCCTTTTGGAAGATATACAATTACCAGAAATGTTCATTTGTCAGCACAGGAAAGCTCAAGGACCCGAAAATCAAGTTAAATATTTGAGCGAATGGTCCTTAAACCCAATTACTCACTCACATCTACAACCCCTAAACTTTTGTCTTAGTTACAATCTTCCATTTAAGAAACGATGGTCACCTCACTCTTTCTTCACGTTGGAGCAAACCTTCGCTCTCTCGTCTCTAAATCACATTATTCTGTTGTTGCTTCTCTCTTAATACAAGACCTATTTGCATTCAGTAATAACTATGGACATGTTTTCCTTTCTTCTCAATTATCCTCTAAGAAACCGGGTGCTATTCCAGGAGGAAATGTTCCGTAGCTTATACGTGGGGCATATACTTATGTATACTTATACATATACTTAAGTATACTTATACTGCTACCGTCCTCCACCGTATACACAGGATCTCCAGGAACATATTCAGTTTGATCCCCTTTGAGACAGCTGGGGAGGAATTCATCTCCTTATTTTACAATGAAGAAAATGGAACGTTCAGAAAATTTGTGCTTTTTCTGTTCAAATAGGGGTACAGCCCAGGCTGCAGGTTTTCGAAAACACGTTCATCGATCTCTGTGGCTCCTCCCTCTCCCAGCCAGATCTGGATTTTATTGACCAGTAACCAAGTAACCAGCATGTGCGTTGTAATTAAGCATGAGAATCTGTTCTTTAAAAAATAGGGCACTCACAACTTTTAGGATCTGGGGAGGCTCAGACTCAAGCCAGTTTCTGTTACATAAGGATTCATCTGGTCACTTGAATTTCCTCCTCACCCTCCCGAGATGTGATGTGTGATTGGATTCAGGCATTTTGCACAGTGCAATGGATCAGCTAATTGCCCCTCTGCTCACTATAAGCACAATTGGCTACATTGGTTGGAAAACCAACCCAGGGAATAGACTATGAAATTGGTACGGAAGCTTTGGTAGCAGACTGGCTGATCGGGATACTGAATGAAAAGCCAAAACACAAAGCACAGCTTGTTTTGTTTGGTTTAGTTTTTTTAACAGTAATTTCTAGTGGCGGAGACAGATGTTTCTTGAAGTGGCAAGAGATTTGCAAAGCAGGATGTTATAGCACTTACTGTAATTGCTTTATTAATATTGTATGTGTGTATGGCTTCTATCTTTTGGCTTGTGGCACCTCTTACTTTAAATGACTTTGGGTTTCCTGATGACTGGCAGTTAATCTTTACTTCAGAGACCCTTTGAGTCACATGAATGATTTCATATGAAGCCCTCAGGGGGCACTGAAACGCCATTAGAGAGAGAAGTCCTATGTGTGCAGAGGGCCCTCTAGTTTGCTGACAAATGAGTGCCTTGTTACATGCCCATCCTGCCACAGAAATGACCTACTCTTCCCCTCGCCAAGTCTCAGGACTTAAGGTCAGCTACAGTGTCATGAGAAAGACCTAAGAGACTCCAACCCAGGAGACTGAAAAGACTGGTTCCATTTGGAAAAGTCAAGTGTGTGCAACAGACATTACCTAAATCACCTCTTTTTCGGGTGCTTGGTTGACTTTGCTTCAAAGAGGTAGAGGCCATGTTTTAAACCTCTTCCAATGTTGTTAATAAAAAGAGGGAAGAAGGAACAAGGAAATAAACAAACAAATGAATGTGAAATTTGGGGTTGGTTATTTTCTGAGAAGGTCAGTATGCCCATTTGGCCATTGCACTGTCTTGTTCCCTCCCGGGCCCCATCAGAGTGGCTCTCAGTTTCGTGGGTGATGTCATTATTGCTGTAATTTGCTTTATAACTGCCCCTAATGACAGCCTGTGAGTTAAACCCAGGCCCCACTCAGCCAAAGGCCAAAAGGGGCATGTGGGGAAAATAGCAAAGCCCACCAAAAGATCCTGAGCTCCAAGCGATTGCTAAGACCGGCTGAGATCTCCTTCTGCAACCAGCTGTGGAGGGCCAAGCCCGCACGTATTCAGCATTCTGCACTGTGTCTGGACCGTCCCATTCCTTTGCGCGACACGCACAAATGAAGGCCTGTATACTTTACTGGTGGAAAAGAAGCACCTTTCTTTAATTCGTGTCTCTAGGAGAAAGCCTACTCAATATTTAATTTTAATCTCACATGTCACATTTTTTCCCATGCCAAGAAATCGCCCTCCAGTTATGCATAATTCATTGGAGTGGACAAGACCTACATCAGTTTTAGACGAAATGCTTTTAGGAGGTGTGGTGTAGTGGCTAGTATAGTTGCCTTCCATCTGGATTAAGGCATTTTAATTGATCAACATAGATTGTTTATATATAGGCAGGAATTACTTGAAGGAAGAAAGAAAAACACCGAAATGGAGTAAAGACATGTTGGATTTTGAATATACACTATACAAGAAGCATAAATAAGGGCAGCACAGAGCTGCACATAGACATAGACAACCCTTCTTTATTTTAGAGAGAGAGAGAGAGAGAGAGAGCAGGGGAGGGGCAGAGAGAGAGGGAGACAGAGGATCTGAAGCGGGCTCTGTGCTGACAACAGAGAGCCCGATGTGGGGCTCGAACTCACAAACTGTGAGATCATGCCCTGAGTCACTTAACCGACTGAGCCACCCAGGCTCCCCAGACAACCCTTCCATACTGCAGACTCTTCATCAGGGCCAATGGCCCTTCTTTAGTAACGTGTGAAATGGCTTTTAGAACAATCAAGGAGAAAGAAACAGGACTTACATATATTTATTTCCAAGATGCTCCAGTATTGTTGCCTTAACTTTTGCAAATATTTTATCTTCAATAGTCGTTCATTCAATCAATATTCTCCTCCCTTAAATCTAATCTCGTTCCTCTTCTTGGGAAAGACTCACGTACTACTTTTTTAATACAATTAGGAAACAAGGGGCGAGCGATGAATATCTATAAAGTTATAAGTCATGTGCTTAGGCTAATAGCATCTTGCAGGTAAACAGAGATTATTTATAAAGGCCAGGTTAACATATAATATTATTAAAATACTGCCATTCCCTCAAGCTGTTCCGCCGCACCACCAATCTGACACATTAACATACTGCATAGTGAAAAGGCTGTACTTGCTACATTTTTCCCAGATTTTGTTTCATTTAAAATATTGTGTACAAAAAAAAAGTCATCTTCGAGATACTGCTTATCCACAACATCCCTGAAGTGCTTTGACAGCTAAGAGACTTTTTTTTAAGTAACTGAGCCATGTATACATGCATTTGTTCCCCTTAATGTTTTTTGGGTTTTGTGGGGTTTTGGGGTTTGGTTTTGTTTTCTTTTCTTTTAGTATCACTTACCAGCATTTAATTTCACTTTTCTTTATGGTTAGTTCTTAAATTGTGAGTTGTTGTTGTTGTTGTTGTTTTGTTTTGTTTTGTTTGGATTTTTTTTTCCTGCATGGATTTTTCCAAGTGGATACTGCAGACTGGACGTTACCACATCTTACCTGTATCTTATAATATCTGACTGGCCTTCTTGGCCCATGTTTCCCCCCACCCCCACTAAAATAAAGAAGGAAAAGGAAGGCAGACAGGAAGGCAAGAAGGGAGGGAGAGGTGGGGAGGGGAGGAAAGAGGGAGAGAAAGAAAGAAACCCATGGATATTTTCCCTCCAATTTCTCATTTTCTTCAATTCCAAGATGTGCAATTCTCAAGAATATTATGTTCCCTGGGCTGATCAGTATTCTCTTTCAATAAAACCGCAGGACATAGCTGTTGGGCACAGAAACTAAATGTCATGAATTCAGTGCCCTGCTACTTGGCAGGAAACTCTGGCTGCATGCTTTTTATGTAATGTTTTTTTCACCTTCACTCCCTTATTGTGCTTTTTTTCAACAAAAGTTAGACAGTAATAACTAGTACATTTACACACTGCAGTTAATGATTATAATAGTATAAGGTAAGAGGATAAATACTTATTAACACAAAAAAAGTACAGTATAACCCTACGATGAATAGAAAAAATTATTTCAGCAGTTAATGAAAACATGGATACATTTGACAGTATTACTTAGGGGAGGAAAATCACTTGCATGCCTCCCGGGGGCAAATTAACTGGGTGTGTATGTGTTTAATCCTTTCAAGACTGTAAAGTATAATTGTTATAAACTGCCACCCTCCTTGCCTCCTACCCAAGTCTGAGTAGGCACCCCTCCGGTCCTATCTTACCTTTTGGTAACTAATTTGAGTTTCTCTTCCCAAGATGCACCACAATGTCTGCAGGAAAACAGGCCAATAATGCCTTCTTAGGAAATTCTAGATTCTGTTCCCTGGGGTTAATTGTTGATCGAATAATGGCCAATCAGAGCAGTAGCCATTTGGATGAAGAGGGAGGAGGTGGGGCGCGGGGGGCGGTATGGATAGAACAAGGAATAAAAGGAGACTTTTAGAATACATTCCATAGATTATCTTAATTCATTTTTCATTATTAATTAACACTTTTATGTCTTTTGATATGGCACTGTATATTAACTTGCTGGTGTGGCCTAATTAAATAAAATATATATAAATGGGCTTTCCACGACTGTCTTGTTCCTTGCTAATCTAGCTATCAACAAAGAACCTTCCTTGGGATATATGAAATATGTGCGGTCCAGGAGAAGGCACTCATCACATTTAGGGGACGAATCTATCAAACCCTAGAGGAGTAAAATAATCTTAGTTAAAGACATTAGGAAGTAATTTAATAAAATTAGTAAATGAGCAGCGTAGAGAGAGCTAAGATCTGACACTTTCTGATTAGAAATGTCATGAAAGTGAAGACATTCTCTTGAGACAATTACTTTATGAAGAAAATAAATTTTATACGTATATATACATTCTTGCAATTTGAGATGAATCACTTAACTATTCTGGCCCTCAGCTCTATCATAGCATTATTAAAACAAAACAAATAAACAAAAACAAACAAACAACAACAAAAAACCCACGGGGTTAGGTAAGGTGGCTACAACTCTAGAATAATTTGATTAGGTCACATTAAAATTTGTAATTATTGGGGCACCTGGGTGGCTCAGTCCGTTAAACGTCTGACTTTGGCTCAGGTCATGACCTCCTGGTTCGGTTCATGGTTTCGAGTCTCAAGCCGGGTTCTGTGCTGACTGTTCAGAGCCTGGAGCTAGGTTCGAATTCTGTGTCTTTCTCTCCCTCTGCCCCTCCCCCACTCACACTCTGTCTCTCTCAAAAATAAATACACATTTTTTAAAAAATTTTAAAAATTAAAAAATAAAATTTGTAACCATTACCCAAAAAAGGACAAAAGACTTCAGAAAATGAGAACCTAGCTATATCACTTAGATATATGAGAATCTTAGAGTTCTTGATAATATAGACTTTTGAAAAGCAGATTTCAGTAGAAATGTGGGTTTCTACTGCCGGAGAACCTAACAACCCCCCAAGCAAGGATGGGATACACTAAAATTTTCAAGCAATCACAGAGAAGAAGAAAAGGGAAATGATTTAAGAAACTGTGTCCCTGGGAAGCAAACATGAAAACAGAATTTGGAGAGCAAGAGAAGGGGTAGTGATGCCCAAGGAAGAGAAAAGGAGAAGGAAGCTGGTTGGATGAGAGAAGCCATTAAATCAGTCAGTGCAGATCTGACCCATGTGTAAGGAAGGCAGGGAGGGGCACAACTGGGGAGGGGAGTTTGGACAAACTTGGCCAATCCAACAGGAAGGGCAATAGAAGACTGCTAGATAAGACATGTCCTACCAACATGGCCAAGTCCTAGAATCCCCTCCATACTCAGACATGGCTGGGGACTTTCCAGAAATTTTATGTCACTGGCCCAAAGCTAAGGTGGTGATATCTCACTGTAGCTTTGACTGCATTTCCCTGATGATTAGTGATGCTGAGCACCATTTTATGTACCCGTTGTCCATTTATATTTCGTCTTTGCAGAGAGATAGCTATTATCAAAAAACCCAAAGACAACAAGTATTGATGGATGTGGAAAAAGGGAAAACTTGTACAATGCTGAGAGGAATGTAACTTGGAAACTATGGAAAACAGCAAGGAGGTTCTCCCGGAAATCAAAAACAGAAATACCATATCCAGCAATCCCACTTCTGGTAATGTACCCAAGGGAATTGAAATCAAGATCTTTTTTTTTTTTTTTTAAGTTTAGTTATTTATTTTTGAGAGAGAAAGAGAGAGCAGGGGAGTAACAGAGAGAGACTGGGAGAGAGAGAATCCCAAGCAGGTTCTGCACTGTCAGCACAGAACCAGACACAGGGCTCAAACTCGCAAACCGTGAGGTCATGACCGGAGTCAAAACCAAGAGTCAGACGCTTAACCAATGAGCCACCCAGACACCCCAAGCCCCCTTTCAAAGAACTCTTTTTTAACTAAAACACTATCTAAAGTTTCCAACTTCAGATAATCATGGGGCAGTTTATTTTATGGGTATTTCACTATTGAATACCTTGACCTAAGGAGAAAAAGTAAAGAAATATTTTTAATTATTTCTAGAAAGGACTGATTATGATTTGCACCAAAATGTTGTTTAAATTTATTGAGTTAAAGCATCCGTTTCAAATTGAAAAGAAAGTATTTTTGTGTGTGTGTTATAAAACACTGTATGCTGGTTAGCAATGGTTTGCTGAGGAGTCTTAGGTATGAGGGCTTTTCTAGTAGATAAGAAAGTCTTAGGCCTCTGTGATCCTGGAGATTCTAAAACATGTCTCTGCCTTGGAAACAGGATCTTGAAGAGACATTTTCACTCCGATGTTCATCAAAGCATTATTCACAAAAGTCATGCAAA
Organism: Panthera uncia; assembly: GCF_023721935.1. Lineage (NCBI taxonomy): Eukaryota > Metazoa > Chordata > Mammalia > Carnivora > Felidae > Panthera > Panthera uncia. Next base: position 37,443,596 of record NC_064807.1, read on the forward strand.
CAATCAAAATGTGCATCCGTTTTTTAATCTAATACAATTTTAGTCCTTCCACCTTGTTCTAACTGTTGAATCTTGTAATATATCGTATTGCACTATGTGTGAAGCTTCTTTTCCAGTATCTTACAGAATAAACATATCACTGATCTAGGCCGTGCCAATGGATTAATTCAGTTCAACTGTGGCTTGTTTTCGATGCACCAACGCAACATTATAATGTGTTTACTTCAACATCCTAAGAAAAATACCATAGGTTATGATATCTATGTAAGTTTAATTGGTAACTCAATGGAAATGAATGATTTTACAATGATATTATTAACTTATTTTTCTAGTTGAGCAAAGTATGGAAAGAATTTTATAATTTAAAATAAAGACATGTGAGGGGAGATAATGAAGTAAGTATTATGACCGGAGCAATAAAGGAAAAAAAAAAAAGAAGGAATACGGTTTGTCACAAATACATAAAATGGAAACTGAAATTTGACACGGAAAAACAAAATAAAATGGCAGTTTGTTCTATAATGTTTCTATTAAAAAATTTTTTTTAATGTTTATTTTTGAGAGGGGGGGTGCAGGGGAGGGGCAGAGAGAGAGGGAGGCACGGAATCCAAAGCAGGCTCCAGGCTCTGAGCTGTCAGCACAGAGCCCGATGTGGGGCTTGAACTCAGGAAACCGCAAGATCATGACCTGAGCCAAAGTTGGACGCTTAACTGACTGAGCCACCCGGGTGCCCCTGTATAAAATTTTTAAAAATTAAATATGACTATGCACTGTGAATGTTCTTGTGAATGGGTCTCAGATAATAGTAACATTTTAATCAATGCACTTGAGTAAAGCATATCGCCTTCCAAAATGCCAGTGGTCCTCATTCCATCAGGTAAAGCCTGAATAAAACAAAAGACTGACCTCCCTAAGCAGGAAGAAATTTTGTAACATTTGATCTTTGGACTTGAACCACAACACAGACTCTTTCCTGGGCCTCCAGCTTGCCAACTCAGCCTGCAGGTTTTGAACTTGCTACCCTCCATTATCATGTGAGCTAATTCCATAAATAAATCTCTACATGTATACATTCTATTGGTTCTGTTTCTCTGGATAACCCTGCCTAATGCACACTGCACCTCACATCACCACCAAATAGGTAAGCCCCTTGTGCAGCCAGCTCCATCATTCTTTAGTTCCTAAAGATGGGCAGAGCGGGGAATCCGAGAACGTCTCAGAATTTCCTAATTTCTTTCCTTTGGATCTCACTTCTGAAGGCTCTGTTTCGGAGAAAGACCTATGCTAGAAATGGATTTCCTCAGATTATGGACCTGGGTCTTCACAGAAAAAAAAGCGTAAGGTCAACCCTTGGAAAGCAAAGTTTAACGGGCAGAACCTTCCTGTTAATGTCCTACCTATGATCTTCTTCCTGGATCTGTGTGGATGCTGTGAGACAAGAAAGAATGAGAGTCAGGGACTTAATTCTCACTCTTCTCTCTAAACAAGCTTCAGGCATTCATTATTCATGAATGATATGCTTTTCTTCATTGAATTAATTAAGACTGTTTCTTTTCCCTATTATTATTTTTTTAAGTTTATTTATCTATTTTGAGAGAGAGAGAGAGAGATCCCAAGCAATGTCTGTACTGTCTGAGCCGAGCCCCACTTGGGGCTCCATCTCACAAACCAGGAGATCGTGACCTGAGCTGAAATCAAGAGTCAAAAGCTTCACCTACTGAGTCACCCAGGCGCCCATCCTGTTATTCGTTTTTAAAGTGGATGAAACAATGTCCCACGGTTTCGTCTCTGAAAAACGCAAGTAACCAAGGTTTCCTGCCTGAGGTCCTCAGCTGATATTCTCACTGTCAGTTTCTTGCGAAACGACACAGTTCCTCATATCTTTAGAAACATCTAGTTCAATTCAGCAGGACTCTGTTCTCTGAGCACAGGTGGCCTAGCATCCGATCAGAGTCTTCTAGAGACCCATTGCTCTCCACGTCAGCCCAAACACAAGGGGAAGAATTGTTGCAAAGGACACACGCCACGAAAGATAGCTCATAAACGATGCTAAGAAGCTCTTCCTCTCAAGTGCCCTGAAATACCTTGAAAAGTCAAATAACCACCCATAAGCACTAGTAGTTGGAATTTATCCTAGGAACCTCTACCACACCCAGGCAGACGGTCTGCGAATTCTGCTTGAAGTCCCAGTCCCCGCTCTCACCTCTGTCCCATCCCACTGGTTCCCCTCAAAAGATGGGGTCTACTGCCTCCTGAGCGTTTTCATTTCAAGTGTCTCTCTGCTCCCACATGAGTTAGAGAAGTGAGCAGAATAGGAAAAACAAGACTCAACTTCTTCCAGGGGGCTAGGTCTAGAGTTCCCTTATCTGATTTCGATCTCTTTCCCCAATACTGATAAAAACAGAAAGAGGAGCCACATCCCCCAAGCAACATAGGCAATCAAATCAAAATTCCCCGGGGCGCCTGGGTGGATCAGTTGGTTAAGCGTCTGACTTTGGCTCAGGTCATGATCTCGAGGTTCGTGAGTTCGAGCCCCGCATCAGGTTCTGTGCTGACAGCTCAGAGCCTGGAGCCTGCTTTGGATTCTGTGTCTCCCTCTCTCTCTGCCCCTCCCCTGCTTGCACTCTGTCTCTCTCAAAAATAAATAAACATGAAAGAAAAATAAAAAAAAAAAAAAATCAAAATTCCCCAGGGAGTAGAACTTGCACTCACTCCTAGGACAGAAAATGTCCACAGAAGAAAAAGAGCTCATTCTGCATTATCTGCATTATCTGATGTGCTCTGAATCCACAGGTAACTAGGTACTTGAGGAAGGTACACTCCAGAGTGGGGTTCTAGGCCTGCATCACATGGCTCTGTACCTTTCACAGAGGCCTCCTAAGGGTGTGGGAGGAGCCGAGAGAGGCAATGCGCACCCACTCTCTGGGTCACTAGATTCCCCTATCCTCCTCTGGACCTTACCATTTTCCACTCCACCCTTTTATCATGTCATATATATATACATTAGCATAGTTTCCTATTTATTCCACATATCACACAGATGCAGCTGGGTCCACCTTTTACCCCTGGAGATAATGGCTTTGAACCTATCAATTCTCTGGCAGCCTTGAAAGTCAAGGGTTTACTCTAGAATTTCTGCAAATTCCCTGGAATTTACACTCTTGAAATCTCCGTTCTTTTTTTTTTTTTTTTTTTTTAATGTTTTTTTATTTTTTTTTGAGGTGGGGGTGGGGGAAGAGAGAGGGAAAAAAAGAGAGAATCCCAGGCAGGCCCCATGCGGTCAGCAACAGAGCCCAACGTGGGGCCCGAACTCACAAACTGTGAGATCATGACCTGAGTCAAAATTGGACGCTTAACGGACTGAGCCCCCCGAGCGCCCCTCTCTTCCATTCGTCACGCCAGTTTCTCCACATAATCTATTTTGGCCTTGCATCAACCCAGACACCTTCCTCAGCCTCCCCTTCAAGCATCCCCAAAGGAAGCCACTTTCACAAAAAAAGCCTAAGTGAGCAAAATAGTCTTTACTAAAGATTCTGTACGGGTAATAAAGGGTGGATAACCCATCCCACTGCAAATAATATGCATTCTTCTCTTCAAAATGGTTTTCCATCCAAAGTGCTTTTTGGACTTTTATGCCCCTCAGGCCCTCAGCTCCCCCAACCCCCCACACACCTGAGCAGTGCCCTGCCCTCCTGGTTCTATCCTCGCTCCCAGATTCCCACACCAGAACCACAATATTTCAGTCTCCCTTTTTTGTAAAGAGTAGGTATGTCTGTTTGTTTTGAATCACATCTATAGGTTGATTCTTTTATAAAAGTTTTCCTAATTTTCCCATCTACTTGCTAACTCTTCACCAAAATCCCTACTAGTCTCCACACATCCTAGTGTCTTACACTGATTCAAAACAGGCGATGGTGGTTACCAGGGGCTGGAGGGTAGGGGGAAATGGGGAGGTGTTCAACAGGTGAAATGGTTCAGTTACGCAAGATGAGTAAGTTCTAGAGCTCTGAGGGACCACACGGTGCCTGCAGTTAACAATAACGTATTGTCCTCTGAGAGTTGTGTTAAGAGGGTAGATTTCCAGTTGCGTTCTTACCACAAACCACCACCACCACGACAAAAACCAAATGGGCAAGAGGCAACTTTGGGGAGTGATGGATTTGTTTACTACCTTGATCAGACTGATGATTTTGCAAATGCTTGCATATATTTAAACATATCAGACTGTACACATGAAGTATGTGCAGTTAGGTGGATATCAATTACCCTTTCATAAAGTCGTTAAAATTAGTTGATATCATGGTGTCTATATGGCTGTTTTATCTACTCACATTAGCCATACATTCAAGAGATTTACTCTACCTATGGCCTCACCCTTAAGATGTTACACTGGAGAATTTAAGCCCCGTATCATTTCCTTACTTTGATTTCTTCAGTTCTGGTTGCTAATGCTCATGGGTCACTTTGTACAGAATTCCCAATGACCGCAAAGGCGAAAGGAGTTCCATATCTATAGGCATCCTTTCAAGGCTGAGCAAAAGCAAGCTCTAAGAAAACTATTTCCAGGTCAAAGAATGGGCTGTAAAAATGGCCCACCGACTGCATTCTTAAAAAATGTCAAAGTCACAAAAGACAAATCTGGAGAGTTGTTCCAAATGAAAGGAGACTAAAGGATCACAATAAGTAAGTACGATGAGTGGTCCTTAACTGGATCCTGAACTGGAGGGAAAAAAAAACAACAACAACAAGCTGCAAAGGACATAAAAATCCAGTGTTCATGCTAAATTACTCGAGTTGATAAGTATACTGTGGATGTGTAAGGAAATGCTCTTTTTCTTAGGAAATACACAGCAGAGCATTTAGAACTTAAGGGCCATGATGTATGCCATCACATTTCAAAAGTCTGAGACAAAGAACAATGTTTATAGAGAGAAAAAGACAGCAAGTAGGACAAATTATAAACCAATAAGTAAATCTAAAGGGTATTGTGGCATTCTTACAACTTTTCCATAAGTTTCAAATTGTTCCCTAACAAATAATTTTAAGAAATGGCCCAGGGATGCCTGGTGACTCCAACTTTTATTTCGGCTCAGGTCATGATCTCAGGATCATGAGTTTGAGCCCCAAATCAGGCTCTGTGCTGGCAGCATGGAGCCTGCTTGGGATTCTCTCTCTCTCTCTCTCTCTCTCTCTCTCTCCCTCTTTCTCTGCCCCTCCCCACTCACACACATGCTCTCTATCTCTCTCAAAATAAATAAACTTAAAAAAAAAAGAAAGAAAAGAAAAAGACTTGGCCCATTGGTCAGTCCCACTGGGTTTTAACTCCCCTTGTGATGAACAGACTGATGTCCACAGCCATCACCATTAAACCCAACTCCTGAAATTGAGGAATATTAAATTTTAAACAGTTTTATTAGGTTCTATCTTGGGCAAAAATATTGGGATCGTCTTATTACAACTATGGTTCCAACACTGTCAACATGCGTTTTAAAAAAATATTGGAGGGGCGCCTGGGTGGCTCAGTTGGTTAAGCGTCCAACTTCGGCTCAGGTCATGATCTCACAGTCTGTGAGTTCAAGCCTTGCATCGGGCTCTGTGCTGACAGCTCAGAGCCTGGAGCCTGCTTCAGATTCTGTGTCTCCCTCTCTTGGACCCTTCCCTGTTCATGCTCTCTCTCTGTCTCAAAAATAAATAAACATTAAAAAAAAATTTTTTTAAAGTATATATTGGAAAAAAGGCAAATGGAATAATAATACAACTACATATAAGGACAAAAATAATCCCATTAATATCATGGTTTCAAGCCCTTGCCCTGTAACCTACTAGCTCAATGACTTGGGAAAGGCCATTTTAAATCTTTCTTTATCAATTTCTTTATCTGGAAAGTCCAGATACAAACCCTTGATCACATAAGTAGGAGCTATGAGTAAGAACACTAACTGAATCAGTAGGAGATAACCACACCAGAAATCTCTTTATTCAGAAGACCCCAATTTTCCTGAGTGCATCTGGCACAGCTCGCAGCTCAATGATCCATGGGCCAGTGTCCTACAAGCCCATAGATTGATTCTCCTTGCCAAGATGGAGTGCTCCTTTCTCTTACTTTTGCGTGTTGATATCACTGCCCTCGAATGGGAAATGCTGATCTGCTGAGGACCCGCCCCAAGCCAGATGGGCACATTTCAGCCTGCTCGAGGCAGACCCTTCTTACCTCAGGGTTTTCTCTTCCTTTAGGCCCCCTCCCAGTGATGTGTTAAGCAGATTTCACTTAAATTCTACTTCCCTTCAAAGCTTTTCTACACTGGGATAGATCTGTCCCATGTTTACTTTACCATGTCTCATTTTTCGGTACTTCTCTCTTATTCTTGCTCTCTGAAAATCAACTTAGAGTTGTCATTTTCTACTAACAGATATGTTTGTTGCCAGTCTCCTACAGAACAGAAACAAATATTCAGGGACAGGCGTCCGCTACTCCTTTGTACACACATCAGCGTCACTACCTAGAAAGAAATCTATGGCTGCACAGAGATTATGACCTGAATTTGGAAATTACAAACCAACCACCATATCCGGGGATGAAGGTGTGCTTCACCAGGATCTTGATTAAGACAATGAGGGGGCTCCTGGGTGGCTCGGTTGAGCGTCTGACTTCGGCTCAGGTCATGATCTCCCGGTCTGTGGGTTCAAGCCCCGCGTCTGGCTCTGTGCCTAGAGCTCGGAGCCTGGAACCTGCTTCGAATTCTGTGCCTCCCTCTCTCTCTGCCCCAACCCACTCACATTCTGTTTCTGTCTCTCTCAAAAATAAACATTAAAAAAAAAAAGACAATGAAAACTCCCAATCTGAAAGCTTGAGACAATAAAACGTAAGGCTCTATCATGTAGCCCAGTGCTAAATAATACTGAATGATTTTTGTTAAAAAGGAAAGAATACAAAGGTTCTGGCACATGGCTTATGCAGTTGCAAATCCATACCAAAACACAGATATGGTTTAGAGATGAGTCTTTTAATTTTTTTTTGGTCTCAAATACATTTGTTTTCCAAGTGTTGGCTTTAGGAAAGCCTATGTAGACTTAGCATTTTAGGGTTTCATATAAGAAAATCATATGAGAAATAAGGAAAACTTTTCAAATCATAACGAACTGGAATATTGTACGATAAGTGGTATTTCCGTGCTCTGTTTTCCTTCCCCCAAAGAGAAAATAATTAATCACCTTTTTTTTCCCAGGGAGTTAGAGAAGAGATTTCAACAACGGAACACAGGATTGTGAAAATGCACACCAGACCCAGGTAAGGATCTAAGAGGTAAATCAATTTAGCTCTCTATTCCGTATAATATGAAACTGAGGCTCCCGGGAGGTTTGCTCAGGACGGCTCAGCTACAGACAGCACATCCGGGTCTCCATTAGTCTCCTTGCTCCTGCCGCTGGCATTGTCTTGCTTCATGGCCCTGCACGTGGCAACCATTCCTCAGCCTCCTCTCCAATACCCCTCCCCTCCCTGTCAAGGCCTCTCCAGGGCTTTCTAGACAGGTGGCTTCAGAATAACATCTTGAAGTACTTACTTCCATCCTAGTTTTCCTTCTGTGATATTAAGATTGAACTGTAATGGAAAAATCCCGTTCTTGTTGACTTGAGGGTAATTTGATAGCATTTGTATCCAGGAATCCTTTCTTATTCCCTTCCTTTTACCTCCATTTATCCAACATGATTGAACGACTGCGGAATGAGAGGAACTGTGATTGATGCTGAGGGTATAAAGAAGAGTAAGACAAAGCTCCTGCCAGAAAGAACCCAGAGAGTTCTTGGAGTTATTTCCACTGTCATTACTGTCACTATTTCTACACCATTATTGAAGGTGTAATCCGTCTGCCAGCTTGCAGTTCTCTTAGTTCTTCTTGCTTGTTTCTGTTTGACATGACATGGCCTAGCTAATGGTGGCTGTCATTTGTTTACATGAATGCTAATATTGTCTTCCCATCTATCCATTAGCCTATTCTTAATCTGTCTCTCCATCTACTTACTCCATCAGCTGAAGATACCATTCTGTTGCCCAGGACACTGAATTGCCCAGTTTCTTAGTGGGCTTAGCACAGGCATGTTTCATTGTAATTACCTATTTCTCATAATGAATGGGCTTTTGTCCATGGGGTAAATAGTTCTGAGTTATGTAAAATGAAAATCTGGCATATGGTGATTTTTGCTCCTGTCCCCTTAGGGATGATCATTTTCAGGTGCTTCCTCCACCATTTTTTTTTTAAAGCTATGGAATGACATTTAAAAATAGTACCATATAATCAAATCTTCTCAAAATACCAGAAAAGATCAGTAAATGTATAGAAATTTGAGTCCTCATGTTCTTAATGGCTAGTCTCTTAATTAACAGCTTGGAGATCCCACCTGTTGTCAAAATAATTGTGCCACTTTTTCCTTAGTGTTTATATGATCCCCCGAAGACCCCCAGTTTGTTTGTTTGTTTTTTTGTTTATTTGTTTTCCTTCTTGGAGATGTGCTTGATTTCCCCCTTCACGTTTCTCATAAAGTGTTTCAATACACATCCTAACTCAGGGAAAAACTGAAAAGAAGGACCTCTTTCTTTTCTAAAATACAAGAGCCTTCTTGACAGGGAGGGGCTCTGAAATAAAGGAAGAAGCCTTGTTAAAACTTTGAGCTGTGTTCGAACACATCCTAAAATGATTAAATTGTCTGTTCTGGTTATAAATTATAAGCTGGGTACTTTAAAGCCAACTCCCATTGACTAATAAAATGGAAAATATTGGGGTAGGCCAGATACTCGTTTTCTGTGAACTGCTTCTTTGTGAATCGCAATGCAAAATGTTCAGCAGAAGTGACAGTAAACAAAAGTTGGATTAAAAAGAAAATGCCTGGAGGATATGTGATTCACAAGAATTATGGAATCTGTTTCTGCTTCCAGATAAAGACTACTAATAAATTATAAGTACATCCAGTGTAGCTGCTGAGACAGTAATAAATATTGATGTAAAACAAAACTCATATTACCTTCTTTTGCAGCCTGAATCTTGCAGTCCAGTCTGGCAGCTCTCTGCTACTTAGGCTTTAATGAAGGGAAAAGTCTTTATCTATTATTGTTTTTTGTTTTTTGGTTTTTTTTAAATAAACTATAACAATGGAAAGCTCTATGTCTCTCTAGTAAGGAGGCATTACAGTCCACATGGGAGGAATGGATTCTTGGGGAGACAAGACTTTATGTAATGCTAAGTCCCCCAAAAGGTCAAATAATTGGTTACGTCTAAGGAAACTAGCATATAACAGCAATAACTGCTGGTCTTAGAGGCTTGCCTTCATGGTGTTTCATGTAAAACCATACGATTGAAGAGTCTACTCTGACTTTGCTTTACAAATTAAGAATCTCGAATATTTGATTTCCGAGTAATTATTTGCATCTCTGCCCTTAGCTTTCCTCCCCAGAATGCTCCCATTTTGGAAACTTTGATGACAAATCTGACTTTCTGTGATTGGCTCTGATTTTTACTACATGCTGAAAATCTGGAACACGGTATAGAATAAAAAGATGCCTAGTTTGGAAACTGGAAAATTCTGGACACTGGTTGAATATCTGCCTTGAGTTTGCTGTGAGGCCATGGGGAATTCATTCGGTATCTCTGCACCTCTGTGCTTTTATTTATGACATGAGAATGTTGGCCTGGATGACCCCTCTTCACTGTAGATTATGACTTTGTCAGCTCTAGCTTTGTACCCCCAAGGCTCATTAAAATTACCTTAAGAATGTAAAAACAAGAGAGAGAGAGAGAGAGAGAGAGAGATCCAAATCCCATCCCCAGATTTTCTAATCTAATCGAGCTAGGGTGGCACCTGGCCATGACTATTTTTAAAAGGCTCCCTGAAGTTTCAAATGGGGCAGCCAGAGTTGATGACCACGGCTGCGTGAAACCTTCTCAAGGCTTCTCATGTCTCAGCGCTTGCTCAATATCGCTGAAACCCTGCACAATAGTCTGCATCCTCCAATGCAGCATTTCTTTTTTACTGCTAGCTTCAGTTTTCCTCACCAGATTGTAAATGTCTTTTTGCTACGTTGTCTACCACTGCTCATGGCAGGTTCTGGATACATGTTTGATGACTGAGCCATTTTCACTTACTGTACATATTCTTGAACTGCAAACAGTGATAGCTTTCGATTTTCCAAACCCTAAATGAGGTTCAGCTTGCGGTGTCTACCTGTCTTAAGACCATCACCCTTTATGGTAGCGAGTCTGTTAACGAGCGACTTCTGTGCTGGACTGTAACCTCCATGAGAGCAGGGGCCATGAGGATTGACCCCTGTATTTACCACCTCGTTTCCGGTTAACCACACAAGAAGCATTGAATACATCACTGTTGGATGAATAGTTCAATGAAAAAATAAGCACCTGAACGGATGCCTTGAAAGTCATGCCAGTGCATTATCTTGTCCGTGGAGAACGAACACACGGTCAGCGTTAACTTGAAGAGGTAGGTGTATGTGTGCACGTGTGTGCACGTGTGTCTGTGTGTGTGTCCCGGTTGTGGGTTACAGATGCACAATCACTGTGAGCATCCTTAGGAGGATCCAAAAGCTGCTGAGTATTCCAAAAGATCCCTCAGCACCTCTTGGTTCTGCACAGCTGGTGGCTCTGACCTCCATAGCTATAGTCCTGGGAAATATGGTTTTAACACCGAGCGAACAGATGGTGGAGGGTGTGTTACTTAAGACAGTTTTGCCAGGAGGTAAATGTATGCTTTATAAATGTACTTCAAAACTATGCTATTTGATTTAATCACTTAATGCAAAGACAGCTGCATACTATATTTGCCTTAACTGCAGTTATATGGGTTATCTGCCAATCTGTTAATTATAGTATTTTGAAAGGCTTCAGGAAAAAAACAGTAATTATACAGATTGGGGGTGGGGGGAGGGGGGAAGAAAGGGACATTTTTGAAGCCTAAATTCAGACATTCATTCCCAGCTAACACAAACTTATTGAAGATTGAGAAAGCCTGTTAGGAAAGTGGGAGTGGATGGGATGGTCTCCCTTTGAAAGGGACATGTGTGCGCGCGCGCGCATGTTCTCCATCGTCGTCGGCATTAGTTACCATGGGCAACCGCCAGGGAGCTAGGAATGCAACACTGTGCAACCGGACAGAGCTCCAGCCCACTCCCTAAGGTCTTTGAGCAACTGTTCAATTCCATAGAATTTTGAAGACCATGGGGGAGGGGAAGGGGAGGAAACAAAAAAAAAGTTACAGAGAGGGAAGGAGGCAAACCATGAGAGGCTCTTAAAAACTGAGAACAAACTGAGGGTTGATGGGGGGTGAGAGGGAGGGGAGGGTGGGTGATGGGCATTGAGGAGGGCACCTGTTGGGAGGAGCACTGGGTGTTGTATGGAAACCAACTTGACAGTAAATTTCAGATTAAACAAAATAATAAAAAAATAAAAAGGAGGAGGAAGATGAAGAGGCGGAGGTTATACTTTCATTATAAACATCATTCTGCCCTTGACTTTCTCATACTCTCCCAGAACCTGCTTGCTCCCCAAGCTCTCTGTACCTACGTTTTCTCTGCTAAGCAGTTGCAGTAGTGATTAAGCAGGTTAAATTAACACTATATCAGGGAAGAGGAATATTTTAAGCTTAGTCAGACAGCTTCCTTTTCTTGCCAGGGACTAGATGCCACATACTTGTAGGAGAAGTCTGGCCCATTTTCCTGTCCCCTGGGAATTATGTTCAATGAATTTCATTGTCATTTTGAGAACATTTCCTCTCTGTGTGCAACTCTACCACAATAAAAGGTTTGAATGGAACCTAGGCTATAAATCAAAGAATTCTGGAAAGGGTGTTACAGATTATCTGGTCCAACTCTCTCTTTTCACAGGTGAGGAAACTGGGGACCCAAATCTTTAACTGACTTGCCTTCCCATATTAGTTAAGGAAAAATGGGAATTTTGACCTGTGTCAGGGAGGGGAAATTAAGGCAGTTCATGCATGGGAGGCCAGCATTCCAAAACAGGAAACATTTCTTTCTGGCGTATACGGAATGGGACAAGGTTGAATGTGAGATGGTGACTGTGTGTGTGTGTGTGTGTGTGTGTAAAATAGCTTCCAAAAAAGCTCTGTTGCTAGCCCAATTACCCACTTCTGTTGTTCCAAAGAAGTCATTGTTCCTAGGAGGTATGTCAACCTGGGAGAAATTCCAGTTGTTTCGAGATTTACAGCCCCCCACAAAATCTAGGTGTCTCCTGGCATCCTTACTTAACCAGCAGTATATTGGCAATCCTTTTCTTAGACACTGTGATTTAGAATTTAAAAAAACATCTCCTAATGTCATCAAAGTGAAAATCTGTGTCTGTGTATGCCATTATTCTTGTTGCTTGGAGTCATTTCTGAAACAAGGGAACAAAACCAACTTTATTCAATCATCTACCAAATTCAAATGAAAACCCTCTCCTTATAGATCATTTAGGTTTTTCTTATTTATTTTTCTTTCTATCTAATAAGCTTTATTTTTAAAATAGAGAAAAAACACCAGACCTGCTCAAGTATAGTCAACTAATCTTTGTGGGGAAAAAAAAAAAGGCAATTTAATTATAATAATAAAAAAAAAAAACATGGGTTTTTCAACAAATGAGCCTGGGACAACTGTACATTCATATGCAAAACTATAAATCTAGATACTCTAGACATAGGCCTTATATCTTTCACAGAAATAACTCAAATGGATCATAATCCCAAATGTAAAGTGCATAAGTATAAAATTTCTAGGAGATAACATATGAGGACTTCTAGCGGACTTTGAGTTTGGCAAGGAGGTTGTTTTGTTTTGTTTTGTTTTCTCATTAAAAAATGTTTATTTTTAGAGGGAGAGGACACTCACATGAGCAGGGAAGGGGCAAAGAGAGAGGGATACAGAGAATCCCAAGCAGGTTCTGTGCTGTTAGTGCAGAGCCCAGTGAGGGGCTCGATCTCACAAACCAGGAGATCATGACCCGAGCCAAAATCAAGAGCCAGATGCTTAACTGACTGACCTAGGTAGTTGCCCTGGCAATGAGTTTTTAGATATGACACCAAAATTCTGAGAAAATACAGGAAAAAAATTTGATCATTGGACTGACTTAAAATAAAAAAATCTCTGCTCTGTGGAAGACATTGTTAAGAGAATGAAAGACAAGGTGCAGACTGGGAGAAAATATTTGCAAAACATATCTAATAAGTGACTTGTATCCAAAATGGACAAAGAACCCTTAAAACTTGACAATAAGAAAACAAACAACCCAATTTAAAAATGGGCAAAAGGGGCGCCTGGGTGGCGCAGTCGGTTAAGCGTCCGACTTCAGCCAGGTCACGATCTCGCGGTCCGTGAGTTCGAGCCCCGCGTCAGGCTCTGGGCTGATGGCTCGGAGCCTGGAGCCTGTTTCCGATTCTGTGTCTCCCTCTCTCTCTGCCCCTCCCCCGTTCATGCGTTCATGCTCTGTCTCTCTCTGTCCCAAAAATAAATTTAAAAAACGTTGGAAAAAAAAAAAAAAGAAAAAAAATTAAAAATGGGCAAAAGATCTGAACAGACATCTCAGCAAACAAGATATGTAGATGGAAAATAAGTGTATGAAATGTCATACGACATAGGTCATAAGGAAAATTGCAAATTAGAACGAGATCCCACCACACACCTAATCGAATGGCTAAAATGTAAAATACTGACAACACCAAACGCCGGTGGAGAAATAAAGCAACAGGAATTCTCATTCATTGGTGGTGGTACAAAATGGTACAGCCAGTCTGGAAGAAAGTTTGGCAGTTTCTTACAAAACTGAAACTAACTCTTTCTGCATGACCCAACGTTCACGCTCCTACGTATTTACTCGATTGAGTTGGCAGCTTATGTCCACACAAAAGCCTGCACATGAGGGTTAGGCAGCTTTACTCATATTTGTCAAAATTTGGAAGAAACCAAGATGCCCCTCAGCAAGTGAATGGTTATCCAAACCATGGTACATTCACATACTGGAATGTCATCCAGAGGTGAAAAAACGGAAAAGAACCAAAGTCATGGAGGAATTTTAAATGTCTGTGGCTAAGTGAAAGGAGCCAGTCTAAAAAGGGCACATGCTATGTAATTCCAAGTGCCTGACATTTTGGACAAGGAAAAACCATAGAGGCAGCAAAAAGATCAGTGGTTGCTAGGGGCAAGGGGGAGAGATTAATAGGTACTTCTCGGGATGATGACACTACTTTTTATGATGCCGTAATGGTGGATAAAGGCATCATGCATTTGTCAAAACCCATAGAACTGTCCACCCTAAAGAGTAAACTTTAATTTAAACTATGGACCTTGGTTATAATAATGTGTCAGCACTGGCTCATTAATTATAGCAAATGCACCAAGCACAACAATGCAATATAATAACAGGGACAACCATGTGAAGGCCAGTGGGGGCGCGTAGATGGAAACTCCATACTATCTACTGAAATAAAAAGTATTTTTAAAACATCACATTTATTTTGAGCATCCACAGCTTTGGGTGATGATGCTATCAAAATGAAGATCTTTGGGAAATTCTTCTTCAGGCTACCTTAAGAGGCTGTGATGCATCTTTTTGAACATCTTCAATGCTCGCAAGCATTATTTTTTCTTTGAGTTTCTGAAATAACCTAACGTTGTTAACAGGTAACATAAGTGGAAACTTTTGTTGATAAGTCTGGGAAATAATTTTTTTGTTTCAAAAAATAGGATTAAATATGTTTATGACAAAACGGGCCTGTGAAAGATGGATTCTTAAAAAGACTATGAACATGGGGCGCCGGGGTGGCTCAGTCAGTCGGGTGTCCAAATTCAGCTCAGGTCATGATCTCACGGCTCCTGAGTTCGGGCCCCGTGTCGGGCTCTGTGCTGACAGCTTGGACCTTGGAGCCTGCTTTGGATTCTGTGTCTCCCTCTTTCTCTGCCCTTCTCCCACTCATGCTCTGTGTCTCTCTCTGTCAAAAATAAATAAACATTAAAAAAAATTAAAAATAAAAAAGACTATGAACAATGACAATGTTATTACCATATTGCATAGTTTCCCGAGATAACTGTTGTGGAAGACTGCCTTCATTTGGATGCTCAACTACTGATTTTAATAAAACCCATCAGAAATGTTAACCCAGTCCCTCCTGCACATGCATAAGGAGGAGGAAAGAATGGAAAACAGAGATGAGGGAGTCAAGAATCAGGAACTTGACGTTAGAGATAAGGTGGCAAGAGAAGAAATGCATGGTACGATAGAGGAAATAAGAAAAAGGGAAATAATACCTGTTTATTCATAAGGGATTTTACTCACTCATTTTACCGGTGAAATAAATAATGTTGGAAATAGGTTGAAATTAAATATGTAATATATAGGCTAACATTATTTTCTTATAGAATACAGAAGATACCCAGTTAATTATAGGAATGTAAGTTACACATAGAAAACAATTTTGGGGTGATCATCCCTATTGCTTAGTATAGCCTGAGGGACAAGCTTACATGTCCTTTGTTCACAAAACTCTTCTTTCTCATAGATTCTGCTCACATAGAGCCACACCTTCTGTACTTTAAGTTGCCCTAGAGTGCCTCTTAAGTCTTCATACAGAAAGACTTTAGATAAGTGATTTAGAAATGGATTAACCCAACAAAGGGTGTTACCCGGTGCATGCCTGTGGCTGTCGGAAGCACAAGCTAGGACAGAGAGTTCAGGATGCAGCTTCTGTCTGAGAAAGCAGTCTCTCTTTGCCCAGGAATAGTAGAGAGAATGTCACCATCACTGAGAAGAACAACAATCTTTTTTTTTTTTTTTTTTTTAATTTTTTTTTTTTTTCAACGTTTTTTATTTTTATTTTTGGGACAGAGAGAGACAGAGCATGAACGGGGGAGGGGCAGAGAGAGGGAGACACAGAATCGGAAACAGGCTCCAGGCTCCGAGCCATCAGCCCAGAGCCTGACGCGGGGCTCGAACTCACGGACCGCGAGATCGTGACCTGGCTGAAGTCGGACGCTTAACCGACTGCGCCACCCAGGCGCCCCAGAACAACAATCTTTTGAAGAAGAACGGCAGTCAGCCGTGGTGGACTTGGGGCATCATGACTTGTATTGCTTAGGGTACCAAGAAAGTGCCTTAACACAACTGAATTCCATTGGATTCTTGTGAATATGATGTATATTAATAATTTGGAGTTCCCTACAAACTACAGAGACCAAGATATACTACTGACATTATCATTCATTTGCCACTACCTGCTATTTTTTGGTTATATTTGGCTATTTTTTTTTTTTACTGACTTCCTCAACTAAAGACTATATTTTTTAAAGTCAAGAAATATTATGTCTTCTTTTTGGCTCATCACGCCACACTGCCTTGAACATAGTATATGCTGAAAAAATAAAAATTTGTTAAAAGTTTCACTTAGATTTTATTTAAATGTATGTAGATATTCAAAAGCATATGGGGCAGGTTATAAATTCGTTGTGCTTCTCCTTTTCCTTCTTGAATGTATTATTCTTTTCTTTTTTTAAAAAAAACTATATCTTGAACATATTTCCTTTCTCTTTTCACTTTCACCAAGATTACTACAAATCCTATCACATTAATGTCATATGCTACTTGTTGCATACTTTACCTACACGCTCAAGACATGTGTGGAGATGGCTATTATAACAAAACTGTGGAATTTTTAGAATTTCTATATACTCTGAACACTTAGGTTCAGACAGAGTGAGTGGGAGATGGGCAGAGAGAGAGAGGGAGACACAGATTCTGAAGCAGGCTCCAGGCTCTGAGCCATCAGCCCAGAGCCCGACGCGGGGCTCGAACTCACGGACCACAAGATCATGACCTGAGCTGAAGTCGGACGCTAAACCGACTGAGCCACCCAGGTGGCTCTAGGTTCATTTTCAATTTCAGCACTGATTTGTATTTTGACCTATGTGTAAATGTATTTAGAGATGAAATATGAAATTTGACAATGATATAAAAAAAGACCTTTTATAAAACTGTTAAATTACCACAATATAACTTACACATAACCTTTAAAAATTAAATCCCTGTTGTATACTTTCAGTTTCTGGCCACGTTTAAGTAACTTCTGTAGGACCTACCATCCTGCTATTAAAGAAAAAAAATACTATAAAATTTGACAAAATATGAGATAGTTATATTCAGATGGTGGGAACAGGCAGAGCAGGACTGTGATCCAGAAGGAAAAAGTCTAATTCAGATCATTCCTACACTCTCCCTGATGACTATAGCATTAAGATATTTTTCTGGACCATAGTGCAGGATAGCAGTACTCAAGCAGAGCACAGACAACACAAATCAGAGTCTGGGGAGACTAGAACAACTGAAGTCTTCAGGAAGATTACAAGAGAGATAGTAGCGTTGCAGAAAATACCTCCAAGAGTTTGAATAGGATTCCTGTTGAATCTGTTGCTAAATGTTACATTGCACATATATAGGATGAAACTTCACAGAGGAGCCACTGAAGCCCTGTAAAATATAGAGTTCCCAGAATTCACAAAGAGCTGAGAAACAAATGAGTCTGCCAAAGAAAGTGTAGAATCCTTGTGGAAAAAACAGGGCATTCAGCGTTGACCCTAAAAAAAAAAACCAAAATGTTGCCTTAGTAATAGAGTTAAACTAGGTCTAGAGTAAAAGCTGTGCAAGGCCAGCCCTAAAAGTGCTTAAAAGCAAGACTTAAAAAATGAAGCTGATATGTAAATTACCATATCAGAACCATATCCACCACTGTGTTTTTTTTTAATGTTTTGATTTAATTGAGAGAGAGAGAGACAGAACGAGAGGGGGAGGGTGGAGGGGTGGGACAGAGAGAGAAGGAGACAGAGAACACAAAGCAGGTTTCAAGCTCCAAGCTGTCAGCACAGTGCCCGATGTGGGCTCAAACTCACGACTGCTAGATCATGACCTGAGCCGAAGTCAGATGCTTAACTGACTGAGCCACTCAGGTGTCCCCCATATCCACCACTGTTTAAAGAAAGACAACAGAATCAAACAATTATATGCATAAACAATCTATAGCAAACTTCTAGAAATAAAAACCAGAGATGTCTAGTATATAATGAAAATTTATTAAACATGTCAAGAAGCAAAACAATATAGCCATGAATAAGGAAAAAAAACCAAAATCAGTAAATAGAAGCATGCAGAAATCCAAATAGTAGTAGAATTAGCAGACTTTAAATGAATTATTACACATCTGCTCAAGATTTAAAAGAAAATCTGACATCAAAAAAAGAGAGAAAAGAAACAAATATTTCTAGAACTAAAAGATATCTGAAATTTTAAAAATTTGCTGGACATGGTTAATGACAGACACTACAGAAGAGCACTAAAATTAAAGATAAAGGAATAGAGAATGACAAACTGAAGCACACAAAGAGAAAAAACTGGGGAAATGAACGCTGACTGAGAAAATATTAAGTGGGTTAATGTACATATAATTGGAGTCCCAGAAAAAAAGGATGATGATGAAAATATTTCAGTAATAATGACCATTTATTCCAAATTTGACAAAAATCTATAACTTAACACATGACAGAAGATAGAGTATGATAACTTAAAGATGAATACCATAAATCACTAAAATAGCAAAATAAAGAGCTATAGTGTATAACTAATGGCAGGTAACATGTAACTATAAAAATATTTAACTAGTGCAAAAGAATACATAAACAAGGAAAATGGAATAAAGACCAGAGGCAAAGAAAAGACAAACAGCAAGATGATGGGTTTAAAACTAACCATATGATTTTCATATTAAATATCAATGGTCTAACTATCCCAATTAAAAAAAAAAAAAAAGGATTTTCAGATAGAAAAGTAAGACCCAACTATATGCTGCCTATAAGAAATTTAGCTCACATGAAATAAACAATTCAGAAACGGGATAAGGAAAGATACAATAGTGCTAATGAATAGAAATATGAAGTAGCTATATTAATATCAGACATAGATTTCAAAGCAAAGCATATTATTAGAGCTTAATAATTTCATTTAGAAATGACAAAGGGATTAGTTCATCAAGAGGACATAGCAATTTTAAATGTTCTTGCAACTAATAATTTGATTTCAAAATACATGAATACAAAAGAAACAGAACTACAAAGAAAAAATAGACAAACCTACAATTTCAGTAAGAGATTGCAATATCCTTATCTGAACCAAATTTTCAATCCATTTGATCCATTTATGGACCACTCCACCCAACAAAAGTGGATTGCACATTAATTTGTAGTTGAAAGTCTTTCCACAAAGAAAACACTAGACCCAGATGGCTTCACTAATAAATTCTACCATTTAAAGAAGAAATAATACCAATTCTATATAAACTCTTCCAAAAAATTAAAAAGAATATTCTTCAATTTAGTTGATGAAGACCATGTTATTCTGATAACAAAATACAAAGACATACAAGAAAACCATAGACTGATATTACCCATGAACATATATGTAAAATTTCTAAACAAAATATAGCAAGTTTAATTGAACAATATATAAAAACATAATACATTATAATCAAAGTTAGATTTATCACAGGAATTCAAGGTTGGTTGAACATTTGAAAATAAATAAATCAAGGTACTTCAACATATTAATATGCTTAAAAAAATTTCAACTCAAAAGACACAGAAGAATCACTGAACAAAATCTAAGATACTGATTAAAACTCCCACCAAACTAGGAAAAGAGGGAACATCCTAAACCTGATAAAGGGAATAGACAAAAAAACCTACAGCTATATCATGCCAAATAGCAAAAAAAAAAAAAAAAAAGAAAGAAAGAAAGAAAGAAATTAAACAGGACAAGGAAATGAGTGAACTCTCACCACTTCTATTCAATATTACACTGGACCTTATAGCTAATGCAATAAGACATGAAAAATAAATTAAAATTATCCATACTAGAAAGGTAAAAATAAAACTGTTTTTATTCACAGATGATATGATTGCCTATATAGAAATGAAATGAAATCTGCAAAGAAGCTACTAGAAATAGTAAGAGATTTAGTAAGTTTGAATGCTACAAGATCAATATATAAAATTGCATGGCTATATAGTAGCCGAAAAGAACCAGAAATTGAAATTTAGAAAACGATACCCATTAAAATAGCATCAAAAATATAAAACACTGAGGAGAGATAAACTTCACAAAAGATGTGAAAGACTTGAACTCCAGAAACTATAAAAGGTGTCTTAGATATTTAAATAAAGAAGAAATAGGAGTGCCCGGGGGGCTCAGTTGGTTGAGTGTCCAACTTCGGCTCACGTCATGATCTCACGGCTTGTGAGTTGGAGCCCTGCATCAGGCTTTGTGCTGACAAAAGTCTTTGTGTCTCTCCCTCTTTTTCTGCTCCTCCCCTGTTCACACTCTCCCCCCATTCCTCTCAAAAATAAATAAACTTAAAAAAAAGGAAGAAGAAGAAACAGACTTTGCTCATGAGTCAAAAGACTCAATGTTGTTAAAGTGTCACTTCACCTCAAGTTGATTTATATATTCATAATAATCCATTCAAAATCATCAAAGGCTTATTTGTAGAAATTGAAAATTTGATTCTAAAACTGCTATGGAAATGAAAAGTGCTCAGAATAGCCAAAAGCACTTTGAAAATTAAAAACAAAGGTGGAGGATTAATACTACTATATTTCAACGCTTCTTTTAAAGCTAGAATAGTGAATACTTTTGTATGTATGTAAAAATAGTGAAATAATTGAACAGAAATAGACTGGCACATAAATGAACAGCTGATCTTCCCCAGTGGTGCAAAGATAATTCAGGGGAGAAAGGACAGTCCTTTCCACCAATGGTGCTACAACAACTGAACATCCACACTTTAAAAATGAACTTGGATACATACCTCACACCACATATGAAAATTAAATCAAAATGGATCACAGAACTAAATGTCAAACTTAAAACTATTATAAATTTATGAAAAAAGATATGAGAAAATCATTGTGACTTTGAGTTAGACATAGTTTTTGAGATGCATGATGTATACAAGAACAAATTAATAATTGGGCTTTATTGAAATCAAACTTCTTGCTCTCTGAAAGATAGTGGTGAGAGAATGAAGAGAAAACTAGACAAAGATGAAAAAATATATGTATATATATATATATACACATATATATGTATATGTATATGTGTATATATACATACGTATATATACACATATATATAAAACAAAGGACTTGCATCAAATATATATATTTGCATCAAATATATATATACATACATATATATGTATATATGTATATATATGTACGTATATATATACGTTTAAGTATACGTATATATATACATATGTATGTATATATATGTATGTGTATATACATGTGTATATGTGTATGTATATATATGTATATATACGTATGTATATATGTATGTATATACATGTATGTATATATATATATGTACATATATATATACATATATATATAAAACAAAGGACTTGCATCAAATATATATACAGAACTCTCAAAACTCAATATAAGAAAAACAGGGGCGCCTGGGTGGCTCAGTCAGTTAAGTGTCCGACTTCGGCTCAGGTCACGATCTCGCGGTTTGTGAGTTCAAGCCCCGTGTGGGGCTCTGTGCTGAGAGTTCAGAGCCTGGAGCCTGCTTCGGATTCTGTGTCTCTCCCTCTCTCTCTGCCCCTCCCCTGCTTGCACTGTGTCTATCTCTCTCAAAAATAAATAAACGTTAAAAATAATTTTTTTTAATGTTTATTTATTTTTGAGACAGAGAGAGACAGAGCATGAATGGGGGAGGGTCAGAGAGAGAGAGAGAGGGAGACACAGAATCCGAAACAGGCTCCAGGCTCTGAGCTGTCAGCACAGAGCCCGACGCGGGGCTTGAACTCACGGACCTCGAGATCGTGACCTGAGCCGAAGTCGGCCGCTTAACCGACTGAGCCACCCAGGCGCCCCAAAAATAATTTTTAAAGAAAAACAAGCCACAATTTTTGAATGTGCAAGACAGATATGAATACTTCACCCGAGAAGATCTATGGAGTTAATAAGCACATGAAAAGTTACCCAACATCATTATTCATGAGGGAAATGCAAATTAAGACTGCAGTGTAACACTGCTACATGCCTATTGGAACGACCACAATTAAAATGCCTAACCATACCAAGTATTGGCAAGGATATCAAGAAACTAAACGTCTCATACTTGGCTGTGGGAACATAAAGTGGTACAGCTTAGAAGTTCCCTATAAAATTTTACACACACACACACACACACTTTTCTCTTGACCCAGCAATTCTACTTGTAGGTTTTATTGAAGAAATACAAATGTTATATCAACACAAAAGCTTTCTCATGAATCATCATAGAGTCTTCATTTATCATAGCTGAAAACTTAAATGTCAACCACAGTGGTACAAATAGACTGTAGCTACCCCAGCAGTGAAATACCACTGAGAAACGTACTCCTGATACATACCATATAGATGATCTCAAAAACAAGCTGAGCAGTAGAAGCCAATACAAAGAGAATACATAATATCTATGATTTTATCCATATGGAATTCTTTGATTTCTTCATTTTTTCGTTTATTTTATTCATTTTGAGAGAGAAAGAGAGAGAGCATGAGCAAGGGAGGGGCAGAGAGAGAGGGAGAGAGAGAATCCCAAGCAGGCTCTGTGCTGTCATGACCTGAGCCAAACTCAAGAGTCGACGCTTAACTGATTGAGCCGCCCAGATGCCCACATATGAAATTCTAATAAAGAAAAACTAGGGGCACCTGGGTGGCTCAGTCGGTTAAGCATCTGACTTCAGCTCAGGTCATGATCTCACAGTTCATGGGTTTGAGCCCAGCGATGGGTTCTATGCTGACAGCTCAGTGCCTAGAGCCTGCTTCGGATTCTGTGTGTCTCCCTCTCTCTCTGCTTCTCTGTCTCTGTCAAAAATGAATAAACGTTAAAAAATTAAAGAAAAACTAATCTGTAGTGACAGAAAACAGGTCAGTGGTTGCCTGTGACGGGATGTGCTCACTGCGGGGGAAGGACACTTGACTGAAAACGGACACAATCAAATTTGGGGGGATACTGGAAGTGATTGGCGTGCAGATTTATCAAAATTCATTCAGATCGACAGTTAAACCTGGTACATTTTACTGAATATAAATATGCCTTGTTAACAGTGATCTTAGCTCCAGTTTGTCTAACTCCACAAAACATCTTGACCAGGGCATCCGTTCCATGGTGAGATCTACATCATTCCCTATGCTCACTGTACCTCCATTTGTTCTTTACTTCAAAAAAAAAAAAAAAAAAAAAAGAATTAATGGGCGTTAAAGGGAGAAAAAAAATCCTTCTAGAGATGTGCCAGCTTGCTTTCAAAACAATCATTTATATAACTGAGATTAAAATGTAACTGGGCTTTTCAGCCGAAGCCGATAAAGATCTGGGTTGCTGAAACTTGTTTTGCTGCTCTATAAAATAGCGGCAGAATCACTGGCACTTATTAGGCACGAATCGTGGTGCAACCTTCCTGTTTCAAGACTTGAGCAGAACAGTTGCATTCCGAGCTGTAATGAGGTGGTTGAGGGCAGGATAGGGTCTGTGGGTGCAAGAAGGCTTGTTGGGGGTTTATGCAACTGTTCCCATTTAGTAACGATGACCCTTGAACCTGGCTTGTGCTTTCAAATCCTGTTTTAGTCGGGTTCATACCATTTTTTGCCTCCAGGAATGTAGCTACAGCTACACTTCTGGCAAAAATAAGAGTGGCAATGAAGTCAAAAGATGTGGCTTTGATTCCTATTCTGCCTCTTTTTAACCTGTGTGACCTTAGACCAATTATTCAACTACCTGATCTTTATTTTCCTCATATGTAAAATGGAGATCATTGCCCTCATCACATGAGTGGTTTTTTTTTTTAATTTTTTTTTTAACGTTTATTTTTGAGACAGAGAGAGACAGAGCATGAACAGGGGAGGAGCAGAGAGAGAGGGAGACACAGAATCCGAAACAGGCTCCAGGCTCTGAGCTGTCAGCACAGAGCCCGACGCGGGGCTGGAACTCACGGACTTCGAGATCATGACCTGAGCGGAAGTCGGCCGCTTAACCGACTGAGCCACCCAGGCGTCCCCACATGAGTGTTTTTAGCATTCCATTATTATAACATATCTGAGTGAACTGAGTCATCTTAAGCCCCGAGTAAATAATGGTTGAATAGGAAACCGGAGTTTTGGGCAAAAAGCTAACGCATTGGAGGCCACCAAGAACTAATGCAGCAGATAACGGAGGATGGTTGAACTATTACACTGTGCCCCACTAGAAGAGGATTAATCGATTGTTACTCTCAGGGGAAGGCTGGCCCCCAGAGTCAACTGACAGAAGCTTTGCAAAGTTGGACAAATTGGAATGCTCGTTGAACTGGATTCCACATTGGGCTGAGGTTATCCCTTCCAGCTGAATGTTTTCAAGCATCTCATTTGAGCAATCATCTTATCCATAGGGAGGAAAAGGATTCTTTCACAGACCTCTCTCCCCTATTAAAAAAAAAAAAAACAAAAAAAACCCTCCTCGGGAAAAGTTGCCAAAGAAAATATCTCATTCAATTTGGGCGATATTCATGAGATAAACAGTCCTGTTTATTGGACAGGCTTCCAATTCCAGAAAAGTCATTGCACAAATGCAGGTCTTCATACCTGAAATACCAATGCTCTGCTCCAAGGTCTAATCTGTTCTAAGGAGATAAAGGTAATATATTGGAGGTTAACTTGTATTTTTTTAAAGACAGAAATGTCAGAATCCACTGTGACTATCTCCCAGGGAGTCCCCTTTAAAATTATCAGTAGGTTGCTTTGATACGAGCACACTGTCTCCTTGCGATCACGTCCTTGTAGTTTCCTAAGAAGGACCAACGTAAAACAACAGTGCATGAGTAATAACAGACTTATACACCAAGGAGATAGACTGAGCCAGGAGGATTTTCGTCTCAACAGCTCTCCTTGCAAAGCCTTTCCAGGAAGTTATTTGTCAAGCCCTAGGTCACATCCAGAATTAAATCCGTTGCAAATCTCCGAAGTGAATTTATGCAGAAGGGGCAGAACACAACACTATGGAATTATAAAAGCAATGGTTTTTGGTTATAACATACAGGAATTTTGGAGCAGATTCATCACCAAAGCCAGTAACTGACAGCACTGTCTTTGAGACACTATAGTTTGCAATAATCTCACCGTCTGTTTAAAGCTTCTCCGCTAAAATAATTCACTTCTCTTTAGTTGGAGAAACATACGTGGCAGAGAGCACGTTTGTGTGCAGAGTGGAAACTTTAACATTAGCAAATACAGGTGTTAAAATTAATTTGGCGTAGAGTTATCAATGTCAAACATTTATTAATCTAGAGACTTTAGCTCCTATAAGGAAGAATAAGAGTGTCCAGCATAATGTTTAGAATTCAGATATACTTAATGTGCTAATTTTTGTTGGACACAGGGACCATGTGCTCTATGCCCAGCCCTGCTCTTGGGAATAAATAGTTATTCAAAAGTATAGGTCAGGGAGCCTGGGTGGCTCAGTCGGTTGAGCGTCCGACTTCGGCTCAGGTCATGATCTCCCGGTTCGTGAATTAGGGCCCCGCATCAGGCTCTGTGCTGACAGCTCGGAGCCTGGAGCCTGCTGCGGATTCTGGGTCTCCTCCTCTCTCTGCCCCTTCCATGCTCATGCTCTGTCTCTCTCTGTCTCTCAATAATAAATAAATGTTAAAAAAAAGTTTTTTAAGTATAAGTAAAAGTCTAACCATGTCTAAGTTTTCTAAGGAAATCCCATATTTGTTCAAAATGTTTCTCCATGGCATTCCATTTCTCAAATGGTAAAATTACCATTTCTGTAAGTATGTTTGTAGAAAAATTTACTTCTAAGTGTTCCAAGGCCAAAGATACTAGCTACGTATTTTTTTTATCCTTCAGAGAAAAGTTTATGTACAAAATGCTGAAGACTACAGTGACAATCACTGATAGAGCTGAAAGCAGAACCTAGAAAAATGATTGGATTTTTATCAGTGACATATTACAACATAATCTTTATTGGGTAAAATACAAAATAAACACTTATGAAATCTGTCTAAAATAAGTCAAAGAAAAATTGCAGCCAAATCTTTCTTTTTAGCAGAAGTGAAAATCTTCCTTTTGTTAGGAGAGAAAGAGAAAGACAATGGAAAACGATGATTTTAAAAAGCCACTTTTCTCTTTTAAATTCTAGCCGTGGCATGCGATAATAGCATCAGTGAAAAGCCAGGCTTCTAAGTATCAAGTATTTCATGAGGCTATTGTTGTAATGCTCTTCATATAGAATTTCTTATTCAGATTACAAAGAGCTTGGCGTTATCACTTATATTTTCTGACCCTAAGGTATATTTTCAGGAATGGAAGATTTTCTTAAGAACTGACTGAACAATTGGGGGCGCCTGGGTGACTCAGTCGGTTAAGTGTCCAACTCTTGATTTCAGCTCAGGTCATGATCTCAGGGTTCATGAGTTCAAGCCCCACATCGGGCTCTGCATTGATGAGTTGATGGTGCAGAGCCTGCTTAGGATTCTGTCTCTCCCTCCCTCTGCCCCTTCCCACTTCTGCACTTGCTCTCTCTCTCTCTCTCTCAAGATAAAGAAATAAACTTAAAAAAAAAAAAAAGGACTGAACAATTAATTGATCTAGTGCTTAGTAATTTTTCAATAACACAGAAAAGCCTAAATGTACTCTTCTTTTTGCCCTAAGCATTTACTTCAAAAGGAGCTAATCAAACTCTCAAATTTGGAAAGGGGTATCTATCACATTCTACTCTGCTTTGTGTCTTAGGTATGAATCTGAGGAAATACAATGTTCCTGTATTTAGAAATGAGAAAAACAAAACAAAACAAAAACATTTCCTGAAGAATCCATTTAGCTACTCAGAAGGAGAAGGCTGGGCTGGGGATGGAGAAGAGGTTGGGGGCGGGAATTCAGGGGTGGGGAGGGTAATGGAGACAACCCAAAGAGCATGGACTCTACTGCCCTCTGGTGGGCTTGGACTCCAGAAAATATTAAACCGTTTCATGGATTTCCTTTATTCTCTAGCAGCTTTTTTTTTCCTTTGAGAATTTAAACTAAATGGAAAGGTCTTTAACCAATTAACGTTTCCTGAAGTCTCCGGGGCGGCCATATTTTACTGCATCAGTCACAGTTATCATCTGGTCCCTTATTTTTTCAGGTCACAAAGGAAGCATACCAAGCACAGAATCAGCACCATAAAAGCATCACAGGAAAGTGCTTCCCTCCCCCCTCTCCCCCCCACCCCCACCCAACCCAATAGCGCAGTTTCAGAAATGTAGGCACATTTTCCTCAAGTGTCTCCACTTGTCCTAAACATCTAGCTCTCTTTTTACAGTCTGGAGCTCAGGAATGAAGATAAATCTGGCCCGGTGGTGTCACTGTTGTACTGTATGCATACACCTGAACCCCGCATACTGAAACCTAAATGGTGATGCTCCTGGGGTAAGCCATAGATTTTAATGTGGGCGCAAGTTTATTTCATCTTTTACATTTATTTATTGTGTTTCTGAAAACCGTAGGCTAATCCTTAATTCCCTTATTCCTAAATTTTCCCTTCAAATAGGACTTGCACTTTTTAGAAACTTACACTAAAACATCTTAATAGTGTTCCTTGCTAATCTATATTGATCAATTTCTAATGCGTTTCCATGTACTGAGTGTACTTTGTAATCACATATAATCCAACTGATTCTATGTACAGATGCTTTTTAAACTGCACAACATACTAAATTACCACAAAATGGCTCTATTTTATATTCTGATATTTTAATCCCTATTATACAAACCTAGACATTTAATCAAGGCTATGTAGGGAAACTGTGCCAATAATAACCACAATAGTAATCAAAGTATCATTTAGCTTAGTTTTGCTTTTGTGTAACTGTCCCAAGGCTTAGTTGTTGGCATGATAAGAAACTGACGGGGCATTTGCCTTATATTACCGTGGGTAGGGCAGATAAAAGTTAAATGAACTCCAAATCACAGATACCATTTAGGAAACCATGATCTTTATTTAATACTTTTTGAGCAAGTTAGTCATATGTAGCTTCCTCATCTGTCAAAGAAAGACTTGAATTGAAAAGATCTTTCAAGTAACTTCCTGCTGGAAATTTCTATATATTGATGGCTATGAATTCCAGTGGCTTAATGTCTGAACTTTGGGGAGGACGGTTCAATATGTTAATGATAACAATCAGCTATTACTTATTCATCTTCTTTATCCCAACTTCAAATGAACAAGATACGCCAAGATGCATCGGGCTCATTTTCCTTGAATTAAGCTAATATGGTACGATACTATTATTAGAAATTATTTAAATGAACCCTTTTAAAAACATCATTTTCATATACGTGCGGTAAATTAAGAGAGCCACTGACTGTCAGAAAACTTGAGACTTTTAGTCCCAGTTTTACCACAGATTACTGGTAATTTTGAAGATTACTCGTGTATAACATTATTGCGTTGAACTGCATTCTTTCCCAATTTACAATCTTTAATCTTATTGAAAATCAGAAA
Organism: Panthera uncia; assembly: GCF_023721935.1. NCBI lineage: Eukaryota > Metazoa > Chordata > Mammalia > Carnivora > Felidae > Panthera > Panthera uncia. The sequence goes on from NC_064807.1 coordinate 37,472,197, forward strand.
TTTCCAGGCATGTTGTTTAGTCATATTAATAACACCGTGCCAGGCCCATAGAATATGATCCATGTTTGGGCCAAATTCGACAAGCTAGAGAGATGGTAGGTAATTGGAGTATGAAAATATACCCAAGCACAGGAACTTACCAAGTAAGAACAGCCAACTTGCAAACACATTTTACCATTAAAGGACTGGCTTGTATTCTACACCTAATCCTCCAATATCAACTAAATTATTTTGCTGCAACTTAACGGTTATGCCAACAGCTAACCCAATGTTTCCCTCTCCAGCTCCATGTTTGCTGCAGGTTAGACCATGCACAGAGGGTTTCCTTTTCACCACTCACAACTCAGTTAATTCCTCAAAAATAAAAGCACAACCCCTATCCAGTTCCTTTAGGGGGAAAAAAAAAATCTTTCTCTCTCAGGAAGAAAAAAAGAATGTATTATGTCCTGTTTCACTCTGTGGGTTAAAAAACTGAAGGAGACCCAATCCTTCTGCCCAAAAGCTCAAAAATCTGTTGGGGAAGAGAATATACAGCTGAATTACTCTGTCAAATCAAAGTCTAGTGTGGGAGAGGTGTGCTCCCAAAAAGGTATTCCTTAGAACTTGAGCCTCACTAGATATTTTTGGCCAAGTGGGTTTGGAAAATGGTATCCACAGTCAGTGGCGATTTACAATATATTGCTATATTTGACGTTCTGATAAATCAGATGCAAAACAGATCTCTTTAACTGTGTTTTACCAATGTTTCAGCCATTTATCTTTGGACCGTGGATGGTTTGTGAATATATCACATTTGAAAAATACTGTGCCAGAGACACAATTTTTTTTTTTAATTTATTTTTGAGACAGAGAGAGACAGAGCATGAATGGGGGAGGGTCAGAGAGAGAGGGAGACACAGAATCGGAAGCAGGCTCCAGGCTCTGAGCCATCAGCCCAGAGCCCAACGTGGGGCTCAAACTCACGGACCGCGAGATCGTGACCTAAGCTGAAGTCGGACGCTTAACCGACTGAGCCACCCAGGCGCCCCGAGACACAATTTTATAAGCACAAGAAGAAAGACGAATTCTGATTAATAATAGTTCCTATTTTCTGAGCGTTCATTATATTCTAGGTACACCGTCCATGAGAAGCACTGTAATGTATATTAGCCCATTAAATAGAAAACTTGGTGAAAAATTAAAAAAAAAAATTTTTTTTGAGCTAGAACTTAAAGAATGAATAACCCGGGGGCATGTTTGAGGATAAGGTCATTCCAGAACAAAGCCAAGTATAAATAGGAACGTAAAGGCCAGCCTATGTCAATCTGGTTTGGAAAATTATAAAGAGAACAATAGACCTAGGTTTCCATCAGAATAAAACTCGGGAGTTAGATGGGAAATTGGGGCCAGGTTGTAGATGCCTCAAATACTGAGCAAAGCACAGACTTGTTTTTCTAACCAGTGGAAAGCCTGAGACGCATGTGGGCAGCAAGTGGTAGTTTTGAACAACTGGTCCAAGCACTGTGATACATGTAGATCAAAGACAACAGAAGCCACGCATTTGAAAGTCGAAATCAGGACTCAGAAAGAGCCAGTACTTTCTTCACTTCTAGAGCTCTTGCACGGCAAGAGGTTTTCTGCAAAATCTCTGCAAAAGTGTTTTACTCCTCAGTGAAGCCTACTTTTCTTCAAACATTAGCTTCTGACACATCCCCAACACTAGCTTTTCTAGGCAATTGATTTCAACTATTAACAGAATACAGCATTAGTAGTGTTTGTTTACTTATTTATTTGGTTAAAAACTGCAAACATGCTGATCCACTTTGTGAGTTAAATATTTGGAGGTGAGGGAACCCATCTTATAAAGCAGCAGAGAGGAGTGGCCAGACACACGGCAGGAGGACCCATCCAGTCAGAACGATGGGCGAACCCTGCAAGTGCAAAGGGCAGGTTTGGGTCAGCGGACAAACATATGGCATTAGGGCAACCTGCGCTCCCAACCCAGATAAGGAGAGAGCAAGAAAGGACAGACACTAAGGTAAGCCGGAGGTGTATCTCTATCTCATTCAAAGCATGGGCAGATGACAACAATGACAAATGCAGGGCAGGCCATATTTGAAACTGGAGAGAGACCTCTGCCAGGGCCCAGGGGAGGAGGGCACTACTGAATTATCTTTGCAGTTCAAGGAAGGAAGGTTTTTCCCTTAACAAGCCAGTCTGGGTGCAGGACGGTCTAACCATTGGCTAGAGCAATGGTAAAATACCCCCTAAGGCCTATCTTCAACCAGTACCTTCTTCATCCCCAACTATCCCCAGATAAAATGGTGAAACAGCAGCCAGTTGGAAGCTGGAGATAGCCTTTGTGCATAGGGACTCAGAAATTTTCATTGTAGGAAACAGAAGTGCCATAAGCCTTGTTGCCCTACCCCTTAGAGAATTTCCTAGCTGGTAATGAAATACGCCCATGTCCTTAATGAAAGGCAGGAAGAATTGTTGTTTTTTGTTTTTTGTTTTTTTTTCCTTCCATGTCACCAAACTCACCCAAGCCATCCAATGCCTCCTCTTTCAGTTGGGGGACTTACCAAGACTGGTTCTGTCACATGGTGCATTGTCCACAGGTGATGGGGTGGGGAGGAGAGATACAGTGGGTGCACTGTTGGCCACCCGCATGTGAGCTGGCGACCAGGGATCATCACTCAAGGACAACGGGTCACTTAGTCTCTACCCCCAGCCTCCTGGTCCTTATGCTGAGGACTCTTCCCCACCTCCTCATTTCAGGCCTCTCATGCCTTTATTCCTTCCCCCTCACAAGCCTCATTCTGATGGAGCTCTGTGGAGTGAAAAATTATGCGTTAGGCACCCAGACATTTTGCTTTAACATTTCTGCCATCAACCACTCTGAGACTCTGCTTATAGTTCAGTGTGGTCTGGGGCAGGGGAAAATGGTTTTTTGATTAGGAGAGAAAGAAAGAGAGAGAGGGGACGAATGGAAAGGGGGGCAAGGGGGAAAAGATAAGAAATATATAGAAGACACACTTATTTACATTTCCAAATATAATCCCCCCACACACGCCTGTGCACTGCTCTCTACATAACTCACATATCCTGGTTTGCCTTCCCTATACAATCCCCCAAGCTTTTTATTTTTGCTAGCTATCACTTATTTACGTGCTGAAACCAGGTAATGGGATGATTTTTACCGAGAAAAGTTGTCAGAGTTAGAGATTCAATGTATTTCCTAGGGGTTACTCTGTGCTACCCTCCGTGACAGTCAAGGAGTACATGGAACTTCTAGGTTGTCCAGCAGTCCCAGGTCAACTTGCCATGCCTGGCAGGCACAAGTGGTCATTCCGGCTTGAAGGTGGAAGAAAGAAATGGGGCAGCACATAGGGAGAGGAAAGTATCAGAGAATGAGTAGGGGAGGCGATGTCAGTTTTAATCATTTCTTTGCGAGTAGAAGATTAAGAGAAGATACAGGCCAACAAAGAATTTGAAGAAGATTTAATGAGCATAACATTTAAGATTTCATAAAGGAAATAAATATTTAGACTCCTTTTAGTTTTATTATTCGGTTGCCAGACTGTGGCGTTTCTTGGACTATGGCGCATTTATATTTGTACTACATATAAGTGGGGGTTTACCTATTGATCATGCCTTTATGAAAATCCACCATAGAGTTCAAATCTACCATAAAATTTGTATTTGGGAATCTGGAGGGGGCCCACAAGAAAGCGAAAGAGAGTGGAAAGTTGATAAATAAGCTATGGGTAGAAAAGGCGTAGTCTTCAGGGATGTCATGTTTAATGATGGAAAACTAGGGGAAAATAAGACTTCACGAAACTATTCAAGTCACTTAAGTCTCGTGGATTCTGTTTGCTTTATATTTGTCAAGAAGGGGTTGCAAGTACCTCTTCTGGATGAAACGTTAATAAAATCATGGGAGTGAGCTGTGGGCTTCAGTCTTTGTGGCAAAACAATAGATTGGAAGCGAAGGCTTCCCTTGACTGTTAGAATCAGATTGTCCTTTCCCTCTCAGCCTAGTGTTACGCAATGATCTCTCAGTCCACTCGTCTTAACTCGGATACTTCATGCTGTGATCCTTCTAAAGGAAAGGCTTGCCAGCATCGCCCTTTTCCACTTGTACTGATCCAAACTAAAGACCACGCCCTTTCGTTTCCAGGAACTTGGCACCTACTTGTTTCTCTGAGAGAGGCAAAGAATCATTCTTCCTACAGTCCTAAACAAAAGCAATGATAATCATGTGGACAGGAAGCATGTCAGTGCTTCAAGGGATGTGCTGCATTGGGGTGTGAAGAATGCACGAATATCCTTCACTAGAGGAAGAGTTGCTTGGTGTGGGGAGAAGGCAAGGCTGGGCAAGATCCCACAGAGGATGTCTTTGCAGTCACCGAGCCTCTCCCAATCATCTACTTCTAGTAAACATTCACTGTCTAGACACTTCATGCAGAATATAGGTAAGAAAATACTTCCTGGCCCAAAGACTATTCTGGTTATCAACACTCAGCTTATTTATCAAATATCTAATCCATAGCCCTGTGTGTTCAGTTTTTTGTTAGTACTTTATTTTGATTATACCTCTAGCCAAATCTATCCTAAGAGAACTATCTGGGAGCCTGGGACACTTACTGAGTGATTTAATCCAGAAAACTAATTTCATCTGAAATATCTAGATTTTTGGCTTTACTTCATTTCTTCTCTCAGCCCATCTGTCATGATGCTTCTCAGAGGACTTTGGATGGTTCACAGGCTGAAGGGCAGAGGAAATAATATTTTCCTTGCATGGTACCAAGCACCATCGGAATCGACTATTCTGATTATCATTACTATTTCCTAAGATAAAAGTCAAGGAGATTGAGAAGGCCCAGGTGCTAAGTTTTATAAAGATTTATTGTTTGTCCAGAAGATAGGGCACTCATTTTGATATGCTGTATAAAGTGGGTTTGATTCAATGAGATACACGTATTTTCTTTTTTATGATAAAGACTATCTTGGTGAACAACTCCAATTAAGAAGAATTCAAATTCCAGAAAGGTTTAAACCATACTGCCAGCATCTACCTGGATACCATCCGTTCCCCCTGGAAAGCATCCATTGGACTTAAGTTTTGGCAATGTCTGCAGAAATAAGCAACAATGACAATCTGCCCTTCGTGCCTTTGACTGTGAGCAATTTTTCCTATTTCCTCAGAGTGAAAAATAGCCATGACTTACCATCGTTCTCTTAGTCTCATTTTCCCAAAGTTAAACAAAATGTTTAAAAAGAAGGGAAAGAGAAGATACAAGCCAGCAATTCCCCCCATTGGCGTAATTCTTGGTTTGTTTTTTCTTGATCTATCTTAGTCTGTCCCAAAATGACTATACCATCCATTTATCTTTAGTCACTAAACACTTATGAAGCCCTTGGTAAGTATATGCAATATGTGAGGTTTTATAAGTTCTCTTTGTCCTCAAATTCAAATTAGAATTGACCTTGCCCTTTTGTTTTCCATGGACTCTGAGGAAGCCTCTATTTAACCTTCACATATAATGGTAGACATTTTATCAGAATAGGCTTGGAGCCAATGATCTTCCCCTTTCCTCTAAGCTAACTTTTTCCCTTTAAAAATAAATAAAATAAAATAAAATAAAATAAAATACCTTTTTCCTTCTTCCTCCCATTCTTCTTCTTTTTCTCCCTCAGCCCTCTTACCATTGTTAAGCAAAACTCCTGAGCTACTATTATGTTCAGTATAGTAATAAAGCCCATCATGTAGATAAAATAAAGCAACAAAGTACAATCATTTCCAATAAAACATGTATATCCAAGACACAGTGAAGATAAAAACAATGGAAATAGCATACTTGGGAATGGATGTGGGATTGTTCTTCAATGGATCTATTGTGAATATATTTTTATAATTATATATATATATATATACACATATATATGTATATATGTAATATATATGTATATATGTATATATGTATTTTTAAAATTATATATGTTACTATATAATATATAACGTATATGTTTTTATATATAAAATATATATTTTTAAATTATATATATGTATATATGTATATATGTATATGTATATATGTATATGTATATATGTATTTTTTAAAATTATATATATGTCACTATATAATATACATAACATGTTTTTATATATATGAAATATATATATTTTTAAATTATATATATGTTACATATATATGTATATATGTGTTTATGTATATACATATATGTATATATATGTTTATGTGTGTATATGCATGTATATGTATATATGTGTATGTATATGTATGTGTGCGTGTGTGTATGTATACATATACATATATATACACATATACATATTGCAAAATAAGAATTATATACCACCTCATACACTGGAAAAAATGGGATATATGTGATTCATTAATAAAGCACTGCATCAGTAAGGATGTTTCATTTCTAGGGCTATATAACAGGAAAATGACAGCATATATAGACAATGTTGGTTAATGTGATAACTTTTAATCAAAATAGCTATAAATGTGTGGTTTAGCTAATATGCAACAATGACCTATGCTTTTAAACTTTAAAAAAGTTTTTTGACTTTCAAAAACCTGGGTAGAAGGTATTATTCCCATGAATACATTTAGAGAAACTATCTGGGCCTAGTAAAGATTAATGAATCCAATCCCATTTTTTTACTCTTTTGAATTTTAGAACATTTTCCACAATCCCATTCAAATTCTTTAGTAACTAAATTTCTATTCTCTCCAGTATTCTGAGTCCCCATATGGAAAGTCAAGTTAATTTTAATTATCTTTTTCTTGTTTTTCACGTGGAAGGTGAAAAATAGATAAGCTCTCTTTCTAGTACTAACATCATGGTAAATATGTCACAAAAAAATATGATGCACAGTCACAGAGGAAAGTTCACCAAAGACTTGCACACTTTAGGACTTGCTATCACAACTTCATTTTACTTACTTACTTACTTACTTACTTAATTTATAAGTTGATTTGCTTATTTTGAGAGAGAGAGAGAGAGAGAGAGAGAGAGAGAGAGAGAGAACGCACATTGGGGAGGGGCAAAGAGAGAGAATCCCAAGGAAGCTCCATGCTATTAGCACTAACTGGACTCTGGGCTTCTGGACGTGGGGCTTAACTCCAGGTTCCATCTCACACATGGTGAGATAATGAACTGAGCCAAAATCAAGAGTTGGCTGTTTAACCAACTGAGCCACCTAGGCGCCCCTGCCATCACAACTTCTCACGGGCACATCTATCTACCAGGTGGTTAAACACACTGTATTCTCTGGGATCGCAATTCTTTAAATGTTTAAGGGTGATTCTTGACCCTTTGCTAGAGTCTAATATTTAGATAATCGAAAAACATGGTTTCTTTTATAAAGATTCATAAACTATTTTATTAGCATATGGAGATTGAGAATGTTTTTGAAGCTTACCCTATTCAATGTACAAACCTATAAATCGGTCTGCTCTCCAGTTCAGAAAAACACTACCCTTCATCACACCCAAAGAAAAGTGTGCAGTATCCCAAATAGAAGCTTCTATTTTCTGGAGCACCTGGGGGGCTCAGTCGGTTGAGCAGCTGACTCCTGATTTCAGCTCAGGTCACGATCCCTGGGTCTTGGGATCCAGCCCTGCGTTGGGTCCCATGCTGAGTGTGGAGCCTGATTGGGATTCTCCCTCTCTCCCTCTGTCCCTCCCCTGTTCATGCTCCCTGACTCTCTCTCTTTCTCTTTAAAAAAAGAGAAAAGAAAAGAAAAGAAAAGGAAAGAAGAGAAGAGAAGAAAATAAAAGTTTCTACTTTCCCAACCCTCACCTAAATCTTAAATGGTATGAACTTACACAGACCTTGAAGCTTATTTATTGTGAAATGTGATCATCACTTGGGAGAAGTTCTGTTTAAATGTAAATCCCCAGGATGCCTGGGTGGCTCAGGGGGTTAAGCAGTGAAGCATCTGACTTCAGCTCAGGTCATGACCTCACAGTTCGTGAGCTCAAGCCCCACAGAGGGCTCTGTGCTGACAGCTTAGAGCGTGGAGCCTGCTTCAGATTCTGTGTCTCCCTCTCTCTCTGCCCCTCCTTGCTCATGTTCTGTCTGTTTCTCTCTCAAAAATGAATAAACATTAAAAAAAGAAAAGTAAATCCCCTTTCCTTGAATCCTTAGAAACTCAAAAATTAAAAATTAAAAAAAAAAAACCATTAGTACTACATGTAACTTTCACCTTACATTTCCCCATCCAGTTTAGTATCAGTCGCTTAAGAAATATGATTTAATATGAAAGAAAGGAATACCTGGAAGACATTCAGACTTACCAACTTCCTTCTAGAAGACTGTTTAGTCTACCAAACTAGTTTCTTCTTTGTTCTCTCCCTTCTGAGATGGGATTGTGCATGAAAAGGAGGATGAACATAAAATCTATCCCAATCTAACACGGAGGACTAAGGAAGATAGATTATGTGAATGATGGATATTGTACAATTTCCCATTTATTTTTAAAACTAGATACTTATGGATGATGCTAGTGATGTGGCTAGATTGATGATAAAAACTCCCACTGGGTTTAAATAATTCCCATCCCAAATACATCTTATTTACAATATTAAGGAGTGGCACATGCATTTCACCAACCAATGAGACTCTGCAGCTCTTACTTCTCCTGGAATTGTTTTTGCTTCTGTTTCCTATTCTAGCAGAAATTATAAGGAAATTACTAGAGTGAGAAAGTAAGGGGCACTTTACAAGGTTATTTTTAAAGTCAAAATATAAACCAATACTAGTGACAGCATACTCCATACGGCCCCCACAATTCTACGTGCATCGTCATAGCCCTTGAGTTCACGGACTTTACCATTTTTCAAGTGCCATCAGGTGTAGACACTTCATATCATTTGATAGGAACAGAACTTTGAAGAAGATGCTATTATTCCCATTTTACAGTCAAGAAGGCAGAGGCTCAGAGAGAGAGGTCAGCTACTTGCCCTGTGGCAGCCAAGCCAGGGTATGAATTCAGGGATTAGGAGATGAAGGCTCAGGCTCTTCACACTCTATTTCAGAGAAATCTAGAATTCCTTCAGCAGAAGACATTGATCACCTATGACTTACACTCATGCAAGACAGTCAAAGTGGGTGTTGAGACTTTGACGTCTTCATTACATAAATACCTGTAACATACAGAGAGGAAAAACTAAAAAAAACATCAACTACTGAATAGAAGGAAAACTAGCCAGGTCCCTCGCAATAAACGTAGATGAATGGGGTGGAAATAATTCACATCGTTTGTTATCCAAATGCCAATAAAAATTACAAAAATAGATTTTAAATGTACAATTCCTTTATTTATTAATCCTGAGATTAAAAGATGAAGAAATTATATGCCCCTTGGCCTAAAAAACCCTCCACTCTTTTTCTGTTCTTTCCCCAGACTTTTTTTAAAGGTGGGTCAGGGTCCTTTATCATACAGTGAATATCTGGCACCAGATCTCCTGTTTCGGTGGAAACAACGTCTGAAGAAGGATAGATTGTCCTTTTATTTTTAAAATGTGAGTAACAAATACATATCTGATCGTAAGGGAAATAATAGGTATGTATACAAATTTCATAAAGGCGTTTAAAAAACCACTGTGAAGCTAAAACTAGAAGATGCTGGGTGTCCTTTTAACTGCATAGGTATCCACCGGCCACAAAAGAAAGCTCATGAAAATTCACATTCCTTAAATGCAGAGAACTCACAGTTAAGTTTTAAAAAGCTCAGGGGCGCCTGGGTGGCTCAGTCGGTTAAGCGTCCGACCTCAACTCAGGTCATGATCTCGCACTCCGTGAGTTCGAGCCTTGGCCCCACGTCGGGCTCTGGGCTGATGGCTCGGAGACTGGAGCCTGCTTCCGATTCTGTGTCTTCCTCTCTCTCTGCCCCTCCCCCGTTCATGCTTTGTCTCTGTCTGTCTCAAAAATAACGTTAAAAAAATAAAAAAAATAAATTTTAAAAGTTCAGTGACGTCTCTGAAATTCCCATAGCAAAACATATTGTCTATATGTTTCATTATACTGACATATTTTCAAGAGTAGCTATCTACTTCTTAAAATGTTGAAGGTTTATTAATATCTGAGCGATGACTGGCCGATCAAGTAAACCTATTAAATATTCAATTAGTAAATTTATCTTTTGAACTAACGTGTAGCCAGTAAAATGTAAACTTAAGTACTGCCTTGCTGGTTTGAGAGCAATCCTTTCTTATGGGACATATATTTTAATATTCACAGAAAGGAAAAAGATCATGACTGTGAGGAAGGACTTACTTTTTAAATTAGGTAAATATTTCACTATTTCATTTCACTTACAGAATCGCCTTTTTCCTTCGAAAAAGAAGGATGTCAGGTTGCGTTGCCTCACTCAAAACTTGTCTGGTGCCAGTGAAGGAACATATTTTATACTCAGTTGAGAGATTTTTTTATCAGTGCACTTAAAGGCAGCGGGGTGCATAATTAGGTATGCCTGCCATCTGCATAGCCCTCCAGGTGCAAGAGGCATTAGCCTTATTTAATATTACCACAGCATTAATTTTACTTCATTAATTTATGTCATTTGTCCTTTATTTCAAACTCGGATTGCCAAAATGCAATGCCAAAAGGTGATGACCCAATCCCAGTGTTAGAGCCTTATAAAGAAAATTCTAACCTCGTTAACAAGAATACTCTGAAGAACAGGAATTGACTGGCTTGCTTTCACATTTTAAAAAAGGAGCCTATAGACAAAGACACCTATGGGGTAGGTGGCGCTGATGAGGCTCTAGAAAATACTGAATTACATAATGAAAAACGTTTTCTTTCAGTTCCTTTAAGAAAAGAGTTTCCACTGAATTATTACTACCATTCCGACATTTGCCATTCTCCCTTTCTAGCAAAGCGAGCAGGCCTTCCGACCTTTGGTAGGCAAGAGTATCTTGACAGAATTTAATAATGTAGTTTTTGCTTGTAGTTACTTCATATTAATGGCAAATGATAATAGCTTTCCGTTTAAAGTACTGAGACGTGGGGCGCCTGGCTGGTTCAGTCGACTGAGCGTCCAAACGTTGATTTTGGCTCAGGTCGTGATCTCAGGGTTGTGGGATTCAGCCCTTCGTCGGGCTCAGCATGGGCTCTCTCTCTCCCTCTGCCCCTCTCCCCCGCTCAGGCTCTCTCTCTAAAAATAAAGAAATAAATAAATAAACAAACAAAGTGCTGAGAAGCGTTTAGGTTAAAAATTAGTCTATATTTAAAAAAGAATATTTAGTAATTAACAGGAGAGTTATATGAGGATATGGAAATTATGGGTTGTATGACAACTGAAATTTCAGCGTAAGTTGATTTGCACCCAACTTTAGAAGAAAAAGACAAGATTACACAAAAATGAAAACTGAAGGCTATTTAAGAAAGCTTTTAAATTTATATTGCTCTGTTGTCTACCAGGATATAACACACATGTACAACTATCACCATTTCTTGAGAGATTATCCCGTGGACAGTGTCGATGCTTTATATACAGTTATCTCTTTGAATTTTCCAAAGCAAGGTCAATCTTGTTCCTTTGGGGTAATGAAGTTCAGGGGAGTGGAACTCTGAATGTCAAATATTTCAAGGTAGACTCAGGTGAAAAAGAAATATCATGATTTCTAGTCCACCAATAAGAAAAGAAATGAGAGAAAAAGTATGTTTTCCAAGGATAAGTGTGCTTGTTCCTGAAACTATGTCCACAAGTAAAGAGGAGGAGGGTGGGGGAGGGAAGGAGAAGGGATCACAAAGTATTCCCAAAGGACACACCCTCTGAAAAAATGCCCAGTGTCAAAGGAACAAGTTGAAGCTCCCCCCAGAAGCTGCCTAAAGCAGTCTTTCCACGGTGGTACTTGTAGAAACTTCTAGAAACATTTTTAGTGAGAAAATTCTGAGATCACTACCATAGATATGCCTCCTTTTGGACAGAATTCTTTTTAAGGGCCTATGATTGAACTTTCAGTACTTCACCGCTAAGCACAATTCTGAGACAAATGATACAATTTTTTTTCTAATTGACACCAAAATGAACAATGTGGACTACCTACCTATATTTTGAAAGGGAAAAGCAACAGCAATATCAAGTACACAAAAGTCACTTTTAAAACATTTGCTCTGCCTAGTTTTCATGCTCTTTCATTTAGAAAATTTCTTGCCGCTGATCTTTTTTTTTTTTTCCTCTTGAGGTAACAGAGGACAATCCCGCCTTACAAATAACTCTCTTTAGAAAGGGGCAACGTTAAACGTTAGTTCCCCGTAGACAAAACTGAGGACCGTCTTTGCACAAATATAATGCATTCCAGAATACCTGTCACTGACATGAAACAACACACCGGGGCTGCTGAAAGCAGGTGATGATAGTTCTGACATTCCCACACCTAGGCCAAAAAAAAAGGGCTATTTACTCCTGTCTCCCTGCAGGCGTCCTTTCAACTCCTCTATTCACTGGCCTGAGATAAGAACAAAGGCACTAAATCACACATGCCACGCCATTCTCAGATGACGGGCTCCCTGGCCAGATCCAAGACAACCTCGACAGTACACCTCCAGCAAGGAAGGGCTCCAGTTGCCTCGCCAAACCAATCAAAATCTGCTTTACCAAGATGCCCAGAAACACAACAAGAACGTGTCCTCTTACGTTTCGTGGCTTGTAAGGTTGGTTTTCATGCTTCCAACTGGACCACCGTTCTGATGTATGGAGCCCACGGACGTGCCACACCACATTGCTACTCCCGCAGCTACATACCCGTTGGTGTCGAAATTAAACACATCGTTATTACTCTCGTCACGGTTATAGTTATTGTTATCGCCGCCATCATTATCCTGTTGGGGGGGGGGGGTCATGAAGAACACCAGGAATGTGTGGTGTTCTCCCGTGTGACTTAATCACGCAAGCGATTATATTGCACCTACGATGGGCTATCCGCCATCTTGAGTGTACGTAACATCAACACTATAACGTTCAAGTCCTCAGACTCTGTTCACTTTGTTCCTTCACTACAGAGAACTCTTGCTCTTAGATCTACAGAAAATAATAATAGAGGAAGCGTAAGCCTTTTCACTTTTCTACAGTGCTGATGAATCTATATTCCCCTCGGTCTTTCTCTTCCTCCTCCCCTCTTCCTCCCTCCCTCCTCTTTCATGTGCTGACTCTGTTAATTAGTAGGTTTCAGGAGGGGTGTTTTTCCTCAGTATTTATATATCTCTACAGTGGCATACCCACTGTTTCTTCTTCTTCTTTTTTTTTTTTTTTTTTAGTATTTTGTTTTTGAGAGAGAGAGAGAGACAGAGAGAGAGAGAGAGAGAGAGAGAGGGTGGAGGGAAGAGAGAGAGGGGGACAGAAGATCCCAAGCGCTGACACTGACAACAGTGAATCTGACGTGGGGCTCAAACTCGGGAATGGAACCCCGAGATCATGACCTGAGCCAAAGTAAAGAAGCTCAACTGACTGAGCCACCCAGCCTCCCTCCACTGTTTCTTTTTTTGCATCTAGCCTGTAAAACAATATTAATACTGTGAAATGAGTCATGACCTATGATTTAATCATGTGTGTGCTCAACCAACAGGTGCAGTGCACCTCCTGTTCCCAGGTCCAGTGAGAGCAGCCATGAATGTAAAAACATCGAAGACACTCACTATTAGTGCCCCAGGGCCTCCATGGCAAAGTACCACAAACTGGGTGGATTAGAACAACAGAAATTTATTCCTTCACAGACCTGGAGGCCAGAAGTCTGGATTCAAGATGTCAACAGGGCACCGCTTCCCTCTGAAGACCTCAGGAATACATCCTTCCTTGCCTCTTCCAGCTTCTGGTAGCCCCCAAGGTGGTCTCTGGCTTGTTTCTTGTCCCATCTTTACATGGCCTTCTTCCCCTATGTCTGTGTGTCTCTCTATGGCAGTAAGGATTTAGGGCCCGCTGTAATTCAGCACGGTCTCAACTAGCTGTATCTGCAAAGACCCTATTTCCAAATGAGATCATGTTCTGGGGCTCCTTGTAGCCATGAATTGTGGGGAGACACAACTCAGGCAAGTACAGACACATACCAGGGACTGTTCTCCTTGGAGTGCCCCACGTATTTACTCAAATGTTCATGTGGTTGGTTAAGTTGCTCCCCTAGAGTCTAGCGTGAAGTGTGGGAGAAGAATACCTCCTGGATTGCTGGCGGTGTGTGTGGCTTCGTCCATCCTGTGTAAGAACCACGGAATTCTTACATGTTAGCACTAGATGCACGCTTTGAGATAAGATAACCCATCGTTTTACAGATAAGGTGAGTCAGACAGAATGCACACGTTCATTAGCTAATTGGGGACAGAACTAGCAGAACAGACGTTCCTCAATTCCTTCCTCAGTGTTCAACCAGACTTTTCATGTCTATTAATATAAATAACTTCCATTAGGACTTTTTCCATCTGAACTCACTTTAGCTCGTGACTACCCCCAAGAACAATTTATAGTATTACCACATTAATACAGCACCTCAGAAAAAATACAGAGGCAGGACACGTCTCTTTCCACCATGCTGTCTGTCTTCCACCGCTCCGGGAGGAGTCTATGGATCTGCAGTATTAGTAAAAATTCTGGATGTAAAAAACATGGGGCTTTTCATAATGATGTTGTCGTTGTCCAAACTTCCTCTGATTGTAACTATGGACACCATATGTTCAGTTAGACAGGATAAAAACCAATTTTAAATTGTAAATCTTGAACAATATAATAAGCTTTTTCCCAGTAAAAAGAACAGACAAAAACTACGCCTGTTTCTTTCTTCGTGCACCATGAAACTTCTTATTTATTCACTCCAATTCTGCATTTACACAAAAGTGCTGTAATAAAATATCTGTACACTACTTCTGTTACAAATATAGATAATATTTAAAGTGACTTCATATATTCTAATGTAGGAGTTTCACGCTCTAAAATGGGAATGAACACATGATAATTCCTCACCAGTTGTCTCAATAAACAGCTCCATCTGTTTCCCTTAGTCTTAAACTATTGTATTATAAGATGTTAATATAAGGCAACGAAATGAAGTTATGTTAATCCCCTTAATTTTTCTATCAATTTACTAATGGCACACAACCAAAATAATTACTAACACATTGCTTTTTTCTCTGTCATTAAGATTAATAGTAATTGAAAACCAATTGCACAGCGCGCTAACACATTTTTAGTGTTGCATCGGTTAAAACCAGCATTAAAGATTCTGAGAGACGTCTACGTTCCTCCGTGGTCAGCTTGGCCGCGTTCTAGAGAAACTACAGTCAATAGTGGGTGGCATCACCACTGTACTTACAGAAACATGAAAATATTTTATCACAGGTCAAAAATAAAAATGAACATCAAGATTTGCATCAAACATTTTCTTTACAAACTTAGGGATACTGCTTCATTTAACTGCTATTTACTCAACCTTAGAAACCCATTTTAGGATAAAATGTATATGTGTATTTTAAAGGTGAGGAGATGCCATTTTTCTATAATATTCAATATTGTAACTACTGAGAGTATTTTTAAAGATTTTTCAATGGAAAAACTGTTTAATTTCCTTTTTTATTTAGCAATGGGGAGAGGAGTTGGACTGACAAAATGACGCATTTTTTATGACACTTGAGATTTCTTCTTTATTTTATATTTTCATTCTTACCCTAATTTATTAAAGCCATTTCTCTTAGGTTAGCTTTAGACTATTTTTTTCTCTACTAACCAGTTCAGCGTATCGCATTTTCTGCACATGTGATGACAAGTCGTCAGACATCTTTACAAAGAAAGGCTGGATTTACCTATGCACACAGTCCTTCTCTTTAAGTGTACGTTCACAAGATCCAAGGAGAAAGGCAAAATGACACTAGGTGGTAAGAGAATCATTTCCACACGAGAAAAACAAATTTAGATGGTACTTCCCCCACCCAGAGTTTTGAAGAGCCTGCTGAAGACCGCACGGGGAAAGGTGTCCACAAGACCCATTCTCTCCACGGTGTGGGAGGTGAGCGAGGGGTTGGTTGAGTTGGCTCAACTCTGCAGTACAGTCAGGAGAGAACCATCAAGGTGACAGTTCCTTTTGTCCGCTTAAGGATGGCAACAGCTTCTTCATGGGTCACCCCTTCCAGACTCTGGCCATTGACAGCAATGATCTGATCACCCCTTTTGAGACGCCCATCTTCCGACGCTGCTCCCTGCAATTATAAAGCAGACTTGTTTGCTTCTCAAAAAATGCTGCCTCGCAGCTACACGACAGAAAAAGATCTAAACAAGAATGTAAATTGCTCTGCATGTACACACACATTGCTCTCGAAGCTCCATGGGCGCTGCACAGCCATTAAGCAATGATGAACATACACAAAGGAGGTCTTGCTCCTGCATGGTTTTAACACTGAGATTCCAATTTTAGAGAGAATTTAGCAGTCAACAGATTAGTTGGATGGTTTTTGGCTGTTCAGCACAGCAGTTGGTGGGAAATCAAATTAATAAAGAATATTTGGGAATCTGCCTGGCAGCAATGATTTCATAGAATCCAGGATTTTTCATCCTGTCAAGAAGGCCTACAGAAGACGACAAAGGATGAGATACGAACAAAAGCAGCTTTACAGGACAAGGGCATCAGGCCACGGAGCCCAAAGGTCTACAGGAGCAGAAAGCCCGTATGCATGTTGACAAGGACTAGGCAGGATGCAAGTCCTACTAATTCTAAATGTAATTCTTTCTGGGGCTTTGAATAGGCAGCTCAAGCTGCTGGTTCTTTACTTCCTGAGGGTATGTGCAGTCTTCGCATTTCTTCTGGGCCTTAAATGATTAAGATGAAACACAGACACTGCCGTTTGAAAAAGAATCCCATCTTAAGGCATGCTTACAGTAGGCAATTATGCAATTAAATATAAGATTAAAAATATGGAAAAGTTAATGAGGAATCCATAATGATGAAATTCTTAAAATATGTTCTAACTAGCATGCCTTAAATAAATTGTTCCCAGGCTGAGGAAAAGGACTGCATGAGTCTTCTATTCACTGACAAATGCTGTTTGTATTTTTGGACATACCAATGGCTTTTAAAAAAAATCTCGTAAATTAAGCCTATAACTAGGTTGCTGTAGATACAGCGCTTTAAATTGGTTAAAAATAATAATTCTTTTTCAAAATAATGGAATAAAACCTCCACATGTAGGCACTTTAAAGGACTATAGCGCTAACCTAAAGCAGCATCAAACTGTTCAATAGGTTGCCCATAAGGACTGTTCCTTTGTACTGTAAAATCCTGAGATTCCAGATTTTCTCCATAGGAAATTATGTCCAATTTTGTAGCTCCTGAAGAAAATGTCTCAAGAACGAATTAATAATAATTATGTGGGTTTGGATTATGTTAAACAGCACCAATGTTGTGATAAACTTATTCTCAACATCTTTAAATTAGAACACTCACTGTATATACAACTATATAAATTTTTTTACGAAATCGAATCCCCGGGCTACAAATAGCTGATTTACTGTAGGTGATATAGCTTCTGGATACTCTGCAATTTTTTTAGTTGTTATCTTTCTATTTTATTCAATAAAATTAAACTACAGAATAAATGCCCTGTTAGATATTAGTGAATCTGTGTAGCTATTTTATGTACTTTCCTGTGTCTATTTAGTATTTCACAACAAAAAAAATGCAAAGAAAGATAAATGCCAGCCCTCTACAGCATACATATTTAAAATGTCCCATTTTCAAAAGACATTCAATCATAGGCGACCTGTTTTCAAAGGACAAAAAAATCAGGTCTTACTGTCTAACTAAAGTTCATTAATATTTTTATTGCATGTTGTCAAGAGTTCCCATGGAATTTCAATTTGAGCCTCTTTTCCTTTAAACATAACTAAGCCTCAAATTGGACAAAAATATTTAATGACCTGTTCCTGAAGGGAGTTCCAAAAGAAAATGATCAACTGTTAACCATTTGGCGTTACCTCAGGCCATAAACTAATAAGCCAGCTGCTGACCACTATTAATGAATGTTTAGGGGGGAAGGGGGAGGTTGACATTCGCAAGCTTACCTTCGCAAACACTGTTTTAACATAAATGGGTAAGTCTCCATGAGGGCTGCCATATCCTCCTACTATACTGAAGCCTAAGCCATCTGGTCCTCGGTCTAGTGTAATAGATTTACACTGAGGAGGCCTACAGCAAATGGAAGGAAAAAAAAGGGTTTTCTGATTTTCAAAATCAAATCTGTAAGTTATGGATTATCTGACATCCACCTAGAACCAGGAAAATTCTCTGTGCTACTGACGAGTATATTGCGGGTATTTTGGGGATGCTTAAACTGTCAGTGCATGCCGGTCTCAGTATTTTAAATTTACATAATCTGCCAAAATCCTACTTAACACACCCTAATTCTATTACTCATCTAAAGTTCCCTTACACTAACATGTTCATGACATGATCCAATCCCCCTGCATGCATGCACATTCTTTTTCCCATTTATTTAAAGGAAGATGGCTATCATGGAAAAGGCATAAACATCAGTATTCCCAAGCTCAGAGAAAAAAATCGATTTCTAACAATGTAGAGGCTGCATCAAATTATTTAAAAGACTTTAAGATGTTCCTCTCTCCCCCTCTCTCTTGCTTTTTTTTTTTTTTTTTAAATTTTTGTCTTTAATGTTTATTTATTTATGAGACAGAGACAGAGCGCAAGCAAGGGAGGGACAGAAGGAGAGAAAGGCACAGAATCCGAAGCAGGCTCCAGGCTCTGAGTGGTCTGCACAGAGCCCAATGCGGGGCTCAAACTCACGAACTGTGAGATCATGAACTGAGCTGAGGTCAGACACTCAGCTGACTGAGCCACCCAGGCACCCTTCTTCCCCTCTCTTTATGTTCTAATTCTTTTGGACTACTTGTTGGGGGAAGTGTGAAATTTTTTTAAGTTTATTTATTTTTGAGAGACAGAGATAGAGCGTGAGCAGGCAAGGGGCAGAGAGAGAGGGAGACACAGAATCTGAAGCAGGCTCCAGGCTCCGAGCTGTCAGCACAGAGCCCTACGTGGGGTTCAAACCCATGAACCACGAGATCATGAATCGAGCTGAAGTCAGACGCTCAAATGACTGAGCCACCCAGTTCTGGAGCCCCGGAACTGTGAATTTTTTCATCAAAATGATCATTTATTAAATGAGTTGGCAATAGTGGAATTTAAAAGGGATAGCTTTGATCGGTTCCATATCACACAGGGTAGTGACATCAAGAATAAAATGCACCCTCCCCCAAAAGAAAACTCAGGGCAGTGGCATGCTATGTACCTATGCTTGATAAACTGAATCCATGCCATAATTACCTGACAATTTAAAAAACTCATCTCCTATTTTTTCACCTTGAGGTGAGTGGTAGGGACATAGAAACCATAACATGAGCTCACCCTAAATCATCCTGAAATATACCGCTTGACGTGAGCCCGGTGAAAGGGATACTGGAACCAGCAGGCTCCTGCTGGTGACTCGTGACCACACTCACGTCTCCTCCAGCAACTACCTGTACACGGGAGAAAGAGAGAGACAGAAACACACGTTCAGGTGGCCAGGGCCACATCAGTGATTTTTCTTCAAAAATAACTTTTGGATTAAAATGTGTACTTTAATGTCCACTTAATCATTTCTGTTAACTTCATATTCAACCGAAAAGAAAGAAATTCCACAAGGTCCAGAGGCCTCTTCAGCTGACAGTAAAAATACTTTAGTAATTCAATTCTACAAAGTTTTTTTTTTTTTTTTTGATGTTTTCCAAAGGTGGTCTCATATGCAGTTATTTTTTAAAGATCTTCAGACTACAAAGCCACTCACACCACTTAAAATTCTAGCAATTAACTGTTTACCACTAAGGCCTTGCATATATCCCTTTAGATATAAAATATGAAGCAATAAACGCATCAGGATAAAATGTTTCTTACATGCTTTCTTGGAACACTTGATGTAATCATCTGTGTTCAAGGGAAATATTAAATACAATAGCATCAGGAGATTTAAGCAGTTTTACCGCCTTACTGTGAAAGCTCATGTGTCAAGCTAACCACACTGCGAAGAGTGGTCGGGATGCCAACTCTTACCTGCATCTCAATGGAGCCAGAGGCATTTTTCAGTAAGTTAACTGCTTGGGTATGAGTCATCCCCTCAGTGGATGTGCCACAGATAGTGACGATCCTGTCCCCAACCTGCAAGGGAGAAAAGAAAATAGACATCTGCGAAGGCAGCCATGGAGAGTGGGACCCTGAGACCTAAACAGTCATTTCCTTCTCTGCCTTGAACATCACACACACAGTGCTCCCAGCAACTGAAACACAATCAAGGAAACCCGATCATTTCAAGAAGGAGTGATGATAAAAAGAAGCTGTACATGATGACTGAGTTCTAGAAGTCTCTGGGGCAAGGGGGAAAATCACTCATCCCTTGCCTTCATTTCTCCTCAGGAGGCACTGCTTCCTATTATAGAATAAAATATCTGCTATCAATTAAAAAAATTTCTTTGGACATTATTATTTACACATTAGCTGTGTCTCTAAGTCGGGAGTTGGCAAACAATGGCCCGTGGGCCAAGTGTGGCCCACTGCTTGTTGTGGTGGACAAAGTCTGGGTGGAACATGCTTACTCAGTTGTCTGCACAGGGCAGAGATGAGTGGCTGCAACAGAGACCACCTGTCCCGCGAAGACAAAAGTATTCACTTCCGGCCCTGCACAGCAAAGTTTTCCACTGGGTGCAACCATCAATTTTTAAGTGTCAGTCACAAATGTAGTTATCAAAATAGACTCCATCGTTTCTAGTTTAGAGACTATTTAAACTAAGACGTGGCTATGTCTTGAGACCCTTTCTGACACGAGGCCACACAGATTTTACTGGAATATCCACGTAATTTTCGGGCTGGACATTTAGTGTAAATTTCATCACAGTGTTCTATGCTAGCATAATCCCTCAACTTTGAAGCAAGTTTTGTACGGTTTTACAACGTAGGTCACATTTATAGTAAACTTCTGCAAAACTGAAGATCAACCACAACCTACGTGATAGTTTTCAATTTAATAAAGTTAAATTGGCATTTGAGCCAGTGACACGTGTAAGGAAAAACTTCACTTCATACTGGTATTCTGAAAACACTTTGTTTTCTTTTAACTTCTTTCACAGACCTTCAAACAAGTAAAAAACGACGGTAAATCTTCCCAGCTCATTTACTTGTCAATTTGCATACAGCGGGAAATTCTCCTCTCTTACTTCTCTTCACCTTTTACTCCAAGCAAGCCCTCCTGTGGCTGGACTAGCGGATTTAAAAGCAGAATCAGACATTTAAAACTGCCTGCCACAGCTGGGAGGACTCAAAGGGTTTATAAAAACTTCTGCCAGCTCTGTGAGGGCCGCCAGGGTAATTAGTAGAACTTACTCTGAGTTTTTGGGTCTGAGCTGCCACTCCATTTGGGTGCATCATTGCAATAAATATGGGAACATCACCAAGAGGGCTGCCCACTCCTCCAGCAATGCTGATTCCCAGGGAGTCAGCAGGCCCCTGCCATGGAAGAGATTAAAATATTTTTTTGGTCAATGTGGTATTTTAAATTGATGTTTGGTTTCTTTGGCACAATATCATCCAGTTCACTTAGGTCTTTGAGGTGTGAGGAAAATGAAGCTCAAGAAAGCTGCATTATTTCATGTGACACGGGTCCTTAGCATGACTTAGGAAAATGAGCATCCTTGCAGGAAATGAAAGAAATTAAAACACATTAAATGAAAATCATATCATTATGGGGTGACGGAAAGCAAGCAGGTAAACTGGTGAACTGAAGGACCCCAGTTTTGGAATCAGAAAGGTCTGCATTCAAAGCCAGGTACCCACACTTACAAATATTGGGCCCTGATGAAGTTCAGCCCTCTTAATGAGTAACTAGGCCATCACCGATGAAATGGAGATTAGAGCACCCCTCAGAAAGGGCTGCAGAAAATATTAAATGAGATGGTGACAGCATGATGTGTCTATGAGAATTTTCAGCATATAGAAAAGGCTCAAGAAATTGTAGCTGGTTTTATGTTCTCTCTGTGGATGGCGGTCAGGGAAATCTGTTTCATGAGAATAAGAAATAGCTGTTGAAAGCCAAGGCTCACTTATGAGAAGCGAGAGATGGAGTGATCATTTGTGTGGGATTCAGTGGATGCCAGTTTGGGTAATACAGGATATGCCAACAAAGATTTTCAAACAAGGTCCTGTGACCAGGAAATTCAGTGAAGACTGAATTGTGCTACTTTCCACTGTATTTCGGACATAATTTTTCAGATGGCATGGTAAAATAGTAAGACTGCTAATAGGAAAATATATATGCAGATGCCTCTGAAGTTTCAACAGAATTTATATTGTTTTCTCTTCCCCAAGTTACCCTTTTCATTTCTTTAAAAAAATTTTTTTAATGTTTATGTATTTTTTTGAGAGACAGAGACAGAGCGTGAGTGACGGAGGGGCAGAGAGAGAGGGAGACACAGAATCCAAAGCAGGCTCCAGGCTCCAAGCTGTTGGCACAGAGCCCGATGCAGGACTTGAACCCATGAACTGCAAGATCATGACCTGAGCAGAATTCAGACACTTAACAGACTGAGTCACCCAGGCACCCCATTACCTTTTTTATTTCAACTGTCCTTAATCCCTGTATTTCAGATGCCACTGTAAAGGTGAAAAAAGAATAGGGTTATTAAATTATTTTATGTTCAACTAAATTTTAGTCAATGCCTGAAGCTGGATGCGACTAAATGAGACACACTATTTTTTTTTTTTTTTGAAAGGGGGGTATTCAAAGTTGCCAGTACACATGACTTAATCCATCTCACATAGGGACTCTTTATTTTTCCAGTTGGAAAAATATGCACACCATCCCATTTCTTCTTTCTTATTTTAATCATTGATTATATAACTGCATAATCCACCTTGAATGAGTCAAGGACAGAATAAGCTTTGGACAGAAAGACACATGTGCACAGCTGAGAAAAATAAAGTCATGGATACATTAAAAGGAATTCATGGACCTAAGTGGCTAAATTTCTAGAATATTAGTCACATTGCAAACAGAGACTGCCATATGGTTAGTTCTTCAATTTGAACAACTTTCAACCAATGCTCCAAGCCAAAAAACCCTCTGCATCATGGTTTCATGTAATTAAAACACAGGAGGATCATACTAATTTTCTCAATCAAAATTTTGCGGTCTTCATGGAAAAGAAGGCTTCACTTAATGGTATCTTCTGAATTATTGGTGTTAAACAGAAAAAGGAAATGAAAATCAAATGCACCAGTCTTCTTAGTAAGAAAAAAATTACAGAATCCTGATTCTAATGTTTAGCATAACTCATAGAAAAAAACAACAAATGGAAAAGCTGCCAAAGAACAAAGGCACAGCTTCACGTTGTTCAGATTTTTTGTCGATGCACACCTTGGCACCTGTATTAGTGCACAGAATGATTTAGGGAAAGAGAGCTCAAAGGTAAATCGAGACAGGGGAAAAAACCAACAGCGTTGGTTACCAAAATTCAAACCAGTAACTCGTGTTTAAAGTATCAAACCGATCTCACATGCATTCTTCTTCAAACTACTTTCCAGTGACTCCGATGTACTGGATCCAGAAAGTGGAAAAGTGAATGATGACAGGCTGCCTTCACTCATCTACGAAATACACAATAATTATTCTAGAAAGTTTTGGAAGTAATTATACTGCATAAATACCACTTATTTCGGAATTCAATTCTTTTTTAATGCATCTAGAGAGAAATACCTTTTAAACAACAGTGGCATTTGATAATTAGAAGGGCACTTTAAATAGTTTCTCTTAATTTTTTTCCATATTACAGAAGAATTTTCCTAGTGGCATAAAAAACGAAAGCTAAAAGAATAGATGAGGCAGATTCCAACCCAACTAAAATTTTAGTGGATTTTCATAATCTCATTCAAGCGAACCCTCTCTAGGTGGAAACGGATGTTGTACATAGACTGGGGCTTGTGCAAACTGTAAAATCAGGGCCAGTCAATTGGAGATGAATGGTAGTCCTGAGGAGGTGAAGAAGGGGCCTTTCTGGACCGGTGATGAAAGTGGGCTTCTGTCATCAGAAGACAACTGAGGAGAGTCATGAACAAATGTGGTTTGTTCAACTTAAATGGGAGTTTTTCCGCTGAATATTGATAAATGTTTGTTATATACTTTAAAAATGTGTCATCTTGGTAGGCTTTACATCCACTAATTGGTTAACATATGTAATTATGGGAAGAGAAAAGCAGAATTGTTGACATCAAGTTCCTTAGAATGACTTACAAACTACTCAAGAGCCACACCTTGTTTACCTGTCCCTCTCAGCAGGTGCCCCTCCCTCAGACTCCCCACCTCACTCCTGGGGCCAGAGGGCCAGGCCTGGGTATGCCCCCCCTGGGCAGCCCCACCTTCGGGGCCATCGCCAAGTCCCTTTTGGCATGCAGACCACATCACCCTGATGAATCCCACAGCTACCCACCTGGCTGCTTTGAGAAGGCCTCCTCTCCGAATGGAATGGACCTGCTTTGATTCTTCCGACTTCCAAGGTTACCGTGCCCAGGGAACACTAGGGGAGTGGTTGTTTTATGAAAAAGTTCAATTAAAACGCTCCATTTATCGTCAGCAGTACATAATATTCTTTAAGACTAGGTTTTTGAAAGGCACCCTCGTTGTGGGGTTTCCACAGTCAAGGATGCCTCCAATGCTTTGTGGAAAGAGACTTTCCTAAAACATAAAACTAGTAACAGCAAGCAGCAGCAACACCCAGTGTCTGCCTCACGACCTCATGATTTACATGGAGACTGTTTCTGCCGAGGAAGAGAGAAACGGAGAATCAAGCCATCAACGCAGGAAACCTACTGGTTCAGATAGGCCAAGTGTACTAACTAACCAGGGCTTAACAAACAAAACAGAAACAACAGAACAACCGTGTCCTTAATCGATAACTGGGCAAACTCTTTACTGCCACACTGGACCTGAACAGACCTATGACACAACACTGAAATAAGCCACACTGCTATAAACACAAAATAAGAATGAAGACAACTTCCCTGTGACCTTTGCCAAATAAATCATAGGCGTGCAAAAGACACCATGTAGTCTAATGTGAAAGCACAATGAGGTGTCTGAGATTCTGGGCTTCTGGAGGTAGACGCACTGGTTTAAATCCTACTGTGATTCACTAGCTATGTGACCTTAATGGATGGTCAACCTTGACAAGGCTTTTCTGTGACATTTAATAACAGAAAAGACATTATATAATAAAGCACTATTACAGATTGTTCAGAAATTGCCACTAAGAATGTGTCTCATTTGAGACAACATTTTAAATAAAGAGAATTCAGTGCTTATTTGACCGTGGTAGCCCAATTAGTTCGCCCTCCTTCCCCCATGCCCCGCATACTCACTGTTGGCCTCTGAGGTTTACCTTCAGCAAAGCAGCCACAGCTTCCTGGGTGGCATCACGGACATCTTCTCCATTCACCGTTAAAATCTGGTCCCCCTGCACCAGTCTCCCGTCAGCGTC
Organism: Panthera uncia; assembly: GCF_023721935.1. Lineage (NCBI taxonomy): Eukaryota > Metazoa > Chordata > Mammalia > Carnivora > Felidae > Panthera > Panthera uncia. Next base: position 37,497,764 of record NC_064807.1, read on the forward strand.
TGCAATCCCTCCTTTGACAATGTCGGATACAAATACTCCACTATCACTTCTGCAAACATAATTTTGAATTTGAACATGACTGTTTTTCTGCCACTGGAATGTACTGCTTACTTTTTGAAAAGAGAACATTTTTTAACTAAAAACTTGACTTTTAGTTTGATGACTTTAAAAGTTTGTTTTCAGCAACACAGGGGCAACATTATTAGAATTATTTTCTATGATAATAATAGCTTATGTCTTATAGTATTTCGTGGATTAAACGTATGTTTCATAAGCATATTTATTCTTCAACAATTATATAGTGTGAGGTGAAGTGGCTACTATTATTTTCTCATTTTATGGGTCACAGTTACTAACTAGCAAGAATGGGACTTAGGAGTTAGTTCTTGGGTGCTAAGTCTATTGCTCTTTCTACATCATAATGAAGCCCTGAATGAATATTGAGCTGTGGCAGCATAAATATGTTGGTATTATCATCAACATCATTAACATTATTGAAAATAAATAGCGGGGCACCTGGATGGCTCAGTTGGTTAAGTGGCCGACTTTGGCTCAGGTCATGATCTCACAGTCTGTGAGTTCAAGCCCAGCGTCGGGTTCTGTGCTGACAGCTCAGAGCCTGGAGCCTGCTTTGGATTGTGTCTCCCTCTCTCTCTGCCCCTCCCCTGCTCACACGCTGTCTCTCTCAAAAATAAATAAAGATTAAAAAAAAAATTAAAAAAGAATCACCTTTTGGCAAACATCATAGGAATAATTAATTCAGGCAAGAAAACATTCATGGACAATGAAACTCATGGGCAAAAGCAGGATGAAAAACCAGATAATCCTAAAGTCTCAAAACAGCTCCACAAAGAATATTTACTGATGATAAAGGGAAAGGAGAACTTACTAGTGGAGAGGCCTGGAACATAGCACCTTAGCCAAGAGATCAAAATCAACATCCCCAGCGCAGAAAGACATCATGAGCCCCCTGGTGGGATGCCGTGAGAGGGGCAACGCTCCGCGTCTGTGATATTCCTGCCAAGGATGACTGACCTACCCTCACATGAGCAACCGCAGGCAAACCGGCAGATCCAAACAGCCGAGTGTTCTATAAAATAACTGGCTGCTGGGGCACCTGGCGGCTCAGTCGTTTAAGCAGCCGACTTCCGCTCAGGTCACGGTCTCATAGTTCGTGAGTTCGAGCCCCACGTCAGGCTCTGTGCTGCCAGCTCAGAGCCTGGAGCCTGCTTCGGAGTCTGTGTCTCCCTCTCTCTCTGCCCCTCCCCTACTCGCACCCTGTCTCTCTCTCAAAAATAAAATAGAAACATAAAAAAAGAAAATAAATAGTGAATGTGTACCTTAAACTGAAACCATTTGTTTAAGTATCACTCCTGTGATGTCTTTTATTTTAAATGGATTATTCTTACAATCTAACTTTCGTGCAAGATGGATTTATGCAAAATGAACTAATACTAATCTTATTCCAACCTGCCTTCCATTCATAAAACTACAAAACTACCAGCATTTTCTTGCTGACATAAAACATAACCGTAAGTAGAAATGTGCAGTGAAAGTGCAGTCACGTAACTTCTTGTCAAGGTCAGAACCTCAAATGCACCATTTCCCCATCTGATCCTCTGGCTTTGCTATCTTTAGCATAAAGGTGTTGGAATTTACTGGATTATGAATTGGTTGATACTTATCTATAAATATTTAAATAAATTAGGTACTGAATTCACCAATTTACCACCTGGCCTCTTACTTTCTGTTCCCTTCTGATGGCAAGCTTCTGCTCAAGCCAGTCCTCCCTAGAATATCCTCCACTCCCTGCACACAGACTATCACTTATCACTTTCAGCCTCAGCTCCGGCACCTCTTTTCTGAGCAGTTTCTCTAATCTGCTTCCTCAAATAGAGTCATTTGTCCCTTTATGCTGCCACAGCTCCCCCACCATATGGTTTGGTCACTCATCAATGGAATCCTTCTTTGCAGGAACATATTTAACTCTCATTTACCAAACTGTGAGTTTTTTGAGACCAGGAACCATATCTTATTTAACTTTGTTCCCCAGAACCTAATGTCTTCCCTGGCACACAGCAGGTACTCAAGAAATACCAAATGTCTTTTTGTCTAGTACCTTCAAAATCCCCCAAAGTACTAACTTAAAAAGTTCAAAAGTGAGGTCGTTTGGTGCTCCGTTACTGAATGGGCTGATAGCAGCTGCCTACGGAACACCAGCGCCTGGGAGAGAGTCTACTACTGTTAATACTCTTTAAAAGAAGTGACATTCAATCATTTCCGAAAGGTCACTGGGTTTGCCCTCGTCGGTCATACCTTTTCCCAACAATACTTAATCCCAGGCCTTTCCCCGGCTTCTTGTGCAGCTCAATAGTGAGGGTATCACACACATGCTCCTCCTTGTAGGGGGCCTCATCTCTATACAGCGTCAGGCGTACTCTGTGTGGCGTCTGTCTCAGGACATTTATTGCTTCATCATGTGTGGCCTTTCTCAAGTCAATTCCATTCACCTGGACAGACACAGGACACTGTGAGGACCCGGGTGAGTCAAATAAAGAAAAAGCAAGAATGGGGGCTGATGAGGGGGAGACGAGAGGAGGAGGAAAGAGGAAGTGAAAGAAACAGAGACCACCCTCCCCAGAATAGCTCTTTCTTTGTTAATTATAAAGGTATTCTGTACCTCTAAAATCTGATCTCCAGCCCAGAGTCTCCCGTCTTTACATGCTGCTCCTTCTTCATAAACTTCATGGATAATAATGGCACCCTAAGGGCCCAAACAAAATATGCTTTATCCCATTCTCCCTAGGACTGATGAGCAAAAATAAAAGGAAAACACACTGTACTTTCAAAGATAATGCTAAGGGTTCTATACTCACTGGATCCAGAGTGAGTCATATCAAATTTCAAAGAAACGTGTAATGCGATTTTCAAGGAAGTTTATATTTATCTATTTTTTCCAATGATAGGGAGGTTTAAAGAAAAAAATTATGGGGGCGCCTGGGTGACTCAGCTGGTTAAGTGTCCAACTTCGGCTCAGGTCATGATCTCATAGTTGGTGGGTTTGAGCCCCATGTCAGGCTCTGGGCTGACAGACCAGAGCCTGGAGCCTGCTTCAAATTCTGTGTCTCCCTCTCTCCCTGCCCCTCCCCCGCTCTTACTCTGTCTCTCAAAAGTAAATAAACATTAAAAAAAAAAGAAAAAAAATTATGAAACATATAAATCATACATATGTATGTATAATAGATAGATATCACCTTTCCTATCTGCAAATGAAAATGATAGATATACATCATCTTTCCTATCCACAAACGCAATTACTAGATTTTAGAAGATTTTTGACCTTTAGAAAATGTTGTTCACGACTTTTCAAACTCCTCAGTATGGGACTGACCCAATCATATCCCATCAGTAATAAAGGAAATTAAAATACGGCAAAGACTGGAAAACTGATGGACCTATTTTGACCTGAAAGTCACGATCGCGAGTGTAACTATCTTAGTGAGTCGGTATTCACTTCCTCAAATACAAATCCCAGTACTAAATTTCTGGTATTTGCTCTACAAATGAAAACAACAGTGAACGATGCATTTTTCTAAGCCTTTATATTTCATTTAATAGAACTGATAAAAACCTCCCGGACAGTGATCTCTCAGGTGCACTGAGGTTGCCTGAGTAACTGAAGAATCTCTGTGTATCTGAGTGTCCTCACCAGCAGAGTGTCGGACCCTCCAACAATGCTCAGGCCCAGCCCTGTTCGCCCTTTGGAAATCTCAATTGTTGTTTCACAGCCTGGGATAATGGGGCAGGTTGCAGGATCAGAAGCAAAGATTGCTGGTGTTGATGATCTGCTTGTACCTAAAAATAAATTAAACATGAAATGAAGTAAGATACAAATTGATTAGATGGTATAAACAGCAAACTCACCACACTGGTTGCCTTTGGGGGATGGAAAAGAAAAAGGGCCCAAGATTTGGGACAGCAAAACATCAAATTTATCTTAATCTTTTAGTTATATTTAAAAAAAAAAAAATCAGGGGCTCCTGGGTGGCTCAGTCGGTTGAGCGTCCGACTTCGGCTCAGGTCACGATCTCACAGTCTGTGAGTCCGAGCCCCGCATCGGGCTCTGGGCTGATGGCTCAGAGCCTGGAGCCTGCTTCTGATTCTGTGTCTCCCTCTCTCTCTGCCCCTCCCCCATTCACGCTCTGTCTCAAAAATAAAAAATAAAAACGTCAAAAAAAAAAAAAAATCAAACAAAATGATTACATCATCATTAATTAGGGTGGTGGGTGCCAAGTTACTTTCTGCACTATTGTGTATTTTCTAAATCGCTCGAGATAATATGCATAAAAGCCCAAGAACAGAGAGTTGAACTGAACCTCTAGTGTCATGTTGATAATCAACATTTCACTAGAGCCAAAAAACCTTCTCATGAAATTATGATTTGTAAAACTCAGAACTGTGATATGTGGCAGTAAACTAAAAACACATTCTGAGAAGACCAGAAAACACAAAGCACATCAATAATTCTAATCACGGTGCCCGCATTTCAGGGCTTTTTATGCTTTTGTTTTGGTTTTCCTTTTCTTCGTCTCCTAGAGCATCTCTTCTTATGTAATCAGATCTGTGTCTACATGCCCCAGGATTTACTATCTGAGTTTATAAAACGTCAGGAGACCCCCACCCCCACAAGCAGTTTCGTTCTTTGTGTGTCTCGCATGATGTTTTACAAACTCAGATATTAAATCCTGGTGCATATATGCTCAGGACTGAAGACATAAGAACAGATCAGGAAAAAACAAGGAGAATATAATTTCACACCTTGTTTTATGATAGTCTTCATATCATATGTTTTATGATATCCCAAAGAGCATACAGCAAATGTGATGTTTTGAAGAAGTTAAGAGGGGTGCCTGGGTGGCTCAGTCAGTTAAGCATCTGACTTTGGCTCAGGTCACAATCTCATGGTTCGTGAGTTCGAGCCCCACATCAGGCTCTGTGGTGACAACTCAGAGCCTGGAGCCTGCTTTGGAATCTGTGACTCCCTCTCTCTGCCTCTCCCCCACTCTTGCTCTGTCTCTGTACCTCAAAAAATAAATAAATGTTAACAAATTTTTTTAAATAAAATTAAAAAAATTAAAAAGTTAAGATACTCAATGAGTAGTTTAAGACAAGAGACTCTTTTTAGAAATCGGAAACACACTAATTCTTGCTCCTGAAATGGTAAGAGTAGGTGTAAGATGTTTCTTTTATGTTACATTTTCATTTAGCATTTCATATTTTTTATAGACAGTGCTACTTACAGATTGACATAAAATTGAAAAATGAGAAAATTTTTGTAAAACCTTTTAACATTTCAGTGAATTACCCAGTCTTTCTAAATAAAGGATTACCTTCATCACATATGTATTACTTTAAGATTTTTTTTTTATCTAACTATATTACATATGTTTTAAAAATTGCTGTTTCCCTAAATACCCGTCAAAAGAAGTTAATGTTTCAGACTGGAGGCCAAAAGATTTCTTCTCCCATCACAGAAAACGCCTACGTGGGGGTGCCTGGGTAGCTCAGTCAGTTAAGCGTCCGACTTTGGCTCAGGTCATGATCTTGCGATTTGTGGGTTCAAGCCCCGCGTCGGGCTCTGTGCTGACAGCGCAGAGCCTGGAGCCTGCTTTGGATTCTGTGTCTCCCTCTCTCTCTGCCCCATGCCCTCTTGCATGCTCTCTCTCTCTCTCTCTCAAAAACAAATTAAAAAATATTAAAAAAAAGAAAACGCCTATGTGTTTAAGTACTTTTTTCAATGTTGCAAAGCTTGAAATTTACTGTCTTACTTAAAAGTTAGTGAACTGTTGTCAAAAAGCAACTTAAAGGAAGGATTTGCCTCAATATGCCACATTGGCATTTTAATGGCACACACCAGTCTCATTCCATAGTCCACATACAACCACTTCATTTATTTTGACAGGATCAATTACACCCAAATGACAGAACTCAAATCAATTATGCTTGCCATAGCAATAACTAGCATTTTTAAGAGTTTCTGGTAATGCCAGGCATTGTTGATTCCACAGGTAAAGAGATACCACTGTATCCATTTTACAGATTAGATCACTAAGGCTTTAGAGAAGTTGAATTATGTGCTCAATATAAAAAGGGGATATTCCAAATGTTGTTTACTTCATTAGTCAAACACCCAGAATCACAGGTACCTTCAGCAAAAGATCCTTGGAGAGCAAAGAGTGTCATTGCCTTGCTTTAGAGAGGAAGCAGCTGAGGCTCAGAGTGGCTGGATGGGTTTCCCGAGCCCGTATGGCTGGTTAGCGTACAGCCCACAGACTCCCTGCCTGGAAGTCCAGCACTCTTTCTTCAGGAGCTCCTCTCTTTATACCATCTTGTCACCAAAGTGTTCCCTGTCTACGGCCTTTCAAACAGTGAGTTACATACAGGCAGGTGGCTCCCAAGTAGGAACCAGCTGCTGAGGTTAAGTGCACCACACAAGCCCTTACTTCGGATGGACTCCGGTTCCGGGGAGCCAGAAGCTGGGGGCATCGGAGACAAGGAGCTGCTCTTTTCTCCACTGGCTGTACCAGCTGCTGAAGCAACAGCCTGGGAGTCTGGATTCTCAGCACGAATGGTAAGTTTCACTGTTGTCTTTGCTGTTTTCAAAAGGCTAATGAACTGGCGGGGTGTCGGTATGGCAGGGAAACAAAATTCAAAAGCAAATTAGTAGACATACCAGTAAGTCACTATTATAGTTGGAATCTCTTTCCTTGTCAGAACTTGAGGAGTCAAGAAAGAATGGTTGTAGTTTCAGAGTAAGGAAAACGATGCAACCAAAGAATCAAGCCAAAGGGAAAGTGAGAATACAGACGTATGGGTTAAAGGGTCCAACCTTAGACAATTATTAAAACTGAATTTAAAAAATGATTTAAGCTTCTTGCTGGCCAATGTAGAAACAAAAACATTTGCACACCAAATCTCACAAGAAACATAGCTTTTTTTCTAGCACTTATATATGAAAGGCCTAAGTGAGTCTACTAGTAAGTACAGACATAGGGAATATTTATTGGAGCAAATAGTCATAAAAATTCCTTTGATCTTAACACTAAGTTGATATTTATTTAGAAATGCAAGTTTTTCTAAAGGAAAATGGAAATTGTATTTACCAAAAACATCCACTGAACACTGGACTTTCTAGGCAAGAGAAAATATCTTAACATCATTCCATCGGAAAACAGAAAACAGAAATTAGAGGATTTCCAAATAATCTCTCTTCTTCCTTAACGACATCGGTCTAACATAGCTACATGGTCCCAATTCCCTATGATCACATACACACAGACACACACAAACACTGGCCATGCCCACGGATGGGTTCACAGAGTTATTTGCTTTCTTTTGGAAAAGTACCTTTTCAACAGGATAGCCAACAACAACTTCATCATCTACAGCCAATATCTGATCTCCAACTTTCAGCCGTCCATCCTGAATGGAAACATGTAAGATTTGGGGCGATCTTATAGAAGTAATTCCCTTCTCCACCACTTTATGACCGTGAGAAAGCCTCACCTTGGCTGCCGCCCCGTGCTCTGTCAGACTCTTTATGATGACTCCGCTGAGCGTATCTTCTTCACTGATAGCAATGCCCAAACCCCCTTGATCCTAGAGAAATAGGAACAACTTAGAAGACTTGAAACAGATTAAATTTATCCAAAGGAAAGCTATGTGGCCGTAACTTCTAAACATTATCTTCCACCCAAGGGCTAGAAAACTGATTAGAGCCATTCTAAAGTTCATTAATAAAAATCTCTTCTTAAGCAAACTTTCAAGTTTTTTAATGGGAAGGAATTCTCTTCCATCAACTATTCAAATGTATTCATTCCT